>NC_054479.1:142725489-143027989 GCF_017639515.1 Carcharodon carcharias
AGAAATGGAGGTTATGTTGCTCCATTGGAGTTTCCGATCCCAAGCTAGAGTGACCAACTGTGGCTCATCTGGTTTAATAAGTATAAGAGTCTGCAGCAATTACAAAAATGCAAGAGCTCAATATGACTACCTCTGTTTTGGATATGTTTCCTTCTCGAGACAGATGCCACCACCCCCCCCCACCCCCCCACAAAAAAAAACTACAGACTCCCACCAGAGTTAAATAATAGGTAGAAATTAATGTCGTCCCTGGAGGCAGGGGTTGGCAGGGGAGGTTGGGGTGGGGGTGGGGGGGGGGGGGTACTTTTCAGGCAGAAATATGTAGGGTGGAAATTCTGCCCATCGCCTTCCTGCCTCTGTCTGATTTAGTCCAGGACAGGGAGGCTTGAGAAGGGCTTTCCCATTCAGAGCTGATTTAGGCTTCTTCCCATGGCCGCACGCAAGGCCACGCCATGTGGGTCTACCGCTAAGAGAATCCTGCCAGGTAGGCCCGAGGCCTGAAAAGGAGGTCCCTCCATGTCCACCCACTGGTGAGCGTGTAGGGAAATGGAGTAATACCCCTGCTCTTTAAGCTGACACCTTCTCTCCCCACCCCTCCTGTCTGGTCCCACTCTCCCCTTCTTCCCAGGGGGGTTCCAGCGATGATCCATGGTGTAGGCCAAACTGCGGTACTGGCAGTGGCCACCTCACCTGGCCCCACAGCCTAGCTGGAGAGGTGTCAGCCGCTTGATTGGCTGGTAGCCCCCTGAGGTGGATGATCCACCCTCCAGCAGGATATCCAGGGGGAAGTTCCCATTGGAATCCAGACACTGATGAGGTAGTGTTCAAATCCCACTGGGCCTCCTGAATATGGCCACAGCAGGGTTGCTATCGGTTTTCCAGTCAGTGGATAGGCCCCTCGCCACGAGCATGAAACTCCGTCCAATGTAGATTTGGTGTAAATGGTTAACATCAGCATAACAATCCCTTCATGCACTATGTTACAAATCTGACAAAGGATCTTCCCAGTGACACATGAAAAGCCAGCTCTGAACTAGATAGGAACGTGAGAGTTTCTGCTTTGGGTGTAATTGACAACATAAATGTAAAGTTCGCTCGAAAATTACACTGGCTTTCTGAAGTGAAGCCGTGGCTCATGTTTCCATTCAAACTCAATGGCATAAATATAAATTTAAAATTTCCGTGATTTAGGGCCATGTCATTGCCCCTTTGCCCTTGCAATGAATTTATTTCCTTGATCAAAACTAAGCATTTTTAATCAAAGTGATTGCTCCGCCACCGGGGAGTGCCCTGATTTTTAAATCATTGATGAAAACTATAAATGATTGTATGAACCATTTACTAGTTTCATTGGAGTACACTAGCCAGTTTCTTAGTAAATTAAGTAGCATTTTAAAAACGTCTCTACTGCGTATTTTTGCATTTTAAAAAACTAAACAAGCTTCATTACAAGAGCCTTCTCAAACGGTCACAAGTGTGCACAACCAGTGGAATCTTGTCATGCTCATTATATTGGGATGGAGGCCTGGCTGGTTTAGTGGCCAGGGCTAAGTTTGACTGCTATCTTTCTTAAACCAACGTTAAAGATCGTGGAAGCTTGCATTATGCTGGATGTGACTGCACTTTAAGTTCTCCATTCCTTTATGCTAATTTGGCCAATTTCAGACCAATTTTGCATCTAATGGAAACTCTCAGTTATGGTGTATGTGTGACTTTCTTTGACTGTAGCTACGTTGTTTGGATACGGTCAGGGTTACTGAATGAAGGACAAGGTTTTTACTTTGCTCCAATAACTTATAACTTCATCTTTTGTTGTGGCTATCACTTTTTGACTGGATATGCAATTGTTCAGTTTCAAGTCAAGAACTCCCTTAAAGGGAAGTGGTAGAAAATATAACATTACAGGGGCAGGAGTGGAGAGGGAAGGAGCATGCATAGAATTCCCATTGGAACACTGTGAATAAATAGGGCCATTTTCATATCCATTAGCAACATTTACCTCTGATTGTTCACCTTCCTCACAAGTTATTGCCAGTCCGAATTGTTGAGAATAAAACCAGAAATTGCTGGTAATACATAGTGGAACTGGCCACCACTGTGGCGAGTGAAACCGAGTTAATTCTCCAGATCCATGACCCCCTGTCAGCTAACTTGCACTTCGCATCTGTTGGCTGACCTGCTGAGTATTTCCAGCATTTTCTGTATTTATTTGATTTCCAGCATCTGCAGTATTTTGTTTAGCACATGGTCTGTTGGGTGCGAAGCTAAGCTTTAACTTCTTTACTGTTGGTGTTTGTTTGAATAATAGTGGGTGATTGTCAACAGCAAACTGAACTCAGCGGTGTGGTGGAGCTGTTAGAAGGCATTTTTCTTCTGAAAAAGTATTTCGGCACCTACAACAGATTCAGCAGTGTGAACTGTTCTTTCATATGTGGGCATTGCGATCAAATTAATTGCAATTTTTCTCCCCAAAAACAAAGAAAATATTTGACAGAACGGCTTTTCTTGAAGTCAAGCCCATTTTAAGCGTACACAGCTCAAACAAATAATAATTCTGAATACCCACAGTTGGAGAATGACATATCAATTTGGTTTGTTGTCCGTTGGGTTGATTGTTCCTAGAAGACAATTCTCCTCAGTGTGTGCCAACTAAACAAAAACATGGTTAACGTTAATCACTTCTAACCTTTTTTAAATTAAATAGAGTACTCTTGATTTGATACTTTTGAAGTTTTTCTCCCTCGTTACTTTAATGGTTAAGCTAAGAATGATGGAATCATTGCTTCTTTTAGCACCAATTAACTTCATCAAACACTTTACAGCCCTTAGTTACATCCAGATCAAGGTTCCCACTCTGTTGCACTATCAATGTATCATAATTAACATCAAAAAAGCACCCTATACCTTCTCGGTTAACCATTCTTGAGGTTTTGATGTGATTTGAGGGTCAGTTTGCTGCTGAAACTTGGGCAGCCTGGAACTGTGGACCAGGGACTTGATTGAAAGCGTGAACCCCGTACATGTGACATCTGGCAGATGGCCCAGAGTTTGAAGTCAAATCGTGAAAATAATTTGTATTCAATTGTATCCTGAGGCAGACTGAATGAGGTAAAATGTGTGCATTAAAATGATTGAAGCTGCACATCAAAATGTAAGGGTGCAATTACAAGAGCTTGCATTTAATTCATTCCTTTAGCATAGATAAGCATTTGTGGCACATCATAAGAGTGCAGTTGGATGAAAGTGCGGATACCAAAACAAAGGAGAAGGTATTAGGGACAACCAAAAGCTTGGTCAAAGAGATGGTTTTAAAGGAAGGCTTAAAAGCAGGATAAAGAAATAGATAGATAGCTTTAGGGAGGGAATTCCAGAACATGGGGTCTGGACTGTTGAATAAATGACCACCAATGAAGGGAAGGTGGGATGCACAAGAGGCTGGAGTCAGACAAACAGAGGGAGATAGGGTGGCGGGGTGGGTGGTGGTGGCATGGGTGAGGCGTTGGTAGTGGTTGTATGACTGTGGTAGGTTACAGCATCTCTGGAGGTGTAAGCCCATGAGCTTGAGAATTTTAAACTTGTGGTAAAGTGGGGGCTGGGACCACTGTAGGCTAGTAAAGACAGGGGTGACAGGCGAGTAACATGATGCAGAAGAGGACATGTGGAGCAGAGTTTGGGGTGAACTGAACTTTTTTGAGTTTGAAGGATGGGAGGACAGCTAGAACAGCATTAAAATTGTCAAGTTTGGAGGTGATAATAGTGTGGATGAAGGTTTCAGCAGCAGATTAGGTGAGACATGAACAGAGGCCTCCGATGATGTGGAGTTGGAAATGGGTATGCTGGTGATAGGGAGCAACTGGGGTTGGTAGCTCATCCCAGGGTCCAGCAGAATGCAGGGATTGGCTAAGGTATAGATTAGCCAGAGATGGTGGCCATAGAGAGGGATGGAATCAATGGCATGTTAGCATCAAAGCAGCACCACTCAATGCATATTATTCTTCAGGTGAATGGGTGCATGAATATTTCTCCTTTTATTCTGATAGAAACACTGAGGATGAATTAAATTAGGTAAACATTTACCACTGCAACTTTTGTGCTAAGTCCTGTTTGAAGATGACTTGTAGCCTTGATTTTCCGAGTGAACAATGTTAGCAGATATGAACTTTACTCTCAATTTGAAGCCAAAAGAAAGCTGTGCATGCGAACTTTACTTGGCATGACTCCGCGCTGAGTGAATTGTAACTGGAGGAAACCGATAAGCCTGTAATCAGGAAAATATCTGATTTCATTCAAACAATCAATGCCAACTTTTCTTTCAAGAAGCTAAAAATCATGGCGTTTGATGGCTCATATTCACACAACTGAAGAACAATTTTTAAGTTGGGATAGGATGAGTTTTTTAAAAAAAAGTGTTTGCTCTTAGCTACAGAATTAGTTACTGAATCAGTATTGCATGTACAGTTTTTGGATGACTTTTAAAATTTCTTGACAACATGTTAGGGAAGGAAGTTATTTGCTTAGGATGCTTGAAAGATCCTTGCCAAACTTAAATCAACCCTTATGCTCTTTACTGCTGTTTAAGTGTCCTGTGTGGGTTCCTGTTTAGCAGGATGAAAGTCAGATTTTGCAGCCTGTTACCGGGAGAGGGACAGGCCAGCCAGTGTATCATCAAAACAAATCAAGTGAGTGACATCCTTACCACTGAATGTGCTCACATTTATTGGTGATGTTTTAGTCTAGACAGTGCCTTAATAAACAAAAAAACCGTGGGTTTATCAGCAGAATGAGAGAGTGGCAAGTTAAGCCTCTCATTGTTTTTCAGTGGGTGTTACTGGATAAAATGTTATGAAAAATTCACACATCTATGATTCTTCCTGTGATTTATTTTCTCCTTTCGTTTCCTCTTTCAGGGCAGACACTTGTGTTGTTTACAGTATCAAAGTTACCGGTTCTCCTAGCGACCTTCTCCGAATTCCTTGTACTTGCCTCAGAGGCTACACAATGATTTTCCATGGGCCATATTGCAAAGCAGGGACCATCACAGCCTGGACCTCCCCCTGGTTTAGCCTAATATTCACTGCAAATCCCTGATCTTTTAAGCACAGCAGGAATTATTTCTTGCCACCACTCCCAACCTTTGCCCTGGGCTCTTTCCCAAGAATCTTGAGCTATTGAATACAGTGGCAGTAATCAAAGTGTGACAGGAAAAGGCACAAAATATAAGCAGAAGAGTGCAGCAGAAATTAGAACCAGATTGAGTAATAATGATAAAAAGTCAAAGCTTAAGGCTCTTTACCTAAATGCACACAGCATTTGTAACAAGATAGATGAGTTGACAGCACAAACAGAAATAAATTAATATGACTTGATAGCTATTACAGAGACGTGGTTGCAGGGTGACCAAGACTGGGAACTCAATATTCAAGGGTATTCGATGTTCCGGAAAAATAGGCCAAAAGGAAAACGAGGTGGGGTAGCTTTGTTAATAAAGGAAGGTATCAGAGCAGTGGTGAGTAGTGATATAAGTGCAATAGATTGTGATGTGGGATCAGGTTGGGTGTAAATAAGGAATAGAAGGAAAAGAAATCATGGGTGGGATTTGTCTATAGGCCCCTGAAGAGTTGCCGCACTGTAGGACAAAGTATAAATCAGGAAATAATGGAGGCGTGTAAGAAGGGTGCTACAATTGTCATGGGTGATTTAATCTGCATATTGACTGGACAAATCATATTGGCAGGGGTAACATGGAAGACTAATTTGTAGAGTGCATCAGGGATTGTTTCTTAGAGCAATATGTTGCAGAACCTACCTGGGAACAGGCTATTTTAGATCAAGTAATGTGTAATAAGGTGGGATTAATAAAAGATCTTATAGTTAAGGATCTTCTAGGGGGGTAGCAATCACAACATAATAGAATTTCAAATTCAGCTTGAGGGCGAGCAACTCGGGTCTCAAACCAGTGTCCTGGACTTAACTAAGGACAATTACAGAGGTATGAAGAAAGATTGTTTAAAGTGGGCTGGGAAACATAGGCTAAGGGGAAGGTCAGTGGATGAGCAGTGGCAGATATTTAAGCAGATAGTTCATAACGCTCAGTAAATCTTTATCCCGGTCAAAAAGAAGGACTTGATGAGGCGGATGAACCACCCGTGGCTAACAAAGGTGGTCAAGGAGATTATCCAGTCAAAAACTAAGGCATACAAAGCAGCGAAAACTAATGGCAGGCCAGAGGATTGGGAAGTTTTTAGGAACCAGCAGAGGATGACTAATAAGCTAATAAAGAGGGAGAAAATTGATTGTGAAAGTAACTCGGCAAGAAATATAAAAACAAACAGCAAGAGCTTCTACGGGTATATAAAAAGAAAAAGTGGCTAAAGTGAGTGTGGGACCCTTGGAAGATGTGACCGGAGAATTGATAACAGGGAACAGGGAAATGGCATATAACTTAAAGCATTATTTTGCATCGGTCATCACAGTGGAGGACACGATAAACATCCCAAAGGTATCAGATAAGCGAGGAGCTAATGGGAAGAAAGATCTTGTAACAGTCTCTATCACATGGGACAAAGCATTTGACAAACTAATGGGACCAAAGGCAGACAAGTCACCGGGACCTGATGGCCTTCATCCAAGGTTTTTAAAGGAAGTGGCTGCAGAGATAGTGGAGGCATTGGTCGAAATATTCCAGAACTTACTGGGTTCCAGGAGATTCCCAACGGATTGGGAAATTGCTAATGTGACGTCTTTTTTCAAGAAGGGAGGAAGACAAAAAACAGGAAACTATAGGCCAGTCAGCCTAAAATCTGTTGTTGGGAAAATGCTGAAGTCCATTCTTAAGGAAGAAATAGCAGGACATTTAGAAAAGCTTAACACAGTCAAACAGAGTCAATATGGTTTTGTGAAAGGGAAATCATGTTTGACAAATTTGCTAGAGTTCTTTGAGGATATAACGAGCAGAGTTGATAAAGGGGAACCAGTTGATGTAGTGTATTTGGATTTCCAGAAAGCATTTGATAAGATGCCACATAAAAGGTTATTGCACAAGATAGGAGCTCACAGTATTGAGGTTAAGGTATTAGCATGGATTGAGGATTGGTTAACACACAGAAGACAGTCGGGATTAATGGGTCTTTTTCAGTTGGAAAGAAGTGACTAGTGGAGTTCCACAAGGATCAGTCCTAGGGCCTCAATTATTTACTATTTATTTTAATGACTTGGAGGAGGGGGCAGAGTGTAAAGTATCCAAATTTGCTGACGATACAAAAGTAGGTGGGAGGGCATGTTGTGATGAGAGCATAAGGAATCTGCAAGGTGATATAGATAAGTTGACTGAGTGGGCAAAAACTTGGCAGATGGAGTTTAATGTAGGGAAGTGTGAGGTCATGCACTTTGGTAGGAAGAATCAAAAGGCAGGTTATTATTTAAATGGAGAGAGACTCCAAAAAGTGCAGCACAGAGGGATGTTCTTGTGCATGAAACACAAAAAGTTAGTATGCAGGTGCAGCTAGTAATTAAGAAGGCAAATGGAATTTTGACCTGTATTGCTAGGGGGTTGGAGTTTAAAAATAGGGAAGTCTTGTTACAACTGTACAAGGTGTTGTTGAGGCCACACCTAGAGTACTGTGTACAGTTTTGGTCCCCGTATTTAAGAAAGGATACACTGGCATTGGAGGCAGTTAAAAAGAGATTCACTAGGCTGCATCCTGGGCTGCTTGCCTTTGCAGCTCCAGCAAGTATGACATGAACGATTCCAGAGGCTTGTCATCTGACTCGGGCTCAGCAAATTTCTGGCCTCCAGCAGCTCTCCGAATGCTGGACGCCTGGGAAGTCCCTGCCGCTGTCTTCTGTGGATCAGACACAGTGCGATGTGCTCACCACGTTATGGTCCTGGGGCTACTCTAAAGCTGGGTCCCACTGAGGTGTATTTCTGTGCTGGTGGAGGGTGTAGGTGAGCACTCTGACAGGATTTTGGGAAGGATGCCTCCAGATTCCTCTTCAGAGGTTTGTTTGGGGCTTGATTGGAGGCCCTGAGTCGTGGACTCCATCGGCTGTTTGGCAGATGTGCCTGCGAAAGCAAGAGGAGATAATCAGTGCATGGCAGTGGCCTGTGAAAGAGGACACATCACTCACGGCATGGTTATCTGATGGATGTTGAACTGTTGGATCCTCACTTGGTAAGAGCACCACCGACCTCACTGTCAGCACAAGAATGGTCCAGATCCTTGCCAGCCAGCTGGATGGTTCTGTTTTCAAAGTCCATGAGGACCTTGGTTCCATCAATGTATTCTCTTCCAGCCCCATAACCCTCTGAGATATCTGTGCTCCTCTAATTCTGGCTTCTTGTGCATCACTGATTTTAATTGCTTCACTATTGATGGTCGTGTCTTCTGTTGCCTCAGCCCTGAGCTCTGGAATTCCCTTATAAACCTCCCTGCCTCTCTACCTCGCTTCCCTCTTTTAAGGCACTGCTTAAAACCTACCTCTTTGACCAAGCTTTTGTTAACCTGACCTAATATCTCCTTATGTGGCTCAGTGTCATGCTTTTTTTATAATGCTCCTGTGAAGCGCCTTGGGACATTTAATTTCATTAAAGGCACAATATAAATATAACTTGTTAAATTTATGAAACAGTCCAGTGCTTGGCTGTGAGTTTTTAAGTTAAATGAGAAAGCACTTCATTGCAGCTTACCAGGAATATATCACACAGCTATTTAGCTTATTAATCAGACCCCACCCTGAATCAGTCTGTTGTTCCAGTCACCTCATCATGAAAGGAAAATTGCCTTCTCCTGCATTCTCTCAAAAGATTCTAGATGTTAGAAATTTTAGGTTTGGAACAAAAGTTGAGGTAGTTTAAGTGATATAATTGAACCTTTCACGATGGTGGAAGGGATTAAGTGAGTTGATCCAGCCAAATTGTTCATTGTGATGGGGGAGGACTCAGTTGCTGCTGCTGCTTGTAGCTACCCCTACCAGGAGATCTGCTGTCATGGTATGTTACACCCCGTCTGACTTATACTATCCTTACACATCCACTGTAGCTCGTCTGCAGCTGCATTGTGACATCTGTCATCTAACAACTACGCCTTGGTCAGTTATCAAGGGAATAAAAATTAGGAAGGTAGCAGCAACAGAAACCTTATATATTTCTGTCACAAAGACTACTTTATTCACTTTCTGTAACATCGCTCGTTTCTGTCTGTCCTTCAGCCTTTTCACTGCAGACCCTTCATAACATGCCTCATCCATCTTCAAATTCAACTACTTCAGTGCCCTCCTTAATAAAAACAGAAAGTGCTGGAAATACTCAGCAGATCTGCCAGCATCTGTGGGAGAAAAGCAGGGTTAATGTTTCGAGTCCAATATGACTTCTTCAGAACTGAAGGAAGGTAGAAATGTGATGGGTTTTATTCTGTCAAAAGGGGTAGGGGGAGGAAGAACAAAAGGGAAGGTTTAGGATAGGGTAGAGGGTTTAAATGACAAAGATGTTTTGCAATAAAAAAGCAAGGGGAGTGGTAATTGTTTTGGTTAAGAAACAAAGCAATTGTTCAGATTGGGTGTTAATGGCAGAATAATGAGCAGCTCCATCCGAAAATAAATACATGAACAAGATTCAGACGGACATATGACAAAAACAAAGCAATCAAAATGGGGGCAGAGTTCATGTTCTGACTTTGTTGAACTCAATGTTGAGTCCAGAAGGCTGTAAGCTGCCTAACCAGAAGATGAAGTGTTGTTCCTTGAGCTTGCGTTGAGCTTCAATGCAACACTGCAGCAGGCTGAGGGCGGGAATATCAGCGTGAGATCAAGGTAGTGAATTAAAATAGCAAACAATTGGAAGCTCCTTCAACTATCTCTGGATTTTCTTCCCAAAGCCTGTACCTCCCAGTCCCTTCTGAAAACCCAACTCTTTGACCAAGCATTTGGTCCTATTCCTAGATTCCTCTTTCCTGGCTTGGCGTCTGGATGTTTGATAGAAATTCAATTCCAATTCATCACTGGTTCTCAAATAAATTGTGTACTGTGTAACTTTGATTTGGAGAAGCTTGTCAAGTACTGACATGAATGGCACAGATGGTCACCAGGGATATGATAAATGCACAAGCAAATATCAGGCTAAAAGAAAGGAATACTTATATTTGTAAAGTATCTTTTCTGACCACAGAAGCCCCAAAGTGCTTTACAATCACTTAAAGTACTTTTGAAGTATAGAAACTATCCTACTGTGGAGAAGCCTTGTAGCCAAGTTGTGCACAGCAAGTTCTCATGACATGCTCCCAGTGTTTGTGCATAGGCATGTTCAGAGAAATTGTCACACCAAAGTTTTTTAGAATAGATAGGTGCTTGATGGTCAGCATGGACAGGATGGGCTGAAGGGCCTGCTTCTGTGCTGTATAACTCGATGACACACAGCAAAGATAAAGATGACTAGACAATCTGTTTTATTGCTGGTTCAGGGATAAATGTTGGCCGGGACACCAGGTAACCAGAGCAGCCCTGCTCTTCTTTATGTAGTGCGATTGAATTGTCTGAAAATCTTGAAGGGTTGATGCCACCTAATCCTTTCTTATCTTCATTATACAAAAATATCATGAGCATTATAACATCAACAACCATCAGTGCGCAGGTAATTGTATCTGAGATTTGGAAGGTGTCTTCCGCCCCTATTTTTGGCAGGTGTTGCAATGCCCCAGGTCAAATGTACCAGACATTCATGTTGTATTTTTATTCTTTAATACAGAATGATTACCACTTTGAGTACACGGAATGTGATAGCACTGGTTCCCGGTGGAGAGTTGCTATTCCTAAATCTCCTGGAAAATGCACAGGATTGCCTGAACCAATCAAAGGCAGAGAATGCTGTAAGTTACTGCTTGAACTGTTCATTGGGATAAAAGAAAAGTGTAATTAATTCAGTACTTCATCATGCCGAGCTGCTTATTATGTTAGCTGCTATCATTCTATACAGTTAGATTTGCATTTTATTTTAAACCGGATGCAATATTTACAAGATGAATCCAGTATCTTTAGGTTATTCGCTAACATATATTCTGAATAATGGATACGGTAGCGCAGTAGTCACGATACTGGACTAGAAATCCAAGGCCTGAGTTCAAATTCCACTACAGCAGCTGGAGAATTTAAATTGATTTAAATAACTCTGGGATAATAAATAATAATATAATAATAAAATAATAATAAACGGGATATAGATCGGTTGGAGACTTGGGCGGAGAAATCGCAGATGGAGTTTAATCCGGACAAATGCGAGGTACTGCATTTTTGGAAGGTCTAATACAGGTAGGAATTATACAGTAAATGACAGAACCCTTAAGTGCATCGATGGGCAGAGGTATCTGGGTGTACAGGTCCACAGGTCACTGAAAGTGGCAATGCAGGTGGATAAGGTAGTCAGGAAGGCATATGGCATGCTTGCCTTCATTGGCATGGGTATTGAGTATAAAAGCTGGGAAGTCATGCTGCAGCTGTATAGAACCTTGGTTAGGCCACACTTGGAATATTGCATGCAATTCTGGTTGCCACATTACCAGAAGGATATGGAGGCATTGGAGAGGGTGCAGAGGGGGTTTACCAGGATGCTGCCTGGTCTGGAGGCTATTAGCTATGAGAAGAGGTTGGAGAAACTCAGATTGTTCTCACTAGAGCGACGGAGATTGAGGGGTGACTTGATAGAAGTTTACAGTGGCATGGACAGAGTTGATAGTCAGAAGTTTTTTCCCAGGGTGGAAGAGTCAATTACTAGGGGACATAGATTTAAGGTGAGAGGAAAAAGCTTTAGTGGAGATGTGTGGGGCAAGTTTTTTACACAGAGGGTAGTGAGTGTCTGGAATTCGCTGCCAGAGGAGGTGGTGGAAGCAGGTACGATAGTAGTGTTTAAGAGGCAGCTTGACAAATACATGAATAGGATGGGAATAGAGGGATACGGACCCCGGAAGTGCAAAATGTTTTGGTTTGACAGGCAATATGATCAGCGCAGGCTTGGAGGGCCGAAGGGCCTGTTCCTGTGCTGTACTTTTCTTTGTTCTTTGTTCTTTGTTCTAATTGGGATACAATTTCATTGATAATGAAGATCTACAAGTAACCAATCCTATATTGTGAGTCTAGTCAGTGAGTGACTTCAGGCGTTCCAACCATGGAAGGTATCACAAATGATCCTGATCCTGTCCTCTCCTTTTGCAAGGGTTTGAGCAAATAGCAATCAGGAGTGTTTTTCTCCACAGCTTCTTAAGCCAGGAGTGCTGAGGTCAGCGGAGATCAGCAAACTCAAATGAGCATCACAAAGCACCTCTTTCAATACTCACTTCAGTTATCTTCAAATTATTTCCCAATCTCCCCACTGCTTGCTTACTTGAATCCTTTTTCCTAAGAAGTATTTCTTCTTGGACCTTAACCGTTTTTTGTCCTCATTCAGCCACTGTGGTTTTAGGTTTTCTCATTTTCTTCGTTTGTATAGGCATTTAATTCTTTAAAGTTCCAGTAAATAACATGAAATAATTCTATCCCCGACTCACTGCAAAATAAATCTGTGTTTGCCAGGAGTGTGAAACAAGGTCCTATTGTAAGGTTGGCTGTCCGAGGGCTGTGAACCTGCTACTGGTACTCATGGACCATTTGCACTTCACTTCAAAATTCAGAAAGGTCCTGATAGAGTAAATAGGAAGAAACAGTTTCCATTGGCAGGAGGGCTGATAATCAGGAGATGGTTGGCAAATGAGCCATAATGGAGATATGAATTGTTTTTGTGCAGTGAATTGTTGTGGTTTCGAATGGACTGCCTGAAAAGGTAGAAGAAGCATATTCAATAGCGACTTTCAAAAGTGATTTTTTGAAAACATTTGCAGGGCTATGGGGCAAGAGAAGGGGAATGAGACTAATTGGGTAGCTCTTTCAAAGAACCAGCACAGACATGATGGGCCAAATGGTCTCCTGTGCTGTAAGATTCTATGATCGTATATAGCCCGTAAGGATGAAAATTCCACGTGGTGTGTTGAAGAAAGCAGGCATAACAGGCTAAGTTACTTTTTCCCAGGTTCATTACACTGTCATATTTGCTTCAGAAGCAACTCTTATTGGATTCATTAATAGGCAAACATGATTGTGTAGATAGCGTGCTATATATAGGGTGGTTCATAATATTAGAGTTGCTGACGGTATTTGTATTGGAGTTTGCTTATGGACTTCTATTTGATTACTGAGTCATTGCTGAGAGTCAGTACCTTAAATGTATTTGACATATTATTTAATTGAAGATAATGTCCAATTCCAATTCAGAACTTGCTAATCAACCTGCTCTGTTCGAGAAATCAGCCTATGCCTCGAGATTGAAAGGTGACCTTGCACATACAGACTACAAAATGCCAAGATGAGAACTATGGTTAAAACAGAAAATGCTGGAAGCGCTCAGCAGGCCTGGCAGCATCTGTGGGGAGAGAAGGAGAGTTTAACATGATTTCGGACGAAGGGTCACTGACCTGAAGCGTTAAGTCTTGTTTCTCGCTCCACAAGTGCAGCCAGACCAGCTGAGTGTTTTCAGCACTTTCTATTTACGATTTCTAGCATCTGTGGTTCTTTGCTGTTCTAAAATGAGAAAACTTGAAATTGGAAGTTGGTGATACAAACTATTTTTGCCAATATGTTGGTTTGAACCGTTACATATTTTGCTCTAGTCTGTAGACAAAGTATTAATTTTTCTACATATTAAAATACTTTGATAACTTACAGGAATAGGGAGAGAGCTGGATGTAACTGAAATGCAATAATCAGTATAAATCTTTTGTTAATCTGCTCTTGTCAGGACCAATGAACTTTAATGTCAGAATGATTTATTTCCAAAGAGATTGATGGACATTGGAATCCTCATTGTAATCACTAAACCAAAATGAATATACATTTCCTCTAAGACACAAAAACCCAACATGAAAGGTAAATCAACCGTGGTTAACAAAAGAAATTAAAGATTGCATTAGATCAAAGGAAGTGACTTATAAGGTTATCAGAAAAAGTGGTGAGCCTGAGGATTGGGAGCAGTTTAGAATCCTGCAATACAACACCAAGAAACTGATAAAGGGAGAAGAGAATATGAATGCATATTCATTGTGAGAAACATAAAGGCAGACTGTAAAAGCTTCTTTAAGAAAAGATTAGCAAGGACAAATGTAGGTCTATTAGATGTGGAGACAGAGGAATTCATAATGAGGAATAGGGGAATAGCGGAGAAACTAAACAATTATTTTGTGTCTGTCTTCATGGAGGAAGATACAGAAAATCTCCCAGAAATACTAGGGAACCAAGGGGGCTTGTCAAAATGAGAAACTGAAAGAAATTAGTATTAATTAAGAGGTAGAACATGAAAAATTAATTGGATTGGAGGTTGATAAATCCCCTGGACCTGATGAGCTACATCCCAGAGTGTTGAAGGAGGTGGCTGTAGAGATGGTGGATGCATTGGTGGTTATCTTTGAAAATCTACAGAGTCGGGAAAGGTCCCTGCAGATTGCAAAGTAGCAAATATATCCTCGCTATTGAAGAAGGGAGGAAGAAAGAAAATGGAGAATGACAGACCCGTTAGCTTGACATCAGTAGTCGGGAAAATATTAGAATCTAATATAAAGGATGTAATGACTGGACATTAGAAAATCATGATATGATTGGTCAGAGTCAACATGGCTGTATGAAAGGGAAATCATGCTTGACAAGTGTGTTGGGGTTTTTTGAGTATGTTACTTTTAGCATAGGTAAAGGAGAACCAGCGGATGTGGTGTATTTGGATTTTCAGAAAGCTTTTGATAAGGTCCCACACGGGACGTTAGCAAACAAGATTTGAGCACATGGGATTGGGGGAAATATATGGATTAAGAATTGATTAACAGACAGAAAACAGAGTAGTAGAGATAAATGGGTTATAGTAGGGATAAACGATATGGCACAGGATGTTACTAGTGGGGTACCTCAAGGATCTGTGCTGGGGCCACATCACAAATGATTTGGATGTGGAGACCAAATGTAATATTTTCAAATTTACTGATGATAAAAAAATAGGTGGGGATGTGTGTTGTGAGGAGGATGCAAGGAAGCTTCAAGGAGATTTGGAAAGGCTAAATGACTGGGCAGAAACATGACAGATGGAATATAATGCGAATAAGTGTGATGTTATCCACTTTGGTAGAAAAAACAGAAAGGCAGAGTATTTTTTAAATGGTGCGAGGCTGGGAAGTGGACATCAACACTTGTTCATGAGTCACTAAAAGCTAGCACACAGGCTCAGCAGCAATTAGGAAGTTAAATGGTATGTTGGCTTTCATCACAGGGAGATTTGAGTGCAGGAGTAAAGATGTCTTCCTGCAGTTGTACAGAGCCTTGGTGAGACCGCACCTGGAGTATTGCCTTGAGTGATGTTGCAAGACTTTTCAATGTGAGGCATATTCAAATGGCACAATTAAGCTGCAAAAACTAGTCGCCTACCATCCCTGCATCTCTTTCCTCAGAGATGTCTTATCGTGGGCATTTGGTGAAGAACTTAAACATGCTCTTTATTTTCCTGTTGACTCTCTAGTCCTAACGAGGCAAATGGACTCTCAAAAATCTGACTAGTTTCCTCTAGTAGGTTGAACTTGTTTTGAACTGATGAAACAGCCGTTCAATAATCAGCCACCTTCAATAATCTCAGGAGCAAACCAGCTTTTAGACTTGTGGATTCAAATACATCTTGTTCAGCAGAGAGTGGGGAAGGTGTGACTTGCAATCGTGCCTTTTTTTTTGTTTTCCAGCCTTTTCTTGCGGATCGGGGGAGTTTCTGGAGCTGTTAAACCAGGCCTGCAGTAAATGTGCAGCAGGCAGTTACTCGTTGGGCAGTGGCATTAGATTTGATGAATGGGATACTTTGCCACTTGGATTTGCTACTGTGGCTACCTTTGTAGACGATATAGAAAGTAGCAGTGCCAGCAGTAACAACTGTAACTCGTAAGTAAACCAGTGACAAATTATTGTTCTGCCCCATCTGTGTTGGGAGCTTATACAAGTTCTTTTCTCTGTTGTAATCAGTTGTATTTCTGTAGGTTATTATTCAACTAGTAACCAACATTTAGCTTTAATTTGTGCAGAAGATAATTAATGTTCAGCAGAAGCTAATTTGATTTTTTTCTATTATGCTCATCAATATGAATTTTCAAAGAGGCTTATTACCAAGTGTATTTTCATGGGTAACATTGAGAGCAGACAGTATTTTGGTCCACCTCCTCTGATTACCATTGGGTTTTGAGTAAACATGTTGGAGCTGGAGCAGAAACAATGGGTGGAATTTCACGCCAGCGGGATTTTATTACCAAGCAGAAGTCAATTGACTTTTGAACGGCCTGCCACATTTTATGGCCCTGCCCCCACCCCCCGCCCCCCCCCCCGCCACGACAGGGCCATAAAATTCTGCCCAGTGCTTCCATTGGGAAATCTAAGTCTTTCGGTGCGATTTTGGCTACCGTGGTGAATAGCATGAGGCGGGACATTTCCTGACCTCCGGACCCACCTGGGTAGTAAGTGCCTTAAACACACGATTTTTCACTCTGGGAAGGTGGGTGTGGGATAGAGTTGGGCTCACTGTCCCTGGAAGTAGAGTGTAGGTGGGCACAGGAGCGGGCCAGCGCTGAGTTTGTCCCAAACGTTTTAGCAGTTGCTAAAGCTCTAGTCCACATCTCCCACACCCTCTCATTCCCCATGCATCCACCACCCCCCCCACCCCCCCCCCCCCCACTCCCTCATCCCATGGCTCCTCATACCCTCCATGTCGACTCAATACCAAGTCATGCCCCCCAACCACCCCCAATGGAACCTTATACCCTCCATGCCACCTCCATAGTCACTCACCCAGTATCCACCATGGGCAGATCTCAGGTGTCAGATGTGGAGATGAGAGCAAATAAACTTCTAACAATCCGAGAGATCACTGCTGTTAGTTTTACTGTATAGTTCCAGTTGGCTGTTATTGAGTTGGAAGATCAAATGTGCTGGATCACCAACACTCCACTGGCAACTGGCCAGTATTTACGATTTCCTACTGCAAATAGGCTGTGAGTGGAGAGTGCACAGTCCCTCTCAAAAAGTAATGTCTCCCATTAAAACGAAATGTGTATTCACCTCATTGTCTCAATGAAACTTTCAAAAAATAAGGGGCCTGACTTTTATGTCTTCTGTCTTTTATCATTTGGACTCCTTGTCTTGTAATTAAATGCTGCTTTTACAGGTCATCTTGGATTCCACAAGGGAGTTATATTGCTTCTAACAGAGACGACTGCACAGTTTCCCTCATTTATTCAGTTCACTTGAAGAAACCAGGAAGCGTTACGTTTGATTATCAGTATCTGGATAACAGTATCTTTTTTGAGTTTTTTGTAAGTCCAGTTCTATAAAATACATTTTTTTTAACATTTTTAAAAAAAATTGTGAAAAGTAAATTACTGTGGACCCAATATAATGTGTGGGAGAGTTACATTTAAATAGTGCCTTTGATGTCCACAGGTTCTTCGAAATCATTAAACTGCTAGTGGATTATTTTGAAGTATAATTAAAAAAAGTAGCTCATTCTCATGCATCAAGATCACATAAATAACAATGAGATGGATGACAGGTAATCTGTTTTGTTAATAATAAATGATGGCCAGGACATTGAGAGAGCTCTGCTATCCTGGAATCTTTTATGCTCATCTGAAAGACCGTAACCTCAGGAAATAAATACACTGAAGCATTACCTAGAATCGGGTTTGAAGCTAGATCATTCTGACACTGAGGTCTATTACTGAGCTAGGCTGAACCTAATACTATGTATTTTGGCACAACTGCCATAATTTCGATATTAGAGTGGTGAAAAGACATCGTTTTGGTTAAGAATTGCCAATTCAACCTTTTTAAATTGCTTCTTTTAGACGTTAATATTTTTATGTTGGGAGTACTTCGAGACTTTGATGAGGAGCCCATGTGATATAATTTCTTTCCTACCTGAAGGCTGATATGTATAAATAGAGAACAAGATAGTTGCAAATGAGTTATGGTCAGATTTAGATCCAATAGCTTCTTTAGAATTCTAACTATCACAACTGGACAAGATGACTTAATGTAGACAAATAATTCAGCTACAATTAAACTCAAAGATGTCACAAATATCAATAAAAGAATTGCCTTTTATATAGCAGAATGAGCCAGTTCTGGTACGTTCAAGATCATTAATGATGTAACTCAAAATATGATTAGACATTACTTGTGAATTGTTAGAATATCTTACTTATCGCCTGTAAAGTTCTCATGGCTTATGTATATGCATGTAAAGGAGTTTGTTGAAGAATTCTGATTTTTGGAAAAGGCTCAGCTTCAATTGTTAAATGCTTGGAGTCCTAAATGCCTGAGACTTGTTGAGCTGTCAGAGAGCCGTTACTAGGTCTGTTGTGGCCTTGAGCCTGTTCTAGATCCTGGGATCAAGATCATTTCATTGCTGGGGGAGGTGCAGGGACCATTTTTGCCATTGCTAGGGATAATGTCACCTTCAGTGGGTATGGCTGGAAATTTAACGTGACAGCAAGGTACACTCTAGAATTATTCTGCCTCTGCTCTTCCTCCCAGACCAAGAATTGAAGGGACTTGATCTCAATCCACTGTAGTGTCACATTTGATGAAGAAATTAAAGAAAACAAGAAAGGCCATATTAGAAAGGGAAGACATGCCTTGCAGAATACAATCATCCCTTTATCTCCTTTTCTCACTTAAAAAGGAGTGAACACCTTTAAGAGTTTAATACCACTGTAGATGTTGACTCCTTGGGCACCAGTAAGGTGACCATTGGACCATTGATGTATATGTGAAAACTGGTTTGATAGGTCCCAACTTTGTTTTTGTTTTAGAAACCGTGGAGGTAAGTTACTGACCAAATTTACAGGAGTTTACTAATGAACTTTTAAAATAAGGAATAAAACATTTATTAAACAAGGGAAAAAAAGAGCTATATTACACCAGACAAAAAGGTTGGAAAGATTTCAATACAAACACTAGTAAATGATTCAAATCACACTATTCCTTCAGCCCTGCTATACCTTTACAGAGACATACAAATTCAGAAAGATAATACAATTTACAATATCCACCTTTATTCTCTGACATTCAGTGTTAGTACACAACACATGTGAATTAACAGGTGAACTGTGGTTGGTCACACCAACCCTAAAACAAGTGACAGATGCCACCAAAGCAGATTCCATGGATTTCTCATCAACCCCCCCCCCCGCCAAAGACACTGGCAGCATCAGTGGAGAGGATCACAGTTAACATTTCGAGTCCAAATGACCCTTCAACAGAACTGAAACTTTGACTTTCTCACAAGGGCCTCCAATCTCCACGTTCAAAACTTGCCTGGGAATTCTCTCCCTCATCTCGCTCTCGCTCGGATGGCTTCAACCAGGATTCACCTCCAGTGTTTCAATCTTGCCTTCTGAGACTCCTTTCTCCTGGAACTCCGCGTACACTCAAGCTTCATCTTCCAAGCACAATTTCAGATCTTCGGCTGTGCCAAGCAGAACACCACTGCTCCAAAGGGGTACCTCTGCCCTTACAGCCCGCGGCATGGAACCACCAACCTTCAGCTGCCCTCTTGGATCTTCGGGGCTTCTCTCAAGCCCATTTTGCTCCTCATAGCTCGGTCTCCTCGATTTGGAGTCAATTGCTCTGCTCCTTTCTCTCAGCTTTGTTTAACAGGATCTATATCTGATCTCCACCCTTCTCCTTTACACAGGACTGTCTTCTGGGATCTGTTTCTGAACCAGTCCCTTGTTTGGGATTTTTGTCTTGGTTTGTGACCTCTCCCTGTCCCCCCTTCCTGTGTCCAGCTCCCTGGGACACATTCTCTGCATTGGTGCTCCTCTTCAGATCACCTGACCTGCAGTTCCACGCTTTCACTTTTCTTCTGCGCAGGTGTGCAGGGCCAGTTCCTGGCCTAATGTCGTAAAAGAAATGAACTGCGTATGTGCGCAGGGCCTGTTCCCGGCCTGAAGATGTGAAAGATACAAAATGTGCATGTGCGGCTCTTTCCCAGCCAAAGCATGCGCAGAAGTCCCGAACTCTGAACTCCCGATTAAGGTACATTTTTCTTTCTCTTGAGTTTCATCACACTCCGGACAGCCTGACTGAGGTCAGTTGGCTGACCACAGCCCAGGAATCGAACCTGCGGGATCAGTGACCAATAAAATCAAAGCCCTGTATAAACTTACTGTGTCATTTGGGGAGCCCAAACTCTTATTTTGTCAATATTCATAACTCTATGGCCAGAATCTTGGTGTCGACGTGTGTGCCTGCCGAACTAGCAAAGGCCTATTAAGGCCATCTAAAAACTAATTAAAACACCTAACAGAGCCGCCTGTCCAACCTTAAGGTTGATGGGCAGGTGAAGAGCCCAGGCGGCCTTTGCATTTATCATGAAACCTCATCCACGGGTGGGATGAGGTTTCACGAAGTGTTTATAAATTGAGTAAAAATTTTTATTAAAATTCATTGGCATGTCCCAGCTCATGTGACACTGTCACATGAGGGGGACATGCCTTAAAAAAATTTTTTCTTTACTTTATTAAGATTTTTGACCATCAAGTTGGTCTCCCTGAGGCAGCTCTGTGCTTCAGGGAGATTGCTGCTCTCTTTCACGATCCTACACAAAAGAGCGCAGGCCCCGACTCAGCTGCCTACCACCACCCCCCCGCCGTCCGTACAGGGAGCCGCTCAGCGCTTCCGGGTGCGCGTCGTACTGGGTGGGCTTTAATTGGCCCTGCCCACGTAAAATGGCGGCGCGCAGCCAATCGCTGGCGGCCCACTCCCACTCAGCCTCCCTGATGGGGAGAAAATTCTCCCCCATAGGTCAATGAAATTAGGTGTGCATGTTAACACCACGTCTGAAAGATATTTTTGTTTGAATGGATGAAAGGAAGTGTGTGATTGTTATTTTCCGCAGTTCATTATTCCAATTCCTCTTTCCCCAGGTGCAAAATGATCAGTGTCAAGACACAGAAGCAACAGATCAAAAATGGATGCGTTTAACCGAAAGTGATGAATGGAAGAGTCATTCAGTAAGTGGTACATAGCACCTGATTATTTTAAATGCGTTATGCAAAACAGTATTCATTTAAAAAAAACCTTCTCGAGGGCAACCAGGGTTGGGCAACAAATGCTGGGCCAGCCAGTGAAGCCCACATCCCATGAATGAATAAATAAAGAATGCTCCAAAATGATATGATGAAAGAAAGTTTATAGGACTAGGTTCACAGTGGGTGAACTGACTGCTCTCTGAGTTGGTTATAACGGAGTCTGACTCTAAAAGGGAGGTGGTATTGCTAATTTAATATATATTTAACTTTTCATAGCTTGGTGCAAGAAATAAGCCAGCTAAGTTCCTTAAGTTAGAAAGTAAAGTGTTAGTGTTATTGCAAAACCCACTCAGGTAAAGATGCAGAAATTATTAACAAAAGGTTTAAAATGTGCAAATATTTCCAACTACCCACGAATGCAAAGACAACATATACAGAACGCACCCCTCCTAGCCACCACCCACCCCACCTCCGGCCCTAAGCACACAAAAAAGAAATAAAACTCTGCAGAGTATTAGATGTTAAAAACTTGGTCACGTATCAAGGACAGTCAGAAAAAAAAATCAAGGATTGTCTACAGGCTTGTAGCTGAAGTGAGGCAGTTGGTCTGCAGTCACGTAAATTCAGAATTGGTTTGCAGCAATGAGGTCTTCTGGTGGGTTTTTCAAATTACCAACAGCTCAGCTTTGATGAGAGAGGTTTCAGAAGAAACAGATGCGGAAAGGCTGCTGTCTCTGCGGCAGTCTCTCTCTGACTATTCAAAATCCAATATCTTTTCACCCAAGAGCTGGATCACGTGACCTCTTCCTGAGTGCTCCATAGACTCTGTGCCACCAAAAAGCTTGTGTCCTTCTCAACTCAACATCGTAACTGCTGTTGCCATTGTCCATTTCAAAAAAAGTTAAATACACATGTATGTCCAGTCGATGACATTACAAAGTTACATATGTCCTCCCCGATGACATTGGGCTGTAACTCCTGACTGAGAGGTAATTGAGTTGGATTGCCACTCCGCTCGAAAGTTCTTGCCTGAAAATCAAGCTGATCCTATCTTCACTGACTTCACGACTCATGATGGGTGAGATCTGGGTAGTGCTGCACATCCCCGGGGCCTAGCATCAAGGGCTGTAGAGTAGCAGGTAAGTAAGTCACTCGCCCTTTTTTATGGCACTGGTAAGTTTAAAGGTCTTTGAAAAGGTAAGTGGGTAGGATTTGGTGCGGGTGTGGAGGGGTGTGGGGTTGGGCCTTGGGTGGGGGAGGGGTGGTTGCGTTGTGTTGGTCCTTGGGGAGGGGGCAGGGTCTTGTTGGGCCCTGTGGGTGATGGGCCAGGTCAGGCTGGGCATTGATGGAAGTGGGGGAGGGGTGGGTTGGGTTGGGCCTGGTTGGGGGGATGGCGTGGGTCAGGTAAGGCCTGTTGGTAAGTGAGGGGGGAGTGCATGGGTTGGGTTGGGCCTGGTGGAGGGTTGGGGGGGAGTTGGGTGGTCCTTTAGTAGGGGGTGGGTGTTGGGGAGTCCCTTGGGAGGGAGGGGCCATCGGGGGTGTGAGAGGAGACCTGTTTGGGAGGGGGTGTAGTGTTGGTATGTACCTGGAGGAGTCCCATGGCGGGGGAATAGTCAGGGTGGGGCGGGTATGTGGACAGACCCCTCGGAGTTCGGGATTGTGAGAGGAGACCTTTGTGGGGGGAGGTGGGTGAGTGTGGGGGAGTGGTGTGAGATGGAAAGGGAGGGTGTGGGGGGGTGTGGGGTGGAGGGGGGTGTGGGGGGGGTTGCTGGATGGGGGAGTTGGGGGGCTGTAGGAGGGTGGGTGTGGGGCGGATAGGGGATGTGGGTGTGGGGTGGAGGGGGGCCTGTGGGGGGGTGGAGGGGGGTTGGGGGTGGTGTGGGGGGTGTGTGAATTAGTTACCCAGAAGCTAGAAGAGGCTTTAATTCTTCTAACTTTTTCTGGGTATCTATTAACGTAACCCAATCAGAGCCATCTGAGGTTTAGATTTAAATCACAGTTTTAAGATGGTTCACTGGAGGTCAATTGCCCAGGGATGTTTGCAAACCTTACCTGGGAACTTCCGGGGGTTGGGGGAGGGGGGGCAGGTTCCCCAGTGCATCTTTGGGGTAACCCCCCCAGATAGGACACCTTGGAACTACAGCCCTAAAATGTAACACAATTTTATTGAACACATAACAGAGGTCATTGTGAATAATACTGTTCTGCTTTCAATAGAAGATAAAATGATCCTTTTCTGGGCTTGAAAATTAAAGTGGATAATTTAGAACCGTGTAAATGACAGTATTTTGGTGAGTACAAAAGCAATTGCGGAGAGGAGGACATTGGCCGGGATATTTTGGGTAGCCACTTCACACTCAAATGAGGGTCACTTGGCTGCAGGCGGGACTTCTGGCCTCTTTCGGGAGGGAGCCCCTCCTTAGCGAGCTGCCGGCCAATCTGATTGGTCAGCAGTTCTCCAGCCCCAGTCCAGTGACAGAAGTTGCAAAGGACAGAAGAGGAATTTTGTGAAGATGTTGGAGCCTAAGTCCCGGTAACTGGACGGAAAGGTAAGTATTTGGGACGGGGAGTGTAGGGAAGGCCTGGGGAGGTGGAAAGTGGGGGATTGGGGTGTCGGGGGAGAGGCCGAGGTGGGGTGGGGGAAGAGGGAGGCCCAGCGGCCATCAGGCATTAAGGAGGGGGGGGGGGGGAGGCGTTCAAACTTAGGAGGGGGCTTCTGATCGAGGCGCCCCTTCCCCTCCCTGCCTTAGGCCTAAAGCCGATCATTTTCCTCCATGCCCAGGAAATCCTCCCGCTAGCCCGGAAATTGAGGCTGGGTGGGAAACGGCCCTCAAGTAGCCAATACTTAAGGGCTTCAATTGGGGCAAGGATGGGAGGCCTGTCTGAGGACTCGCCCACCCTGGAGTAAAATCACTGAGAGGTTGGCGTGGGAGGTTGGCATGGGCGGGGGGCGGGTGGGGATCCCAGCAGGAAGCCCATTCGTCCTATTTCAGGCTTCTCCCCACCCCCGCCTGAAAAACCATTGGCGGGGGAGCGAGAAATTAAAGCCATTCACATTATCGCTAAACAAATACAAAGGGCAGAATGTTGCCGTTGGCGAGCGGGGGCAGGCCCAACATGCTGAAGTGTAAAACGACGTGCGGTGACATCAGGAGTGTGTCCTGGCGTCATCGTGTCTCATTTCGATATTTGGTTCGGCAGGCTGGCGCTGGAAGCGGCTGCACACCCACCGAGCTGTTAGCAGCTGCTTAAGGCCATTAAAAAAGTGATTAAAGTTGTTAACAACGCTGCCCCTCTGACCTTAGGGTTGGGGCGGTGCAGGTGAAGAGCCCAAGCGGCCTTCGCGTTTTTCAGGAAACCTCATCCACGGGCGGGATGAGGCCTCCTGAAAGTTCTATAAAATAATTAAATAAATTTTGCAAAGTGCACAAACATGTCTCGGTTCATGTGTCACTGTCACATGAAGGGGACATGTTTAAATAATTTTTTCACTTCTCTTATTGTAAAGTTTTATTATCAACTTACTCCCCCCGAGGCAGCTCCGTGCCTCGGGGTGATTTCTGCGCCCTCTCGCGCGCAGCCCCCCGACTCTCCTTCCTCCCCCCGCCCTGTCCGCGCAGGTAGCGCTGAGCGCCACCGGCTGTGCGTTACGCTGGGCGGGCCTTAATTAGCCGCCCGCATAAAATGGCGGAGTGCCGCCAATCGCAGGCGGCGATCGGCTCCGCTGCCTGTCCCAGCCTGCCCAGCCCACCCACCATAGGAAAGATTCTACCCAAAGAGTGCATAACACTGAAGTGGTTTAAGGGACGTACTTGAAATGTTAAGATTAAGGATATTTGGTGACCATAAACATTTGTGCTGAACTAAAAACATTGAAAATGTTGATGCACTAAATCTTTATTAAGTTAGTGAGCCCACCTGAATGGTGCTATTTTTAACGATCGATTGAATTGGAAGTTAGCCTGTATAATTTACTGTAAACTGCTGACAAAGGGACAGAAACAGCAGAGAGACGGCAATTACTTTGCCAATATATAACACATCAGATTTTTTAGCTCTGAAGAACGGATGTTGAAAGGATTGGGCCACCATTCATTAAATAATTGTCAAAAGTTTGGAAAATGCTGATGAATGGCAATGGAAACAGGAAACCCGTCACTAACCAAGGCTGTCTACCTCAGTTTAAGGCAGCACAGTTTAACACAAAAAGGGATTTCATGGTACAGACGTTAACCAATAGCCAAAACATAACTCCATTGTCGAGTAGAAACAAAACACTTTGGTTGTTTGAAATCCATTTAATTGGGCTTCAAGCATTCAACTGTTGTCCAAACTTAACCTGTAAGAATGTACAACCTGTGAATTGCGATGATAATGAAAAGATGCTTTAATCCCTTGAATAATTGTTTGCTTAGGTAAATTTGAAGACTGGTACAAATGTCCTATATTGGAGAACCACAGGGATCCTTCTGGGTGATAAAATGGCCAAACCAGTTCTCTTGAAAAACATCCACATTGAAGGTATGATTTACAAGATTTCTGACTAAAGGTCTTGTTGTATGTAACAAGCCAAGTTATTCTATTTATAATGCATTGTTCACATTTGTAGTTTGTGCATCAACATATCACAGAATCTTTACAGTGCAGGAGAAGGCCATTCAGCCCATCGAGTCTGCACTGGCTCTCTGAAAGACTATTCCACCTAGTCCCATTCCCCTGCCTTATCCCCATAACCTTCCACATTCTCTCTTTTCAGGTAGCAATCCAATTCCCTTTGGAACACCTCGATTGAAGCTGTCTCCACCACCCTCTCAGGAAGTTTGTTCCAATCTCCAACCACCCTCTGGGTGAAAATATTTTCCCCCACATCATATATTAGGAATCATCGTGTGATTTAAACGTTTATGAAAGCTGTGAATTTAGAACAAGGCTTCTTTCATTTTTGGCTATTGTAAACTCTTTACTTTTATTTATTAAGCATTTCTCTAATTTACTTCTTTCTACAACATCGCTTTATGACCATCCCCAGCTAGGAAAGACACTGCAAAGGCTCTGGGCCCTGACTATATTCTGGCAATAGTACTGAAAGCTTGCACTCCAGAACTTGCTGCGCCCCTAGCCAAGCTGTTCCAATACAGCTACAATACTGGCATCTACCAGCAATGTGGAAAATTGTCCAGGTATATCCTGTACACAAAAAGCAGGACAAATCCAACCCAACCAATTACTGCCCATCAGTCAACTCTCGATCATCAGTAAAGTAATGGAAGGGGTCATCAACAGTGCTATCAAGTGGCACATACGTAACAATAACCTGCTCACTGACGCTCAGTTTGGGTTCTGCTGGGGTCACTCAGCTCCTGACCTCACTACAGCCTTGGTTCAAACACGGACAAAAGAGCTGAACTCTCAAGGTGAGGTGAGAGTGACTGCCCTTGACATCAAGGCAGCATTTGACCGAGTGTGGAAACAGGAGCCCCAACAAAACTGGAGTCAATGGGAATCAGGGGGAAAACTCTTCGCTGGTTGGAGTCACATCTAGCACAGAAGAAGATGGTTGTGGTTGTTAGAGGTCAGTCATCTCAGTTCCAGGACATTACTGCAGGAGTTCCTCAGGGTCGTGTCCTCAGTCCAACCATCTTCAGCTGCTTTATCAACAACCTTCCTTCCATCATAAGGTCAGAAGTGTGGATGTTCGCTGATGATCGCACAAAGTTCATCATTCGTGACTCCTCAGACACTGAAGCAGTCCATGTCCAAATGCAGCAAGACCTGGATAATATCCAGGCTTGGGTTGAAAAGTGGCAAGTAACATTTGCACCACAGAAGTGCCAGGCAATGACCATCTCCAACAAGAGAGAATCCAACCATCGCCCCTTGATGTTCAATGGCATTACCATCACTGAATCCCCCACTATCAACATCCTGGGGGTTACCATTGGCCAGAAACTGAACTGGATTAGCCACATAAACACTGTGGCTACAAGGGCAATTCATAGGCTTGAACTCCTGCGGTGAGTAACTCACCTCCTGTCTCCCCAAAGCCTGTCCACCATCTACAAGGTACAATTCAGGAGACAAAATGCTCTGAGAAGGCCAGAAATCGGTTTCACGCCGGCGTGAAAGCACAGCGGGATCATCCGATGGTGCCTGCCATGGCGGAACCCCAATCCCGCCGGAGGCCGACGTGAACCCGCTTTGCATCCCGCTAATGGGATGCAAAGTAAGGCCTGATTTGAAACGTCCCACGTACACCAGCTTTACCGTTAAGCCGACGGTAAAACACCCCGGCACAGAACATGACTGGAGAACTGTGATGTGCAGAAGTCAGGACGTCTCATCAGGGCCTTGCTCAGATCGCGGACATCCGAGGAGCAGAAGATGCTGGAGCCCTACAGGAGGAACACGGGCATCACATACTGGGTGGATCCTCATGGACAAGGCTCTGCTGCGAAGGGGTGAGGGAGTCTGGAGGGGGGAAGGTGTCTGGCGGGAGGAGGGAGTAAGGGCGGAGGAGGGAGGAAGGAGTAAGGGGGGAAATGTCCAGGTGATTCTGCAAGGGAGGGGTCTGTGGAGTCAGTAACTGCCTCCTGGGGAGGGAACTGAGGGTGGGTGTGGTAGGAGGGGATAGTGAGTATGAGAGGAGGCAGAGGGAGCTGGTATGGTGGGAGGGTGAGGGTGTAACAGTAGTGGGAGAAGGGACGGCGAGGGTGGTTAGTGGGGATTTGGAGGTAGACACGGGGGTGGGAAGGAAGGGGTTGGGGAGGTCAATGTGGATGGGGGTGGGATTATCAGGAAGGCAGGGAACGTACACGTTCACCTGGACATCCTGGAAAGACAAAGGCTCAGATTGGTAGGTGACGGTGGGGAGGTCGAAGGTGATGCCAGTGGGGTCAACAGTGATGGGGGCAAGGACATGGGTGAGTGGTGGAGGGGAAAGGAGAGGGAAAGGTCAGTCAGAGGCTAAGAATCCTGTGACAAGGAACTCACATCCTGACTCCCCAAAGCTTGGCCACCATCTACAAGGCACAAGTCAGGAGTGTGATGGAATACTCCCCACTTGCCTGGATGAGTGCAGCTCCCACAACACTCAAGAAGCTTGACACTGTCTAGGACAAAGTAACCCGCTTGATTGGCACCACATCCACAAACATTCACTCCCTCCACCACCGATGCACAGTAGCAGCAGTGTGGACCATCTACAAGATGCTGCATCAACTCAACAAGGCTCCATAGACAGCACCTTCCAAACCCACAACCATTACCATCTAGAAGGACAAGGACAGCAGATAGATGGGAACACCACCACCTGGAAGTTCCCTCCAACTCACTCACCAACCTGACTTGGAAATATATTGCCGTTCCTTCACGGTCACTGGGTCAAAATCCTGGAACTCCCTCCTTAACAGCACTGTGGGTGTAGCTACACCACATGGACTGCAGCGGTTCAAGTAGGCAGCTCACCACCACCTTCTCAAGGGCAACTAGGGACGGGCAATACACGCTGGTCTATGTCGCATAATTGAATAAAAAAAAACATTGTGCGCATCTGGGACGATTCTACTCTCTGTCTTTTGATTTGCCTCTTAAGCTCTAACCTGAAAGGAAGCATATGCAATCTGAGCTAGGGATTCTTCTAGCATAGAACAAGACAGTCTTATACCCGTCAGGCAACTCATCCTATTCAAAAACACAACTCAAAATGAGCCTTTTCTACTCCCAGCTTCTCTCGCATCCCATGTTGCTGCTCATATCTAGGAAAAAAGCTTGTAGCTGTCTCTCCAGCTCAGATCCCAGATAGAGATGGTTATTTAAGGAGGGTTGAATAAAGCTTGGTGTTGCTCTACATTTCCAGTGGATGCTGACATCTGGGTTATTCAGCACTTTCCTCAGGATGATGACAGCCAGGTCAGGATCATTGAACCTCGGAGATTAGGTTGTTCCACTAGTTCTGCTGACTTTAACTATGTTCGGGTGTTATGACACAGCTGATGGTAAATGCTGGGCTGCCCAAATCCCAAAGGGAAACTTAAAACAACTGTCACAACTTGTTTTGCAATTTGTATAAATTTCAAGATGCATGCCTTGAATTCAGTAATAATAAGACCATCAAATCTTATAGGTTTTGATAAATCTAAATTAAACATTTATTAATAAGAGAAATGATATACATAGATCTACATATTACCATAATGATAACTTCTAACTCCCCTAATCAATCTAACTCCCAGTTACATAGTTGTGTAAAGCTGGTGACAGACGCTCTGTTCAGGTATGCATTGACTTTCATTCACTACCCTACGGACGAGACCAGCCAGGCAGAGTGAGCTAGAGGCTTTTCAGCGATTTCTGGGTTCCCCTGTGTCCAGGGTGCTATAGACTGTACACATGTGGCCATCAAGATGCCAGCAGGTGAGCCCGGTGCCTTCGTCAACAGGAAGGGCTTCCACTCCATGAACGTGCAGATAGTGTGTGACCACAGGATGCTGATTCTACAAGTCTGTGCAAGGTATCCAGGCAGGTCTCATGACACCTACACCCTCAGACACTCCCAGGTGCCGGGGCTCTTCAGTGCTCCAGCCCGGCTGGATGGATGGCTGCTGGGTGACAAGGGCTATCCCCTCAGAAGGTGACTCATGACGCCTCTCCACCATCCAAGAACAGAAGCTGAGCAGCGGTACAATAGGAGCCAGGGCACCACAAGGGCTGTGGTGGAAAGAGCCATCAGTCTTCTCAAGATGCGCTTCCAATACCTGGACCATTAAGGGGGTGCACTCCAATACTCTCCAGATCGCGTGTCACTGATAGTGGTTGCATGCTGCACTCTCCACAATCTGGAACTGGAAAGGGGGTCCCAGTGGAGGAAGAATATCTTGACACAGCTGCACAGACAACAGGTGATGTGTCCAGTGGTGAGTCCGAGGACGAGTACGGTGAGGAAAATGCTGAGGGGACATGAGGACCACATTTGTGGCTGCTACGTCTTGCCATCCCCCTCACTGGCACCGGTATTGGAGACAGCCGGCTCACTCTGCTGTCCTGTTGGCCTTAATGACCGTGGCGATCGTCCTCTGGCCAGTGGAGCCTGTGCTGACCCCGCCTGGGAGGGAGCGGCCCGTGCCATCAGATGTCACGATCACTGGCAGAGGGGCGGAGGAGCTGCTGCCGTCACCTGGAGCGCCCTGAGAGGTGCTCACAGAGATGACAGGCAGCTCATGCACCAATGTGAGGTCGCTCTGGACCTTCCTGCTCACCACTGATGGACGGGCACCTAGCTGGGATACTGGGTGCCCAATCCATCTCCCATACTGACACTGACCACCTGAGGTCATTGCCGGTGTGAGGGCTGCAGGTCTGAGCACATCCCCAGGAAGCCCTGATTGAGTCCCTGGGGGAGAGTCTCCATGAGAGTCGCCACTCTCTCCATGGTGGAGGCAGTGCGCTTGGCCATGAGGGTCAGCGCAATGGTCGTGCTCCACATGGACTCCTCCACAATGGACACCATGGCACACATTCCCTCCTGTATCTCCGTCAGTTCCTCCCACACACCCTGCTGGACATCCAACATCTGCTGCCTCAGGGACGACTCCAGAGGCCCATCATCAGCCACCGGCTGAGCATGTTCCTGGTCTCCAGCATTCATCTGACTGCCAACGCCCTGGGCATTCTCTGTCTCCACCCACACCTCAAGCAAGTGTGAAATGCCCTCACCAATGTGCACTGATCGACTACACAGTGATGTTATGCCCACCGAGGGGCTGGTATCTGTGTTGGTGCCTGCTTGAGAGAGAGGGTGTGACACAGATACATGGTGAGCCTGGTGGTCCTCCAGGGTCAGGGGTGGGTCTTCAGGCTCCTCACAATGAGGGGCTGCTGGTGAGCCTAAAAGGGAGAAGAAGGACATGTCATTAGTTTAAGTCGTGGCACTGTCACTGTGCCTGCCTGGTACCCTGGGGAGAGAGAGATATGCATCATGGTGCCCTTGTCTTTCCATTATCCATGGGGACTCCAGTTTCGAGGCTCACATCAATATAGAGACTACACTGGAATGGTTGCAATAACCGACATTCTCACCTCAGTGCACTGCACACTCACCTTCCTCTGACACCCCCACCTCACCGCGGCTGCTTGACCGAGCCGCATGGCACCTCTCCAGCTCCAGGGCCTCCTCGTTATGCGAGAGGATGAGGAGGTGAGGGGGTCCCCTGCCAGTCCACGACCCCTCAGCATTGTAATGGGATGTTTTCTCCTGAAAGGACAGAGGAGCATTGATGAGTCCACTCTCTACCTGCAGCCCCATTGCAGCCTGGCCAACCCCAGCTGAGGAACACCTCACAGGGCACATCCGAGTCGTGACCCTTGAGCTGCCAGGCACTCAGTCCAAGCAGCCAGTGCTCACCTCCTTGGCCAGCTCTTGCCACATTGACATTTGCCACTCACTCTCGGGGTGGGGTGTGGGGGGGATGGGGGAGTGTGGTGGAGGTTGGGCAGCTCTTACCTGGTTCTGCAGAGTGACCCGTGCCAACACGGCACTCACCCTTCCCGATCGCAGCAGATCGTTGAAGTGCTCCTGGCACTGCCCCCATGTGCACCTCACCACATCATGGCTGCTGACTCTGGATGCCGCCTCCTCCCAGAGCCTTTCTGGTGAGGCCGGGAGGCCGCATCCTCCCATCTCTGGGGACGAGGGTTTCCCTCCTCGCTGCTGCCTCCTCCAGGAACTCTGCGAGGCGCTCATCGGAGAAACGCGGGGTCGACTGCGCCTCTGACCCGCCCTCCCGCCTGCCGTGTCCCAACCGTACTGGAATCCATCGAGACTTCAGCGTCAAAGATAAAAACAAAAAAAACTGCGGATGCTGGAAATCCAAAAGAAAAACAGAATTGCCTGGAAAAACTCAGCAGGTTCTTCTCCGCCGATGCTGCCGGACCTGCTGAGACTTCAGCATCCTTCTGTAGCAGCCTTCCTGAGGCTACCTGGGCCGCTTTTGAATTGGCCGCTGGGTGGACTCGGCGGATATCGTGCCCCCGCCCCCACTCGCCCCTTGTCAGAGATTCCTCAGCTGCTTTTCAGTCTGGACGGGCCTTAATTGGCCCTCCAGTGTGAGGCCGCGGTGCCCCGCTGATCAGGAGGCTATCTGCCTCCCCCCCCCCCTCCCCCGAGCCCACCTACCAAGGGCAAAATCCTGCCCATGTAGACACATCCCACCATTACTCCTATTTTACAATGAATTCCAACAACATTGTGAGAATTATTATATCTCCCTGACATTGGGTTTTTCATTGATGATTCTTCCTTTCTGATGACCCAAAACCTTTGTCTGGAATTTTCAGATGGTCTTGAGGGAGGGGAAATGGGGGAAGGAGAGTCAGGAGTCACATGTCGGCCAGACCACATAAGGACAGCAGATTTCCTTCCCCAAAGGGCACCAGTGAGCCAGATGGGTTTTTAGGTCAATGGTTTCATGCTCATCATTAGACTTCTAATTTTAGATGTTTTATTGAATTCAGATTTCACCATCTGCCAGTGTGGGATTTGAACCTGGGTCCCCAGAGCATCAACCTGGGTCTCTGGAATACTGGGTCCATGCCTCCTGTTCAGTGCAGCACTCTCGTTAGAAACTCAAGGATCCATATGACTAACAAAAATAGCCCAACCTTTATCCTAACTTTTACTTGGTAGAAATCTGACTTACTTCAGACTAACCAGGATGTGTTAAGTTAAGTTGCATGTGATGAATGTCTCCTGTTATTTTGAAACAGGTGTAGCTTATACATCGGAATGTTTCCTGTGTAAACCTGGCACGTTTAGTGATACTGCTGGATCATCAGTCTGCAAACCTTGCCCGAGAAACACGTTTTCTGGAAGGGGAGCTAGTTCCTGTCAGAAATGTGATGAAATAAAGCAGTTTTCAGGTACAGTTGCTTCATGCTTCATTTGTTTCAACGGGCATAATTGAAATTACTTTTTTTTTATCAATTCCCCACCCTGAATTCCTGGGATTTTTATTGAGTTGGTGGATCGATTTGAAAAACAAAAACATTCTCTTCTGTACATTCTCTTCTGGTTTGCCACTGATGTCACCCAGTGGCCATAACCTGCCAATGCAGCCAGATTTTTTTATTTTCCATAACATACTCAAAATAACACCGAGTTGCTGGTTATATTTTAACATTGAATAATTCTATCTCATCACCCAAGCTATTGCCAAAACCAGTAATGCAAATAGATGTAGGTACTTGGGGGGAAAAAACATTTTGGCCTAAATTTCCACTGTTATGCTGTTGGTGACGTATAACGGGATATTTAACAGTGAATTAACTTCACAATTATTATTATACACCCTCACACCTCTGAAAAGCTAATTCTATATTTCTTTATTTTGATTAAAAATTCTGCATTTTTAAGAGAACTTTTTTCCTTTAGTTTGTTATCGTGATATTTTAGCTTCTATCTTGAATCCGATCACATTTAAAATTTCAGATAGCGGAATAAATTTAACAGTGAAGGGTTCGGTGCTTTTCGCTTCCTGACTTGCTGTGAGAATGCTTCAGTATGATTGGCTGCTTACCCTCCTTCACTGCTGCTAGACACTCAGTGATCCCCTTGAGTCAGTGCCAGGTTTAAACTGCTGTCAGGAAAGAAATTACTAGATGCTTGTGGGCAGCTTTCTTCAAGGTCAGTGGTGAGTGCCATTGCTTCATCACTGATTGCAAAATCCTGGCCAAGGGCGCAACAACAGCTTGCATTGATATAGCACCTTAATGTAGTTAAAATGCTCCAAGATGCTTCCCAGGAGCATTATAAAACAGAATTTGACACAGTGCCCACATAAGGCAGGGGCAGTGGGCAAGATTTTGATCAAAGAGGTTGACCTAGGAGTTTTCAATTCAATTTGAGATGGAATCTGATGATCCACTTACTGGTTTTGATAGATATTTTCTGCAGACTAAAATCTAAATTTTGTTTCATTATCCAACTCCTATTCAAACTGAAGTGGATTAGCTGCAACACAACAAGTGTAAATCATACAAGATTAATCATAATAAATCTCTGTGACATTTTAGTTTAGATTAAACTAGGAGCTAGTGGGATAATGAAGTGATACTGCATATTGAATCATGATTGCTTGGCACCACAAAATTCTGGGGTGTGGGTTTGAATTCCTTCCCAACTCTTACTGGGCTGATGCAGTCAATTACTTTGCTTTGGGAATACATGGTCACTCTTAGTTAAAGGGTGGAAGTGCTGTGGGTTTGGGGGTGGCGATGGGGGATTTGTACATAACACAGTATTAGCTGATATGCCAGATAACTGAGCATGGCACAATTTGACCTTATTTCTAATTATCATTGCTGAAAGGTTTAAGAATTGATGAGCAGAAACATAGATTACTAGACTTGTGCATTTTCAAAACTGATACTTTAGCAGTTAATTTCTGTTATGATTACTTCTGAAATAATTAAAAGATCTAATGTCAAATTGTATTTTTTTTACCTCATTGTCGTCTCTATAGATGAAGGATCCAGCGAATGTAAAAATCGGCCACCATGTGCAGAGAAGGACTATTTTCAAATACATACACAATGTGACAAGGAGAGAAGGGTAGCTATAATTTTGTACTTTTTAACAGTAACATTTATAAATATAAACTCAGTTTCTTCTACCTAGTTGAAATTTATCACCAAACATACCTTTACAGCAAGCAAGGCACCCACGTTAAAAGTTTAACAATTGATTTTAAATGTGGAACTTGAACTTCACTTGACTGATGCATATGCAGTTTTTTGATTAATTAAGGAAGGGCAGGTGCAAAAATCCCATTGTCACTTTTCTGATGTGAATTCAGTTTCTGTAAAAGGATATTACTCACTTCTTGAGAAGCCAGAGGCTTTCTTTTCTCAGCCTCTGCTGCCTATCTGGGGGAATTAGGTGACTACAGTACACTGGGTGCAAAAGTAAATGAAGTGTGCTGGTAAAATGAGTACTAACTGAACAGTAAACATTTTAGCTGAAAGTCACCCGATCAGCCAGCATTTAATGAAACGTGGGCAGACTATAATAAAAGGGACAGATCTCACGGTCATTGTGTGAATCTGTCAGCTTCATGGCTCAGAGTTCGAGTGGCTTCTTTGATGTCAACATAAAATTAATCACTAACCTTGATTACAGTGAATGATTCCAGGGAATATTATCTTCAGGTCTCATTGAGAAGTCACTCATTCCCGCTAGGCTACTAGGTTGTCAATGCAACCTCCAAAACACAAATATTGAGTGTCTTTTTCTTTTAAATACTAAGCCAATACAGTGTTTCTTCAGGAAACTGTGTTATATTTGTTGCTGGTAATCTTGTGATTTTGTCATGATTCGTCTGAGAGTGTTAACATTTGTTATGACGTGAGCATTAACATTGATGCACCTCCCATCCTGCACAAAAATCCTTTATGTATTTAAAAAAAACAGAAACTTATCTGGCTCTGAAGTGTCCTACTGTAGTCCCTTTAATGTCTGATGCCAATGGGTGGAGTGTGTGTGTGTGTGCGATGCACACTCTGCCCAAAGGGTGCTTCTGAATTGCATTAGGTTCCTGTCTTTTCCCCAATTAGCTTATTACAGTTGGGTTTTCACCTGTAAATAGGTGGGCCCCCTGGATCTTCCACGTGAATGGGAGGAGAGGGGATGGTAGTAAATCACTGTGATTTCCTGGGCACTAGTGTCCCATTCCTGTCAAGTGGAGGGAGTTAAAATTGACTCCTGTATGTTTTGATTCTATGGGCAGAATTTTCTGCCTGTCAGGTGGGTGGGCCCGACCCAATCACCAGTGGGCGCGGAGCTGATCGCCGCCGGAGAAGCGGGCTGCACCGCCATTTTACATGGGCGGGCCTTAATTGACCCACCCAGCGTGATGCCCGGCAGGAAGTGCTATGCACTCCCTGTGCGGGTGGTGGGGGGGATTCCCTAAAAGTGAGCATGCGCTCTTTCACGCATGTGCACGGAAGAGCACACATCTCCCTGAGGCTATGTGCAGCCTCAGGGAGGTCGCCTGGACTTTGAAAAATATTAAAAAATAGAAAAAAAAAATTCCCTTACATGTCCCCCTTTGTGACAATGTCACATGAGTTGGGACATGTTCATAATTTACATAACAAATTTATTACATTTTTTAAAACCCTTCATGAAACCTCTTCCTGCCGCTGGATGAGGTTTCATGTTTTCTCTATTTGCCGCCGGGGCTCCTGGCTGACCCACTGACCTTAAGGTTGGACGGGCAGGTCCTCTAATTGTATAAATGATCCTGTCAATGGCCTCAATTGGCCATTGACAGGTCGGCGGGCCCGCAGCTGATTTTGCTGCGCCCCCACCTTCCTGAAAATTTAAATGGGGCGGGGTGATGTCGGGGGTTCCGCCTGATGTCATCCCGCGTCATTTTACGCGTCGGCGAGCAGGCCCCGCCCCCGCTCGCCAACGGCAAAATTCTGCCCTCTGTCTAAAGGGTTTTAAAGATGGTTAAAGTTAGATCCAAAATAAAGAATCATAGATACAGTGTTTGAAAATCTGGCAGTGAGAAATCTGTTGATACACCGGTTTCATCATTTTATCAATTAAAATACTTAGAAATTCCAATTTAAAATATTATAGGAATTAACCTTTTACAAAATTAGACGGGATGAATAAATAAAATGGTGATTTGTATTTTTTAAAAATTATGTGGCTCATGTAACATTTTACTCCCCACTTGCCTGGATGAGTGCCGCTCCCACAACACTCAAGAAGCTTGACACCATCCAGGGCAAAGCAGCCCGCTTGATTGGCACCACATCCACAAATATTCACTCCCTCTACCACTGACGCACAGTAGCAGCAGTGTGTACCATTTATTAGATGCACTGCAGGGATTCACCAAGGCTCCTTCGACAGCACCTTCCAAACTCACGACCACTACCATCTAGTAGGACAAGGGCATCAAATAGATGGGAACACCACCACCAGGAAGTTCCCCTCCAAGTCACTCACCATCTTGACTTGGAAATATATCACTGTTCCTTCACTGACATTGGGTCAAAATCCTGGAACTCCGTCCCTAACAGCACAGTGGGTGTATCTACACCACACGGACTGCAGCGGCTCAAGAAGGCAGCTCGCCACCACCTTCTCAAGGGCAACTAGGGATGGGCAATAAATGCTGGCCCAGCCGGCGAAGCCCACATCCCATGAATGAATAAAACAAACCTCAGTCACAAAGATCTTGTGGTTAATATTCATGTAACCCCATTGTTATGTTATTTCAATAATGTATTAAATAGTTTGAACCTAGGAAAACAGTGCATTTCATAATTGTCTTTCAGACTCAAGTCATGTACAAATGGATAACACCAAAGCTTTGCAGAGAGGATATGAAAAATGCAATTAAACTCCCTCCATCAGGAGAGAGGAAACCTTGTCCACCCTGCAACCCTGGTTTCTACAACAATGACACTTCAACCTGTGCTCCCTGCCCGTCTGGTACCTATTCAGATGGAACAAGTTGTAAGCATCTTACATTTTATTTATCGACTTTTTTTAAACAGTTTTATAAGTGTTACAGTTATTGAGCATAGCTAAGATAGCCCAAAAGCTGATCTAGTCCTAAGCCACTCAGACTGAAGGATCCAATATTTCATTCCCAGCCTGTGCTGATTGGCTGATCGCTATACGGAGATGCTACTGCTGGGGTTATAGAGGTTATAAACTTCAACATTCCTATAACTTGCCATTTAGTGTTAGCACTTTGAAAAGTGGGACATAGTGTCAAAACTGAACCTCAGTTGTGACGACCTCTGCGATTCAATAGCTTACAAACCCTCAGTTGCAAACCTGGAATTGTGTGTGTAGGGAATGGTCATTTGGGAGAGGAGCTAGGGGGTCAACTAACTAATCCCCAAGAAGGGTCATTGTAGGAGTGAAGAAATATTTGGTTTTGGAGACTGAGAAAATAAGCTACCCATCTTTCAGTAACTGCTTTTGTTTTTAGTGTCAACAATGAACTAAGACCCTCAGCTGCAGTTCTGCTGGTGATGAGGGTGCATTTAGTATTGATTTTCTGTAACAAAACTCTGAGGACATTCTGTTCCATGAAGGAAAAGTTCCAGAGGTGTGTGTAACCAGGCAAGTTTAAAGAACCTGAAGTGAAGGTGATTTCTTCCTTCTGTTAAAGCGATTTATAACCACCCGGATCCCCATAGTCTCCATGACTGTGCAGTCCCCTAACCCACAATTCTAATATCAGGAGTAACGTTTCATAGATGGAAGAGAGTGTAGCGTTGATGAGGGTAATGTTTGAAGCAATGTACCTGGGCATGTTGGTAAATGCAGTATGGGTAACATGGAAAAGCATGGAAGACCATAATGATATATATATGCGTGAGAAACTGGATTTCTTTGTGTATGTCACATTGTTTGTCTTACTTAATTTTCCCATAGCATGTAAACAGTGCCCAGCTGGAACCGAGCCTATGTTGGGCTTCGAATATAAATGGTGGAACACTTTACCGGCTAATATGAAGACCTCATGTTTCAATGTTGGAAATTCTAAGTGTGATGGAATGAATGGTGAGCTTTTTTAGAAATGTGTTTTCTGTAGTTCATGTTTTCAGAAGCTCGGTGGGGGTAAGTTCACATGAAATGAAAATGTTCAGAGTGGATGTTTGATTCCGGTGAATGCCGCTGCTTCTACAAATGCTGTAGAAGAAAATTTTTGCCTTTGAAAGCCACAAAGACAAATATTTGAAGGGTTGATAGAATTCTAAAAAGGCATTGTTCATTTTGGCATGAACTGTTCTTGTTTGGAATATGTCTATGGTATCAAGTGAAATAACTCACTTTGAGTTGAAGGAACAAAATTAAAACGGAGCTGCATGCTGTGATAGTATAAATCTAACTCCATTAATGAAGCTATCTGCAAGAATAACATTTAGTCCACATTGAATATGGATTATATTGGTTGTGGTCTATAGATACTGCTGTGATTAAAGTTATCACATGATGGGTTTTTAGTGATATTTTTGCTTGTTGGCTTATGCTTGTGCTTGAGAATTAGACATCAATTTTACTTTTGCCATCGAAAGTCAGCATTAAGCACTTCCAAGGATAAAAGCAAAAAACTGCGGATGCTGGAAATACAAAACAAAAACAAAAATACCTGGAAAAACTCAGCAGGTCTGACAGCATCTGCGGAGAGGAACATAGTTAACGTTTCGAGTGCTTATGACTCTCCAAAAGAACTTCCAAGTTGGCTATCGCATGGCTACATGCAGAGTGGAGCTTCAGTCATTCTGCCTTATCAACGTGTTTTAATTCCAAGATGAATGTGTGTACTGTGTGAATTTTTCCGCTATCTACACCAGCTATCATCCTGGAATAAAACTGCCCAATATTGCTGGAGTAAGGTCAGTTTTATTCTGCTGGGAACTAGACTGAGATTTCCCGACTAATTTTTGTATTTTTAAGACCCTTAAGTTGATTAGAGAGGGAGATGTTCTCCAGGAGTCTACAGGGTATTTGACCAAGGTACAAGGAGTGTAAGAGAAGGTGTTATTCGACAGCACTATCAGACTGCCAAAGCAATGTAAAATGAAGTGAAAATCCAGTGTTTTGTGAAGAATGAGATTTAGGTTGTTAAGAAATAAAATTGTTCATCTTTTGTCTTTTTTATAGGGTGGGAAGTGGCAGGCGACCATGTTCACAGCGCAGTTGGAGGTTCCGATAATGACTATCTCATATTAAATCTGCACATTCCCAGTTTTAGGTTTGACATATGTAGCTTTGGCTGATGTAATTCAAAAAAATTGTTTGAAGATCTTGCTATAAATTAAATGGAAATTTCTAACACGAGGTCTGCTCTTGTGCTTAGCCCACCAATTTCATCAGCGCGATCCACTGGTGTGGAAGTAGGGAGGATCAGCTTTATTTTTGAGACTCAGTGTATTGGAAGCTGTGAGTTATACTTCATGGTGGTAAGTGCATTGAGTCATAAAATTCCACTGCATGAGAGGCCCTTTGGCCTGTTACGCTTGGCTGACTCACTGACTGAGCTATCCACTTTGCCATTTTCCCCTTATCCTTTGACCTTTTTTTCTTTTACAAATATTTTTCTTCTCTTAAAAGCTGTCACAAATTCTGCTTCCATCACTGTTTCTGGTAGGTTATTCCATATCCTAACAATCCTCTTCACAAGACATATTTCTCCTAACATCATCCCTTGTCTACCTCCAGCCAATTTCCCTTGGATTGCAGGATAGTGACCAGCAGCCTTTTAAGAGCTCTTGGTGCTGAGCAACCCACTTCCTGATGTTCAGGTTCTCACTGCTGTTTCGCTGAGTTCCTGGAGCAGCACAACTTTATGATAAGCTCACCTTGCGAGGGGATGTGAGTTAAACAAGAAGCATTCCAAGCACATGTGGAGACTCAAGAGCATCAACTTTGGTGCCACTCTTCCCAACAGCATCTTTTACACCATAAATCAATGGGTTTATATTGCATCTGCAGCCCTGTGGGATCATGGACATCAATTTAAAAGTCTAACTTAAAGCCTCATTTAAATTGGCTTCCATGAATTTGACAGTGCAAAAACACACTTACTAGTACCGTCTGCAATAAAACAATACCTTGAGGAGAACTGCGTTATGCTCACTGCTCTTGTACCTTTAGTTAATTATTTTGGCCGTTAGTGTAATTAGTTAAAGATTTCATTAGGTCAAAGGGATATTGCAGGTAAGTATGAAATATGGGGAGCTTATTTTTTATTTTACAAGGGTATATTTAAAAAAAAATTACTTGTCACCCAGTGGTTGCTTTCTGGGGCTGAAATATGGTAAAATGGTGTTTAGGTACAAAACCTTGGCCTCCAGGAGATCTAGGTGCTCTCTGTTTTCCCTGGTAACTAAAGTGGAATGGCCGACTATCCTGATTCAGCATCTGATTATAAAGATAGTGGGGCTCTGTGCTGCAAGCTAAGAGTTTTTTATAAAGACTGCGAAATTCCAAATGTAACCTTTGCCCACTCAGACCACCATCAGACTTCCCATTCCAGAATTTCATTGATTTCAAATTCCACCATCTGCTGTGGTGGGATTCAAACCCAGGTCAGTCCACAGAACGTTACGCTGGCTCTCTGGTATACCAGCCAAGGGACAATACCACTACATCACCACCTGCCCGCTTGCATTTGACCTGAGCTGTTGTGAATTAGTCTTAGGATTGTATTGGTGTCATGGACCCCAGCTTCTCAGAGCATGAGAATGGAATCAGCCAGAATTCCCACTCCTGATCCCTATCCAGGGACCGGAGCTGGAAAAATGAGTGAGTCTGAAATGAGATCATAATCGACTTACGGTCTCCATGATAAAGAGTTGTTGAGTTGGTGAAGCGCTAGAGGGGCTGCCAGAGGAAGTATGTTCCAACCACAAGCAGTGTCAGCCAGGTGGGATCGAGAAGGAACAGTATGGGCTGAATTTTACATGCTCTCGACGGGCATGTTTCCCGTGGGGGCTGGGGCCACGTAAACTGGGGTGGGTGCCCATCCTGCCATCTTCCTGCCCACCCCTGGGCTCGATCCCTTAATACGGGGGTGGCCAAGAGAAAAAATCTGCAGCCCACCCACCATATTTTAAGGGATAATTAAAGGTCAATTAGGCTTGTAATCCATTGACCTGATAATACGCTGCCCAAGCCATAAAACGCTTGGCGTGGGCAGCCTGGCGAGAGCAGGAAGCCTGTTTTTTTTAAACTTAATGTGTAAAGGGTGGGAAGGAAGCGGGGAGGGGGAATTGTTCTTTGGGGCTGCCCTTGGTGGGGTGGCACCTCGCTCCTCCCTTAAATTTAAACTGACCACCCCCCCCACCCACCACGTCCATCTCCCTAATCTAACCAAACCCCCTTGGCCCCAGATCCCAGAGTTACCGACTTCGGGGATCCATGGGCCTTAATCTTTCTTTCCCTCGGAGGTCCTGGCATCGGCCACTGACACCTCCCTGGCACTGCTGGGACTGATGGAGCTGCTGGCCAGTCTGATTGGCCGGCAAATCCAGAGGGCAGGACCTCTTCCCCAATGAGGGGTGGAAGTCTGCCACTCTGCCCTCATTAATCCACCCGCAGCATTTGATGGCAACAGAGGATGGGGGAAGGGTCGACATGCCGGCTTCACACGGATGTTGTTTCCGGGGGCGGGGTGTGCCATCTGCCACCTCCCCCTGTTCCCCCCCTTCCCTACCCCCCCATGACTCCCCCCCCACTTATTATGCAGTCCTGTAGTCCAATGGGGAAAGAAAAACTAACTCGTATGTAACTGAAAAAGTTAATTGTGGTTGGTTTCTTGCAATTGCTTAAAGAACTGTCCATTCTAAAGGGAGTTAGTTGTCTTGGCAAATTTGTCATAGTAATGACAAGTCATATTATTAAAGTGGATATGTGGGCTAATAATCAGACAGGTTCTACTTTGAATTTTCAGGATATAAACAGAAAGTCCACCAGTGTTGTGGAGTCTTGGGAAGGTACCAAAGAGCGACAGTCTTACACTCACATCATAACAAAGAATGCAGCTGTTACCTACACCTGGGCTTTCCAAAGATCAAGCTCTCCACAAGAGGTAAGTCAATACTGATTTTTTTCAATGCTTTTCATCCTGAATGAAATGGATTTTAAGTTGGACGCCAGAGAAAATGAAGGCGCATTTTAATCTGTCAAACTAATATTACAGGTCAGAAAGTATATGAACGATAATGTAAAGATTTACTCCATCACTGTAACCAATGCGGAAAGTGGCGTGGCTTCACATTGTCGTCCTTGTGCACTGGCCACTGACGAGAGAAGTTCATCCTGTGTGCCTTGTCCACCTGGGCACTACATTGATAAAAACACAAATCAGTGCAAGGACTGTCCGCCTGACACCTACCTCTCGGCTCACCAGGCTTACGGTGTGGAGGCTTGTATCCCCTGTGGACCCGGCAGCAAGAGTAACAAGGTCTGTATGTGTTTAACTGTTATCTTCGAGAGTGAGCAATTAAAACTGATGAAGTTAGGATAGTATTTTGGCAACTGTCTTGTGACCTTTCTGTTGTGTTGGTTATAGATAATCACTCCACCTGTCCGTCTCCATAGCTACACATCACTTGGTTTCACTCTACATGAAGCCTGCAATGGCTTTTCCTTCTGCCCTGTAAGTCACCTCATGATGGACCAAGACTCCAACTCTGCTCCCTTTTTTAAATCTACATTCTAACCTTTAGTGACATAATTCATGGAGTTAGTTTTTAACCATATGCCGATGACAAGTGGATCTACCTCTGTGCCATCATCCTCAATTGCTGAGAGCCACTGGGCTCTCTGACTATTTTGCTGCCTTTAAGCCCTGGATGATTAACAATTTCCTTCAACTTCACATTGGCAATACCATATCAATCATCTCATGCTAAAACCTCCACACTTCAATCATGTGCTCTGCCTATTTACTCTCACTGAGCCATACGATTGTGTAACTCTAGTGTATTGTTTGACCCTGGGCTCAGCCCACAAGCAATGTCAATTTTTACCTCTGCAACATCACTCACTTCACCCCCAAAGAAACCTCTATTCATGCCTCTTGTTGCCTTCAGACTCTGGTAACCCAATACTTCCTTTGTTTATTGTTATTCTTTCATGGGATCTGGGCGTCGCTGGCCAAGCCAGCATTTGTTTCCCATCCCTAATTTCCCTTGGGCTGAGCAGCTTTGCTAGGCCAAAGCAAAGGACAGTTAAGAATCAACCACACTTCTGCGGGTCTGGAGTCACATGTAGGCCAGACCAGGTAAGGATGGCAGATTTCCTTCCCTAAAGGACGTTAGGGAACCAGATGGGTTTTTACGACAATCAATGATAGTTTTCATGGTCACCATTACTGACGTTAGCTTTTAATTCCAGATTTTTATTAACTGAATTTTAAATTCCACCAGCCTATGTGGTGAGACTTTGTTGCCTTCTAAGCTCTGTCCTTTACACATTTGTGGGGACCTGTTGGTGTAATGGTGATGCCTCTAGACTAACAATTCAGAGACCTGGACTAGTGCTCTGGGAAAATGGGTTTAAATCCTGCCACAGCAGATGGTGGAATTTAAATTCAAATGAATAGATTTTTGCAGTTCCTTTGACAGTGGAGCTTTGAAACATATTCACCTTGATTCCAGAATGCATCCACAAATCCTCTGCCTTGCCACCTCTCTCCAGTGCCTACAGCTGTCTCCTCAAAGTCTACCCTTACTTCTACTTGCAGCGCACTTTGGCTATTTTTACCTGTTGGAACTACTTTTTGTCAATTTGTTGTGTAAATGGGTGTTCTATAATTGCAAGCTGTTGTTATAGAATCCCAAGCTGCTAAGGGCAATTAGGGATGGGCAATAAAAATGCTGGCCTGGACAGTGATGCCTGTGAAAGAATTTTTTAACAAAAGCTTTCTGTCAGAGGTGTGTTTCCAGGCTGTGTCCCACAAGGACACATCTGAAATCTGATTCATTGACTATGTAAATGCAAAGTGCGGTTTAACAAACTGGATGGTTCCAGGATTTGGGATTATTGGAGAGTTACTGAGAACCTCTGGGGTGCTTAAATCCTCTGCCACTCAAAGCGGTAAGATTATTATGCTGGGTCATGAGGACTCGAAAAGTCAACTCTTTTCTTCTCTGCCGATGCTGCCAGACCTGCTGAGTTTTTCCAGGTAATTCTGTTTTTGTTTTTGTTTTGGATTTCCAGCATCCGCAGTTTTTTTGTTTTTAAGATTATTATGCTACTGGTTTTGATCGCCTGTCAATACTAGCTTATTGAGTATTTAATATAAACCCTTTGCCAGACACTGCAGGTCGTTGCCAACTGTTGCCATTGAATATGGAAATTCTACCAGCCACAGGAGTGTTCGGGTTATTCCAAAATAATAGACATGTCTCCTTAATAAATTCACTATTCCCATCAGAATCTGAAATGTATTTGCCTCTCAATGCTTCTGTGTATGCTTTTATTTTTAATATAACAGCACTTGGACCCCAGCATGTTAACATTGTAAAGTGTTGGCTGAAACTGAAATTGGGACCTTGTTTACCCTAATGGGATGAGTCAGAAGGTTGGGGGTTCAAGACCCACTCTGGAGACTTGAGCCCAAAAGTGTAGGCTGACGCTCCAGTGCAGTTCTTGAGGGAGTGCCGCTTTTCAGGTGAAACCTTAATCAGAGGCCCCATCTGCCCTTTCACATGGACCTTAACAGGACCATGATATTACTTGGAAGAAGGACAGGGGAATTCTGCCCGTGTAGTGGCCTGGCCAATATTTATCCCTCAACCAACATCACAGAAAACTGATTCTCTCATCATTATCACACAGCTTGTGGGAGCTTGCTGTGTGCAAGTTGGCTGCCACTTTGCCTACTATAGACCAGTGCCTACACTGCAGAAATATCTCATTGGCTGGAAAGTTCTTTAGGATGTCACAAGAACAAATAGGAGCAAGTGTAGACCATATATGCCTGTCAAGCCTGCTCTGCTTTTCAATATGATCATGGCTGATCTTGGGTTTCAACTCTGCTTTCAACCCCATCTCCCTTGATTCCCTGAGAGGCCAAAAGTCTGTCTAAGCCAGCCTTGAATATATTCAATGATGGAGCATTTACAACCCCCTGGGGTAGACAATTCCAAAGATTCACAACCCTCTGATTGAGGTAATGTCATGTGGTCATGAATGGCTCTGTAGAAATGCAAGTCTTTTTTTACTGCAGCACCAGTAAATATGACTGTATTTGTGTGATAGTATGTAGTGCTGTGTCGTAATGTCACTTTAAAGCTTTCACCCTCTTTTAAAACAGGATCACTCGATTTGCTTCAGTGATTGTTCTTTTACACATTTCATGGAGAATCGTACTTTAGCATTTGAATTCAGCAGTCTTGCTGGTGTGGCTTCCTTAATGAATGGACCTAGCTTCACTTCAAGAGGGACAAAGTATTTTCATTTTTTTAATATTAGCTTGTGTGGGAATGAGGTAAGTTTTTTGTTTTGTGGAACTTTCAATTAACTCTAACCTATAATGAGGAAAGTTTGCTGAATGGCTAGCAGGGTTTCAGATTTGAAGCACTAAATAAGTAAAATCAAGAGCTTTATTACAAAAGTGAATGATTTGTTAATAACTTGGACTCTGCAGTTCCACTGTATTTAGCATCCAATGTCAGTGTAAACATAATATGCTCAATTCTAATTGAACAAAACAGTGAGTTTACATGGTTTTATTTTGTATATTAAAATCAGTTCACACCGAACTGTCAAAAGGAATTGGAATCTGCAACTGATTAAATTAGATTTTTATTATGTGCAGGATTTTACTCTTTTGTAATTAAAGTGCAGCTTAAATTTTATGGGACTACTTTCTGATTGATTTTTGGAAGGTCCACTGTTTGTGGGAGATTGCAGTGTACAATTTCGCTGCTGTTTTTTCTACATTACAACAATGACTATAATTCTGAAGTACTTTATTGAGTGTGAAGCACTTTGGGATGTCCTGAGGTTGTGAAATTTGCTACATGAATGCAAGTTCTGTCCTCCTGTGGTCACTGATGTGTGTGGAACATTAGAAAATATAGGGCTCAAACAGGGCTAAAGGCTCTGACCATTTCCATCCTAAATGTTGTTAAAATGATTTGAATGTCACAATAGGTATTAAGCGACAAGGCTTTTTTACCCCCTCAATGAATAAGACAATCCCTGAATTTTCTCATGTTGTTTTGACATCTTGCAGGATCTGCAGCCTGTAAAAGGCATTTCCTATAAAGTAGTTAGTTTTAAATATTAATTGAAAGTGCTGTGGCAATCCCTGAGCTGTTTGAATTCCTTTGTATCCTTCTAGGGAAAGAAAACGGCCATTTGCTCAGATAATGTAACTGATGTGACGGTACAGGATGTGCAGGGAGAGTCAAGTGAATTCAGCAATTCTATTGCTTCTTTTCTCTGTCAATCAACTATCATTCCTTCAGATGGGAGGAGCTTCCGAACTGCACTGTCTTCTCAGTCTATCAGCCTGGCTGATACCTTTTTAGGTCAGTTACAGTTGCGTAATTTTGGGGCAGATTTTGGGAAGTTCCTTTATCTGAATTTTAGAAAATGCTGCATTTTAATTTAATCTAGTGCATGACCTGTGTTTCTCGGTACGTGCTATAAGGAATACTGACACCTCAGTTGGAATCAGTTGACTCAGTTGGTTGCTAAAGGAGTTGTTATTTTCTTTTATTCATCCTTTTGCCTGTAATGCCCTACAGTGTTTGTCCGGAGTCTGGGTTGTTTGCAGCAACTGTTCCCAACTTGTTCCTGCAATGGACTTGAATAGTGGTTAATGGTTTTATCGTGCTTATATAAAATTGGAAAAAAAAATTTCAAAGTAATTTGAGTCAAAGATGATTTGAGTAGTTTTCCCAGGTAAGGGGAGGCAGGTTTGTATACAAGAAGGGAGTTAAAACCCTTGGCATTGATGTTAAGTTGAGATCCTGACACCATCCTGCCATCTTCGGGGTTAGTACGGGATTGAAGGTGAGTGGAGTACATATGAACATAAGCAATAGGAGCAGGGGTAGTCTATTTGGCCCCTTGAGCCTGCTCTGCCATTCATTAAGATCATGCCTGATCTGATTGTGTCCTCAGTGCCACTTTCCTGCCCATCTCCCTTGTCAATCAAAAATCTTCAGAGACCCAGCTTCCACTTCTCTCTGTGGAAGAGAATTCCAAAGATTAGCAACCCTCCAAGAAGAAATTCCTCCTCAACCCTTTCCTAAATGCGAGAGCCCTTATTTGAAACTGTATCTCCTAGTTTTAGATTCCTCCATGATAGGAAGCATTCTCTTAGCATCGGCTCTGTCAAGCCCCCTCAGAATCTTATAGGTTTCATTAAGATCACCTCTCATTCTTCTAAACTCCAATGAGTATCGGCCCAACCTGATCAACCTTTTCTCATATGCCAACCCCTTCATCCCAAGAATCAGTCTAGTGAACCTTCTCTGAACTGCTTCCAATGCAAGTATATCGTTCCTTAAATATGGAGACCAAAACTTTATGCAGTACTCTAGGTGTGGTCTCACCAATGCCTGGTACAGTTGTAGAAAAACTTCCTTACTTCTGTACCCCACCTCCCTAATAATAAAGGACAACATTCCATTTGCCTTTATAATTATTTGCTGTATTAGCATGCTAACCTTTTGTGATTCATCTACGAAGACTCTCAGATACCTCTGTACAGCAGCAGCCTATAGTCTCGCTCTTGGAAAAGATAAAGTTAGAAGTGTAGTATTCGATATAACTAAACTATACTTGGATGTCACTCCAAGTTATTTATTTTTAAGAAGTGAGAATTTAATGGTTTGGTTTTGTGGTCAGCAATGATCAAAGAGCATTAATCATTTATTACACTTACACGTGCTCACTAATGTTCTAAGGACTTTTCCACTGGAACTTGAGATGATCAGAAACCCGAGCAATGCAGTACCCACCACAGGGAGTCTGGGACCTGTGTGAACAGGGAAAGTAATAACCTGCCTTCTTAACCAATCAGATTGGTGAATTCTTACTGAATCACACTGTGCCTGACGAGGATGTGCTGGTTAGAATTTTAATTGAATGCCAAGTTGTGTACAGTAAATGAAATGAAGAGAGGGAAGGAAAGATGGAATTAGGAGAGATTAGAGTCACAGAGAAAGTAAAATAAAATGACATGTTTACATTTAAAAAAAAATCTCCAGCAACAATTAAAATCTGAAGGAATGAACTCCATACTTATTAAAGTTAATTTTCAGCATCAGAGGGGTTTGGCAGTAATTAAGCCTTAACAGACTAGTAAAAAATAATTGCTTAACTGGGGAGGTCAAATCTTGTTCTTGTGAATTTAGTCTGTACCTATCACGTAAATACTGAAACTTCACACTAATTCATGTGATTCAGTGGCGAGTCCTTTGATGTACAGACATAACGAAGCTTCTGGCGTAGGAGGGTAACCTGGGACACTAATTTCCTGATTCCCTGAATGTGCAGTTGCTGGAAGTTGCAGTCTGATTTATTCATTGGTTGCATTGAGCGCTACTAGACTCGTCGTTAATTTTACTATAGTTAGGAGGTCCTGTGTCACAGCGGCTAGTGTCTGAACCAGAAGCTTCAGGTTCAAGTCCTCCCTGCCCCCAGGCCACGGAAGGTGCATTGATATTGTGGCCAAGCAGGTGTGTAAATCCTTTCGATACGCCTATGGTAGGCCATAAGAGTGGGAGAGTTTCAGCCAGGACCATGTGGTAGCTACAGTGCAACAGGCACCGCCTGTTAAAAGATTCCGTGTGCAAGCTCTTGCCAAAGGCTGTACTCCGTGGCAGACATCCCCCTCGCTTCGAGGGACTGTGGGAGAGAGTTTTACTGCAAAGTCCAGACCAATGTTTTCTCATGCTTTGCGCTCAAAATATTTTATTCTGAAACTTATTGCGTTTTGCCAGGAGCTACTGTTGAAACATCAGTGCAGAATATTACTGCGAGACCGGACAAATTTCCTGCTTCTACAAACCACATTCCTAACATACATTTCTTCTACAAGTAAGTGGACTGCGTGTGATCGAAGCATTATTTAACTCATATGGTTTGATAGCTTTTGGGTCGGGCAATCTGTGACCGGGATTTTTCGGCCCCTCTGTGGCAGGACCCGCTGCGGCGGGCCAGTCAAAAGCCTGTTGACTTTCAGCGGGACTGGAAGACCCCGGTGGTGGGTGGGGCCAGAAAACCCCGGCCCATGTCTGATTTCCTACATGATGCCCTTCTGATTGCCAGTAACAACGCAATAATTGAGCGCTTCCCAGTGTGGAGAGGAGGGATAATACGTTGACGCAATCTCCAAACTGTTTAATTGCCTGCTTTTGGCTGTTTACTGACTGGTATTGGGGGCAGTTTGCTTGCTCAAAGGCATTGCAAAGGAGCATAGAGAAGAGTGTTTACATTACACGTAATGCATGAGGGTTATCACTTGTGATTGGATTTTGGTGTTTTTGGTAAATTTGTCTATGTAATTAGGGGGAGCAATATGATTACTGCCAGATAGAGAACCCTTTTCGTCTACCAGCATAATCAAGCACTCCAAACTCAAACAATCCACGTGCAAATCATTGTGTTTTCTGATTGAAATATGAGCCTGGATCCCAGCCTCGGACAATACCTTTTACTGCAGAGTGAGAAACCTTTTGTCTCTCACATTTGGTATGAGCCTTCCAATCAGTTTGAAGCTCATGGATTGTTTTGTGTGGTGTTCTTGTGCCAACTCTGGACAGGCCTAGTAATACCACGTAAGATTTTGAGGTGATGTTTGAAAGCCTTTGTAATCCCATTTATTATTGCAGGTCATCATTGTCAACAGCATCATGTGAAAATGGGCGTGGAACAGTTATAACAATGAGATGTAATCCAGGAAAGGTTGGCCATGGGGAAATTTCTGTACCAAGGTATTCACTGCAACTGCTGAATGTTGCATATATTTAATATGGTGTAATGTTAATTCTGTGAAACACTTAATAATGAGAGAATTTCTATGCACCAATTTACTTACCCACACCACAGTTGCTTCTTTCTAATAATGAAAAGCCCAAGCACCTATTCTCTGTTGTTCTCTATGTCTCTACCTCTCCCTCTTTCTGTCCCTTTTCATTCTCTCCCAACTCCCTCACTTCTTATGCATGCCTCTTTCTCCCTATCACCACCTTTCTCTCCCTCTCCTACTCTTTCTCAGTTCCTGTGTCTGTCTCTCTCTCCCTATATCTCTCTCTCTCCCCTTGTCTCGGTTGTTCCTTGTCTCTGTGCTCCCCCTATCTCTCTTTCTCTCTCTCTCTCTCTTTCTCTATCCAACTCCTGTTGAGAATACTCCATTATGGGTAATACTCTAGAATAAAGATTTCTATGACTTCATCCTAGAGTGTTCATTTAAGCCAACATATTTAGTTGGGTGTACTTAAATTGTTTCAGGCCATGAGCTTGTGTGTGTATGAAAGTTGTTCTAGCTCTCCAGACATCTCCATGTGACCATATCTTAATATCAGTTATAGGGATGATGCTGGAATTTAATCCAGGTAACATGGGTTTTGCCCGTTGCACCTGTGCCTACACCTGTTCCTATATTTGCATGTTTGTTATTCCCCAACAGGCTGTATTCCAAGGCTTACATTAGAATGTTTAGTTTACCAATTGGATTAATTTAATTTGCAGCTTTAAATATAATGCAATCATTGCAAATTTAACAGAACTAAATATACAGGAATTTATTCTCTGGTAGATTACTGGGAAATAACATTGTTCTTTGTACTTCATATTAATTGGAGATATCTACAATCGGACAATTAAGGATCATAGAATCATAGAATGTTTACCTTCAGCACAGCACAGGACGAGGCCATTCAGCCCATTCAGTCCCACTCCCTCACCCTTTTCACTTAGCCTTGTAGTTTTCTCTCTTCAGGTGTTTATCCAATTGTCTTCTGAAAGCCACATTGAATCTGCCTCCATCACACTCTCGGGCAGTGCATTCCACTTCCTAACCGCTGACTGCATAAAAAGAATTTTCTAAATATTGCCTTTTGTCCTTTAGTCAATCGCCTTAAATCTGTCCCCCCTAGTTCTCGACCCTTTGGCTAAGTTTCCCTTATCTACTCTATCTGGACCCTTTGAGATTTTGAACAATTCTATTAAATCCCCTCTCAACCCTTCCTTCTATAAAGAGAACAATCCCAGCATCTCCAATCTATCCACAGACCCTGAAATCCCTAATCCTTGCAACCATTCTCGGAAATCTTTTCTGCACCCTCTCAAAAGTCTTTCCACCCTTGCTAAAGTGTGATGCCCAGAACTGGACACAATACTCCAGTTGACGATCTTTAGATATTAAAGTTGTTTAAATATTTTTAAATACCGTTACAGATTCTGACCCTTGCTGAAGTATCATTTAATATTGCATGAGGGGCTGAAGAGAATAGTCCTACTTTCTGAAACCTTACTTTCATTCTATTTGTCAGTGACTAAGAAGTTTTATCCCGTACGGTGAATATCATTTTTGACAGAAGATTGCTTTACAAACCTCTGTACTTAGTATTTTTATTTGTCTTCTGGTGTTTGAGAGTATAGCCCTAAAATGATGTAGTGTTAAAATTGATGGACTGCAGGTATTTTTGAATTCTGTGATATAATTTAATATCTCCGTGAACTGATTGTGCTGACCTACAATGTGTGCGCTTTGATAAATGCAAGGGTGACAGGGTGGATGTAGAGAATCTCTTTGGGAGAATCTAGAACAAGGGTTAACTGTTTAAAATTAAGGGGTCACTCATTTAAGACAGAGATGAGGAGAAAGTTTTTCTCTCAGAGGGTCATGAGCCTTTGGAACTCTCTTCCTCAAAAGGCGGTGGAAGCAGAGTCTTTGAATATTTTTAAGGCAGAGCTAGATAGGTTCTTGATTAATAAGGGGGTGAAAGGTTATTGGGGTGGACAGGAATGTGGAGTTGAGGTTACAATCAGATCAGCCATGCTCTTATTGAATGGTGGAGCAGGCTCGAGGGGCCGAGTGGCCTACTCCTGCTACTAATTTGTATGTTCGTATGTCACTGTTTAAAAATCAGGGGTCACCCAGTTAAGATGGAGATGAGGCAAAATCTTTTCTCTGGGGGCCGTGAGTCTTTGGAACTCTGTCCCTGAAAAGGTGATGGAAGCAGATTCTTTGAATATTTTTAAGGCAGAGGTGGATAGATTCTTGGTAAGCAAGGGGGGTAATCGGTTATTGGTTGTAGGCGGGATGCAGATTTGAGCTTACTATCAGATCAGCCATGATCTTATTAAATGGTGGAGCAGGCTAGAGGGGCTGAATGGCCTATTCTTGCTTCTTGTTCGTTTGTAAATATTGAAATATAAAAATCCACATTTCACGAACTTTGTAAATTGTTATATTCAAAAGGTAAAGATATTAAGCAATGTGGGGTAAAGGCAGGTTCATGGCATTTGTTTACAGATCAGCACGGTCTCATTGAAAGGTAGTGGACCAGGCTTCAAGGGCTAAACTACCTCCTCCTGTTCCTATATACCATTTCAGGTGGAATTGACTTGTTTCACCCATGTCAAGGTCAGGGATGTCAGTCTGTAAAATGAAATACACACCAACCCAGAGTTGAGTAGCTTCAAGCGGTGACACATTGCTTCAGAAGCTGCTGTCTGAACAGAGAAAAACCCTGTTTATAAACTTGTGTTAGAAAGAAACTGTATAATTACAGACGGCGAGTATGATTCCTTCAGTTATTTTGAAGGTTAAAAAATGCCAAAACACATTGAGATGGAAACCCAAAAGAGGTAGGGACAGAAATGATGCATTTCAGGAAGGGATTTGAGGCAGGGACCGATCTGGTGGTATGTTTTTCTGGAAAATTTAAAATTTGTACATTTAGCAATTCTTTACCCTGACTCATGTCAAGGTTTTTACCTTCAGAATTAATATATTTTTAACTTATAAAGAAAGGAAAAATAATGTGACATTTGGATGTTCAACTGGCCAACCAAGTCATTACTTCCCCAGAAGTTACTTCAACAGTTGCTCTCTCTGACACCCAACCTCTCATTGTTTCAGTTCAGCCATTCCACTTTCCCTGGACACAATTAATGGCATTTTCCCCATTCAGTACACAGAGCCGCATCCAGCCCCCATCATCTTACACAAACACACTCTCCTCCTAAAACTCTTCCAGTTCTTATTCACACTCTTCTCCCTCTCTCCTTTCCGCCTCAAATAAATCTTCTTTAATCTTGATTAGCTCTCACTTTCATCACTACCAATTTCCTCTTCCCCTCTTCCTTTCATTAACATCTGTTTCTCCTTTCCCTCAGTCCTGCTGTTGCTGAGACTGGCCCCGTTTCTCCTCAGTATTGTTCATATCACCAATGAAGTGATTCTGGCGACTGTATACTTTAGATAAGAATTCCTGCTTTTGGGAGCATGCCCACCTGTAGAACCATAGAACTATAGAAAAGTTACGGTGCAGAAAGAGGCCATTCAGCCCATCATGTCTGTGCCAGCCAAAAAGAGAAAAAAGAAACTAGCCGCTCATTTTAATCCCCACTTTCCAGCACCTGGTCCACAGCCTTGCAGGTTACAGCACTTCAGGTGCAGATCCAGGTATCTTTTAAATGAGTTGAGTGTTTCAGCCTCAACCACCAACTTAGTCAATGAATTCCAGATGCCCACCACCCTCTGGGTGAAAAAGTTTTTTCTCTAGTCCCCTCTAATCCTTCTACCAATCACCTTAAATCTATGCCCCCTGGTAATTGATCCCTCAGCTAGAGGAAACAAGTCTTTCCTCTCTACCCTATCTAAGCTCCTCATAAATTTGTGCACCTCAATTAGGTCACCCCTTAGCCTCCTCTGTTCTAAGGAAAACAACCCCAGCCTGTACTATTTCTCCTCATAGCTGCAATTTTCAAGCCCTGGCAACATTCTTGTAAATCTCCTCTGCACTCCCTCCAGAACAATTATGTGCTTCCTGTAATGTGGTGACCAGAACTGTACACAAAATTCCAGCTGTGGCCTAACCAGCGTTTTATACAGTTCCATCATTACACCCCTGCTTTTGTATTTAATACGTAAAGGAAAGCATTCCATATGCTTTCTTGACCACTTTGTCCACCTGTCCTGCCACTTTCAAGGAACTGTGGTCATGCACTCCAAGCTCTCTCACTTCCTCAACCCCCCTCAATAACTTACTGTTTATTGAGTATTCCCTTGCTTTGTTTGCCCTCCCCAAATGCATTACCTCAAACTTTTCCAGATTGAATTCCTATTTATTGAATTGCTATTTCTCTGCCCACTCAACCAAACCATTGATATAATTCTGGAGTTGACAGCCATCCTCTTCACTATCAACTAGGTGGCCAATTTTTACAGTGTCTAGAATCTCTTCCACTAGAGATTGGAGCAATGCTATGAGGAAGACAGGCCCAGCCTAGCCATTCACTGTCACTTGCATGTAGCCGTGGAACTGAGGAAGAAGGGGCTGGCCTACTCTGATATTGTCAACATGCTGACTGAGGTAGAAACATTAGTGTGAATAGCTGCTAGTTGAAGAGCTGCAAGTCTGAAGTGTTGTGCCAGTTAGAGTAAAGCTGCTTCTCAATCCTGCGCGTGAACATTGATAATAGAGCATTTGAGGGATTTTATTTTCCAGTTCTAAAGGATGGAATTAAAAAGAAAATCTCTCGCATCTCTTCCTGCACTAGTGTGATTTCTTTTCCCAAGGATTTTGTTTTTCATTTTGTAGCTGTTGGTTGTCGAACTTAAGTAAATATGAAGATTACCCAGTAAGAGTAAAGTGCTCCCAGCTTTTTTTCTGGTAGACAGTGCTCTGTGTGACTGACATTTCCCTTTCTAAACCAGTGACTGTCCTGGTGGAACTTGTGATGGATGCACGTTCCTCTTTCTCTGGGAAAGTATGGAGGCCTGCCCACTGTGCACTGCAGATGATTACCATGAAATTGAAGGAGCTTGCAAAAGTGGACTTCAGGTATGTTGTATGAGTTTGTTGAATGCTAGATTATTAAGATGAATTGAATTTCTTTTGAACAAAATTGAATGTTTGCATTCTATGATAATTCCCCAAATATTTTATTATTTATTATTGTATTGAACAGTCTCATTAGAATTGGTTAAACTGTCTGAATAAAACTTTGGCTTGCAACTTGGATCTGAATAGCAGCTGATGTTACTACTGGACAAGTCAAATCCCAGCTTGATAGATCCTAACTTTTATTTTTTGTTTAGAAACATGGAGGGTGGCTACTGAACAGAGTCACAGGAGTCAGCTGATGAAATTTTAACAAAAGAATAAAACATGTAGTTAATAACAAATACTCCTTCATCCACAACTATACCTTTACAGATATATACAGATTCATAAGGATAATACAAGTTACAAAATCTATCTTATACTCTCATGATCACAATAAGTACACAGTCCATGTAAACCAATAGGCAACCTGTGGTCAGGCACATCACATTCTGAAAGCAAGTGACAGATGTCACTCCAAACAGATGCTATAGATCTCTCATCAACTCCTCCCAGATGTTTGTCACACCGTAAGCCAACCAGTCTCACTGAACTCCATCTTTCATATGAGGGTTTCCAATCTCCACTCTCGAACCCACTTTGGAATCTTCTCTCAAACAGTGCTTTCTCTCTGATGCCTTCTACAAGGGTCCACCTCCAGGGTTTCAAACTCTCCTTCTGATGTTCCTCAACCCTGGATTGCCACATGCATTCAGGTTTTGCCTTCCATGCGCTCTCTCTCAGATACACAGCCGTGCCAACAGGACACCACTGCTTCACATGCCCATAGTAAAGAGTTACAGACCTTCGGATCCTCTGGCTTCTCGCAAGCTTATTTTGCTTCAAGTCTGCTTCCTGCAGCTTTCTCTCTTTAATTTGGAGCCTTTCCCTCTGCTCTTAGTTTTCACTTCCACTGAACAGGACCTTTTCCAGATTCCTGTCCTTGTCTTTTGACTTAACTTAAAGGGCTTTTCAAAGGTTACAGGGAGAAAGCAGGAGAATGGGGTTGAGAAACTTATCAGCCATGATTGAATGGTGGAGCAGACTCGATGGGCCGAATGGCCTAATTTCTGCTCCTATGTCTTATGGTCTTATGGTCTTATGGCTTCTTTCTCTTTTTCCTTTAAGACCTGCTCCCTGCAGCTTTCTTTCCCAGTAGACTTCTGACAACTTGGCATCTCCCTTGAGGCCCAGAACTTGCTTGACATTCACTGTTACTTTAACTTTAGAGCAACTCATCTAAGATTCTTAGACTTACTTTCCTCAGCAATCTGCTAGTATGTCCAACTAGAGAGAGACTTAAACTGCTTCCTTCACCTTAGAGCACAATGAACAACTGAACTCAAACTGTTTTTCTGTTTTTTCTCCATCTTTGTGGGTCCCTCTCTCTGGATCCCTGTTGCTAGGCAACAGCACAGTTTTTCCTACCTTATGTTTGTTCTAACTTTACTTCAAGAGTCATGAAACCACATTAGAATGCAGGTACCTTTTAAAGTGAAATTAAAACTCAAGTTTGACCCCGTTTCTTAACACATAACTACAAATAAAAAATAAATTTAAACTTAAAGCTAAAACTCATTCCTAAACCCACAAACACAAATATAACCTACATAGAATATCTATTGTTAGGAGCCTGAGATAGATTATTTGATGGAGCAGAGGTTTTTCATAGATTCTGACTTGAATGGGATAGACCAGCATAAATTCTATAACGTGAATCAGTTTAACTAACAGCTGGATGAAGAATCTTCCTTTCTTAAATCTTCATAAACAATAGGAACATTTTTCATCCCAGGAGGAGAAAGGAAAACAAATCCCTTGTGGATAATATTTATCAAAGAGCCTCGATCAGTTTGGGGTAATCTTGGCGAGTTAACCATTCACCCAACCCAGTGTTTCTGTAAAATTCTGTTTGAATTGTGTTGGCTCTGAGAGCTCTGCGAGTGAATCAGTTCCTGTATTTAAGTTTGTAGGATTTCTGTGAAGCAATTTTGGGACATTTCTTTCTTATGTCAAAGGCACTATATAAACATAAGTTGTTGAAATTTTGTCCAAGTAACCGCTGGAATCCTCTTCAGCACTCAACCCACAGATAATCTTTAGATTCTTGCCATCTACCATTTTCCTCCTTAACCAATGTCTCAGGCTGTTTGTAGAAAAGGCATTGACCCAAGTTTCAGGCCCCAGACCCTCTCCATCGGGCGACTGCTTTCAGCATCATCATATCTCCCAACTTTTGCCTCAACCTGTCTGCTGTTGAAAATGTAGCCTCGCCTTTCTCACCTCCTGACTTGCTGAGTTCACCGATCGACTGAAATGATTTCTCACCCTTTACCCTCCATGAATCTCTCTCACCCAGAACTATTCTTCCAGCATTCTATTCTTTTTATCCACCACACCTGTCCTTATTGGCCTGAATTGGCTGTTGGTGGCCTGAAGCCTCAAATTTGCAATTCTCAACCTTGTTTTTACTTCCTTCCACAGCCACACTCCTCCCTTTCTCTGTACTCGCCACCAGCAGTGTAAGCCTTCCAAACTCTCCTTTCCTTTGGCTGGGAGCCCCTGGTAAATTCCCCTCCTCCTTTCACTTCACCTTTAGCAGTTGTGCTTTAAGCCACCTACACCCAGCACTCTGCAATCCTCTCTTACAGGTAAGACCCAAAACAAAGGGCCTTAAATATGAGGTAGTTACTAATAAATGCAAAAGGGAATTCAGGAGAAACTTATTTACCCAGAGGGTGGTGAGATTGTGGGACTCGCTCCCACAGAGAGTGGCTGAGGCCATTTCATAGATGTATTTAAGGGGAAGCTAGATAAAGACCTGAGAAAGAAAGGAATAGAAGGACATCTTGATGGGCTTAGATGAAGAAATGGTGGAGGAGGCTCATATGGAGCATAAGCACTGTTATAGATCTGTTGGGGAAAATAGTCAGCTTCTGTGCTGTATATTCTATGAGCCTAATTTTAACTTTGTATAAGTGAATGGATTTTGAGTTAACCAACCCCTGCACTTCTCCATCTCAAGCTTCTTAACTAAGAACTGCCTTCCTCTGCTGGAAAACCTATGTAATAACATCACCTGAAACCCTACAGCCACTTTGCTTTGCTTTTGGTTACATTCTTTGTTTTCAGATGAACTGGGCTCCTCAGCCCAGTGATGCAGTACTCCCCCACCTCACCCCTGCCACCCCTCGCCCCAAAACAATGGGAGCCATTGCTGAAGCTGAATCCCAAATGATTGCAGGGGATTTGCCTATAGCACACTCCATGAAGTCTATTCCCAGAGTTATTCACTCTCTTCTTAAAGAAGAACTTCTTGATGTCAGTCGGAAAGTTATGATTTAAGAGTTTGAGCCTGTGTTTCTCTCTTGTATTCCCACTGTTTATTTTAAAGTAGTATTTCCATACTATTTACTTCTAAGATTAACATTCAGAAACTGCCTTTCCATGTTGAAAGTCCCAATTCTTTCTAGCCTTTCCTCATAACTCACACCCCTGACTATAGATCAGCCCTGTGGCTCCTCACTGCTCTGGTCAATTGTCATTCTTGTATCTCAGAGACCAGAACTGGACACAGTGCTCAGGGTGCAATCTTTTTATTAATCATTCACTGGATGTGGGCATCTCTGGCAGGGCCAGCATTTATTGCCCATGCCCAATTGACCTTGAGAAGATGGGCCCTTTCAAAGGGCAGTTAAGTGTCAAGCACATTGCTGTGGGGCTGGATCACATGTAGGCCAGACTGGGTAAGGATGGCAGATTTCCTTCCCTAAAAGTCATTAAGGAATCAGATAGGCTTATACAACAAACTGGTAGTTTCATGACTGATACTAGCTTTTTATGGGATGGAATTTGAACTCACATCTCCAGTTTGTGTCCATGCCTCTGGTTTTTTAGTCCAGCAACTTAACCACTGTGCTACTGTATTCTGACCATGCACTGTACAGTTTGATCATCACTTCCTCAAACTAGTATTCTATTTGGCTTTGTAATTCAACTTGTCAGCTGTAGTGATGCCACAGTGGAAGAACTTCACTTGTTACCATTGCATTATACTGATAATCTGAGGCCAGTCCTGTGCCTTGGCTGCAGTCAAAAATCAGCTCCTTTGCCAAGATTTTTTTTGTGTTTTATTTCTCTAATTCAGAAATGTTAGTTTTGGGAACACATTGATGTAATTTTAACCTGATACTTTATGGATTTTTTAATACCAGAAGTCCACTTCCGTAAACTATCTCTTAAAATTCTTATTTGCATGTCATGAATCCCTCCCTACGATTGACTTACGCTGCGACCATCTTTGCTGTTTTCCATTATTGCCTAAGTCCTGCAGTACAACTCAATACATGGATGTGCACGACACACTGCTTTTGTTAGAGGTCATTGTGGAGGGGTCTGTGTCAGCCCTCCTCTCACCTGTGACTGAGGACTGGTTTCCTTGTGATTGCACCACAGGCAGGGGAGTGGCTTTGATTCGCAAAGTACAGCTGTTGTTTGTCACGGTAACCATAGCAACTTCCAGACTTTGCTCCCTATATTTTGCAGTTTGCAACATCATGGCAAGGGAGGAGGAGCAAGTGGGCCTTGAATCTGTTTCATCAAAGAGATTTTTGAGCATGTCAGCTTCCATCTGTTTACGCAGGTCGTTACCATCATCGAGGGAAGGGCTTGCTGTGGTCAACCTCAAAAGCTATGCTCTTCCAGAAAGAGATGATGTGATGTCTTGAGCCTTAATGTGTGTAATATACATTCTCCACACAAATTACCACACTTTAACCTGACATTGCAACCTAGCGTTTATTTATCAAGTGTCTATCAATGAGCAAAACTGCAATCTATATGTGGTTTCTAGGGTCTGGATACAGCATTACCAAGTGCCCATCTCACATATAATTTTCACATGTAGTTATTCTTGATGTCCTTATGGTGCAATTTTTGCAACAGTAATCTTCAACCCATTCATTCATTCCTTCAAAGCTTGAACCAATGGAAGTTGGATGGTCAGGAATGGTTTTCCTTTGTTAAAAGCTCTCAGTTGGCAAGGTTGAAATCCATTTTTCAGGAGCGAGGAAGACTGCCTGTGATAGGAAATCTCACATTTTTCCACAACAGTTTGAACTGTAAAAATGAATAACTTATTTCTCATTAAAGGAAACCGCTTACGTGTGGAAGGAGCCGAAAGTGTGCATTAAAGGTGTAAATCTTCCTGCAAAAAGTATCAGCAATTGTGAGATGATAGACTTCTGGCTGAAAGTTGTTGTAGGAATTGGAGCATTTACTGCAGTCCTTTTGGTAATCTTAACCTGCTATTTCTGGAAAAAGAACAAGAAGTAAGTTCACAAAATGATAAGAATGTGTATGGAACTAAAAGTGGCAGTTGTTAGAAGCAGATGATCTTGGATAGTTTGTTCCTGGGCAAATATAACTTAATTAGTTTTGCATAAGAATGTAGGCATTATTAGGAATCAGGGGGAGGTGGTGGCATAGTGGTATTGTCGCTGGACTAGTATGCCTGAGACCCAGGTAATGTTCTGGGGACCTGGGTTTGAATTCCACCACGGCAGATGGGGGAATTTGAATTCAATAAAAATCTGGAATTAAAAGTCTGATGGAGACCACGAAACCATCGTTGATGGTCAGAAAAACCCATCTGGTTCACTAATGTCCTTTAGTGAACATGTGACTCTTAAATGCCCCTGAACAAGGGCAATTAGGGACAGGCAATAAATGCTGGCCCAGCCCATGATGCCCAAATTCCATGTATGAATAAAAAAAAAGTATTCAACTTTGTTCTTTTTTATAATAACTTTCAAAACAAAGATTTGGACAATCTTGTCTATGGCTTCATGCTTGACGGAAGCACATTGTACATGGTGTGTAGTAATCCTGTTTCTGCGGAGTCAGTTTGATTGGAATATGTTACAGTTAAAACACATTCAGGCCGATTGTGTGCGGAAGCGCAAGGTTGAGACGTTGGAAGTTCTCGCTGGGGAAAAGCACTTCAAATCTCCAACTGCTGAGTCAATAAAGATCGTTTCAAAGAGTCAAAGGGGAGTGGAGAATGGTGCAGCAGAGAGCAGATAGCTGAGGAGTGCATGAGGCAGTTTAAATAAATGGACAAAGCTATCTGTGTGAATGTGATTGGTTTGGGGAAGATTCTGTACACTGGGATAAATCACTTAGTACAAGTGGAGTCTAACTTCAGGATTAGTAAAATGTACATCTTACATAGGCAGACTGTTAAGTTACAAAAAACCATTTTCTCAGGTAGAGACAATTATAAATAACTATTTTACTCACAAGTATATGTAAAATGTAGTTTCAACTCTGATAAATAGCTGCATTTACAAAGGCAGAAGCACCATGATTTTAACCATGATTATTTCAATTTTGCTAGGATGGTTAAGTGTTAATTTTGCCTGAACACTGTAATTATTCAGTAGATGTGCTGAGTGGGGAGCATGCATTTGTTTCAGACCAGTGATGACAGAAGTAATATTAAAGCTGAAGTACAATAAGTTCCTGGCTCTACAATCCAGAACTTACAATTTGCCATTTTGAAATCGCAATCAATTTCCTTAACTCGCAAAAAGGTTAGTGAACCTGAGTTCAGGACAGTTGTACAGTGTACTGTATAGCACTAAATAGTTGCACAAGTGGCAAAATTACTTTCAGTGGCATATGTACGTACCTTTTGTAAGTTAAGGAAATTAACATAATTCAGAGAAAACTTTTGCTTGTGGAGTATGTAAAGGTATTTGACCACTGATGAGAACTGTCTCAAGCCCTAAGAATAAAAATGAGAATGGGAATATTCTACAGTAAAGTTGTGGATGGTTGAACTTCAAATTCATTGTTAAATGTTTCTTATTGTTTCTCACCTGTGCCACACAGGTAAGTGCAGTGTTTTTCTATGTATAAGGTCTGTAATTTTGTAGGGAGGTGTTCATCCATTTTATATGCTTGGGATTGACATAAAGAGAAACAATTTCATATTTGCTTTTGAAATGACTAATTTGAGTGGCAATAGTGGGGTGCATTTTAAGTCAAAATAGCAAATTCCGTTTCCTAGTGATGAATGTTTCTGTTTGTTTTATTCAATGTTGCTGAATGTTCTTTGATGAGGCGATTTTCCTATATACCAGGAAATTCTAAAAGAGGGGAGATCTCATAGCTGTGACTGTGTATTGGAGATCCCTGCTGATCAAACCAGGTGCCCTCCACTGACCAACCTGATGTATTCAGAAGCTAAAGTGCTACATAGATGTGAGATCAGCACTTTGAAATGATTTAATTCTGGCCTCTTGACCATCCCCAATTTTAATTGCTTCTCTATTGGCGACCATGCCTTCAGCTTCTTGGGCCCTCAGCTTTGAAATTTCCCTCTCTGCACCTCTCTGTCTCTCTACCTCAGTTTGATCCTTTAAGACACTCCTTAAAACCCACCTCTTTGGCCAAGCTTTTGTTCATCTGACCTTATATCCCGTTAGGTGGCTCGGTGCCAAACTCTGTTTCATAATACTCCTATGAAACATCTGGGAACTTTGTTATGTTAAAGATGCTATATAAATATAAGATATTAACAGGAAACCACCTCATTAATCCTGTAACCAAAGTATTTGTTTAAGTTCTCCATCTCTGCCAACCCATGTCATTTTCTTAGCCTGGTCTTACTCTTTTCATTTAGGTTGGAATACAAATATTCTAAGTTGGTGATGAATGCTAACTCAAGGGAAGTAGAACTACCTGCAGCTGATAGCTGTGCTATAATGGAAGGAGAAGATAATGAAGATGATGTAGTTTATTCCAATAAACCTTCTTTACTGGGGAAGCTGAAATCGTTAACTTCAAAGGTGAGAAGTGACCTTCATCATGTGATATTTATGTAGCTGTTGTAAGTATTTTATAAAGACAGGATTTGTGTACGTTTGATTCATTTTAAAGTTAGTTCATCAGACATAGGGCGGAATTTTCCGTGTCGGTTGGCGTCGGACATGTTTGGGGGTGTAGGTGGACAATATGATGAGGGGGCCAAAAATCAGTTTCACGACATTGCGAAACCAGTTTGCAATCGTCTGCTCTGCCTATCAACGGCAGGCCGCGTTTCCCACTGTCGGGCGTTGGGAACTTCATTGTAATACATCTGCATATCATTATAAGCCCAGCTCGCTAGAATCGCCCTCCATGCTGCATCATCCGAGCACATCGATGTGTTTCACAACTTTACATAAATGACAAGCACCTGGTGAGCTGCATTTTGCTCGGCACTTTGAAGTTTGTTTGCCTACCTTGCTTCGATCAGCACTCACAGTCACCAGCACCAGGCTTCACAGACAGCACCACATTACTTTAAGGGGGGGCTCACGGGCAGGTCTCTACCCACCAGATCAGCCATAAGGCGTGGGAGGCTTTTCAATGGCTGCAGGGCTTGAGGAAGGGGGAAAAGTGGCCTCAGGCAAGGGAAGAGGCTGCAGGGTGAGGCCTGCACTGGGGAAGGAGGGTATCCCAGGGTGTGTGGGGGTGGCACATGTTGATCTGTGCAAGTGGCCTCAAGATGGTGAGGGTTGAGGAGGCAGTCTCCAGAGGAGATGAGGCCAGATGGAGATGTGAGGGTGTGTGTGAGAGAGTGAGTGGTGACGTCCCTTGAGCTGGCAGTGAGTGAGATGCCAGTGAATGTGTGATGGGCTTGTGAGTGTGTGAGTTTAGAGTGATGAGATGGTTGCCATACTCTGGCTGCAGGAATGAGATCATTCATCCTCTATCTGCACTGGATGGCCAACCTCTTCAGTGCAGCATTGGCACTGACCACCACTGCCATCACCTACCAAGCTGGAGTGGTGATGTTGCTGCCCCTCCTGTGGCCAGATCGGGGGTAGAGGACATCACAGCAAGCCTCCACGGCATCCAGAAGGTGCTCGAGGGACAAGTCAGTAAACCTGGGGCCTGCAGTCTTTTTGCCTTTCGGGGCCATGTTTTCTTTGCTGCAGTCCTAGGCTGGGAGCACTGAGAGTTGCTTGAAATGTGGAGCCCAGCGTGATGAAGCGGCAAGGCATGAATCGGAGCCCGCTCTCCACCAAAACACCGTGTTTCCCTGGAATGCATGATTAATGCGGCGGGGTTGGGATGATATGGTGTGAGAAGCCGCCATTGCGGCCGGCGGGTAAAATGTTTTTCTCCCATCCTCTACCGCATCTGGTGCAAATCTGGGGCGATTCTGCCCATAATCAACAGCCATGTTTGAAACCCATTTTCCATATTAAAACATAATTATATTTTAATTTTGAAAGTATGGGATGCTTTGTGAAAGAAAAAAGAGCTTCTTATTCTTTTATAGAATATGAGCATCTAATTGCCCTTGAGCTGAGTGGCTTGCTAGGCCATTGCGGAGGGCAGCTAAGAGTCGGCCACATTGCTGTGGGTCTCAACTCCAGGCTAAAGGACATTAGGGAACCAGATGGGTTTTAACGAGAATTGATGATAGTTGTCATGGTCACCATTACTGAGACGACTTTATATTCCAGATTTTTCTTTTGAAATCTTCGTTTATGGGATGTGGGCATTGCTGGCTAGGCCAGCATTTATTGCTCTTGAGAAGGTGGTGGTGAGCTACCTTCTTGAACCACTGCAGTATATACACCCACAGTGCTGTTAGGAAGGGAGTTCCAGGATTTTGACCCAGCAACAGTGAAGGAACGCTAATATATTTCCTAGTCAGGATGGTGAGTGGCTTGGAGGGGAACTTCCAAGTGGTGGTGTTTCCATGAATGTGCTGCCCCTGTCCTTCTAGATGGTAGCAGTCATGGGTTTGGAAGGTGCTGCCTAAGGAGCCTTGGTGAGTTTCTGTTGTGCATCTTACAGTTGGTACACACTGCTGCCGCTGTGCATTAGTGGTGGAGGGAGTGAGTGTTTCTGGATGTGGTGCCAATCAAGTGGGCTGCTTTGACCTGGATGGTGTTGAGCTTCTTGAATGTTGTGGGAGCTGCACTCATCCAGGCAAGTGGAGAGTATTCCATCATACCCCTGACTTGTGCCTGTAGATGATGGACAGGCTTTGGAGAGTCAGGAGGTGAGTTACTCGCTGCAGGATCCCTAGCCTCTGACCTGCCACAGTATTTAAATGGCTAGTCCAGCTCAATTTCTGGTCAGTGGTAAACCCCAGGGCATTGATAATGTTGATTGTTCCAGATTTATTATTTAAATTGAAGTTCCACCTGCTGTGGTTGGATTTGAAGCCATTGCCCCACACCAGCAGCGTGAGCGTCTGGATTACTAGTCCAGTGACATTATCACTAGGCCACCACTCGCCCGTTGTTGTGTTGTTTAAAACAGTTTGAGGCCAGCTTCATAATCATAGATTGGAAATGCCTCTGAGTTCTGTAGATCTATTTCCTGAGTGCACTATTACCTCAATCCACTTGCAGCAGTTACTCTAGTTGTTTGTGGTGATTTGTAATTAAAATATCATAACCACTCTTTTAAATGGAGAAACACAGACTTATACACAATATGATGCTTACACTGTAGTGTGTGTAAAAATCACGCAGCTGTGTGACAGCGCTGAAATTATTTAAGCTCCCAAGGAAATAATTCAGTTTGGTTTAAAAAAATCTTTTCTAGGGAAATGCAGTAGTTACAAATTATACACTTGGTATGTTCCATCTTTACAAATACTTTACTATTTCTGGCAGACCCCCTCAAGACCATGGTGATCATAGACTTCCATTGGATTGGTCCATGATTATGCTTGGCAAAACACTGCACTGCAGTATGGCTGACTAGAAAACTCTCCCACTCCTACTGCCTGCCATCAGGTGTATTGGAAGGATTTACAGGCTGATAATCAGCCTCTTTAGCTGCATTATGCACACACCTTCTGTGGCCATCAAGTCCTGAAGTGGGAGTTGAAACTGTAGCTTCTGGCCCACTGCTACCCACTGTGCCGCAAGACCACCCTTCTTGTAGATAAGGATTGCCAAATCTAAATCTTTAAATCACCGCGGATGAGACAGGAAAATTTGGAGAGCGGCCAAAAGGCAATCGATACGTATTTTTAACAGGCTAATTATTGAGCAAAACATTTAATAAAATGGGACCTCTTTGTAGTTTTGGTTATTTTACTAATATACTCTGATAATAAATGGCATTTAATTTTACAATATCATTAGCCAATTTCCTATGTTTTACACATGCAGAGTTGAGACCAACAATGGTACTGCAGTGGTTCAAGAAGGCAGCCCACCACCACCTTCTCAATGGCAATTAGGGATGGGCAATAAATGCTGGCCCAGCCAGCGACACCCACATCCCGTGAATGAATTAAAAAAAAGTATTCAACTCAAACGGGGTTAAAGAGTGTGGAGATATTTGGACCAAGGCTCTGTGGGAGATGTAGGAAGGATAGGGAAGGAACAGGAGGAGGATTGGCAAATGAATATTGGGAACAGGAAAGGATGGAAGACTAGAGGGAAGCAAGTTTTATTATAAAGAAAGACAAACTTTTTCCTCCAATTTGTTGGGATAAGTTTTAGTTTCTAGCTGCTGCTTTCATGACATGGCGAACACGCGCCATAAACTAGTCCAACTAAATCAGCAGGAATGGAATCTAATCATTTAATCTTTTTCCACTTTGTTATACAAGGACAAAGAAGATATTTTTGAATCTGTGCAACTCAAGTCACCAAGAGCTCGCAATATATGAAGATGGAAAGTTGGTTTTGGAAATGTTGGCAGTAATTCCCACTATAAAATGTGGAAGCACTTGCCAGCACAATCGATGTGGATGAGAAAACTTCTTAAATACTGCTGTACCTGAAATACTATTCAAAGAAACATTTGCAAACAGATACTGTTTGATTGCCTTATTGTGCTAGTTGGGAGGAGTATCAGACAAGTGTTGCCAAATGTGATGAACACTGCTGGTTGCCAAACTGACAACATAAATCTCAGGAAGAGCTTACCTTCATTCTTCTTAATTAACCAATACGATTGGACATTTTAATGCATATTTTTCTTAGCAATTTGTGTGATTTGCAAGGTTATTTTGCTTTATTCCCCATCTTGATCACTGTAGTTAATTGCAGTACTCTTTCCTAGTTTTTAGATTTGGTTATATTGAGCTATAACTGTAAGCTCCATAATTTTAAATGATAAAATGTATATTATATTTATGGTGTGCAAAGTAGCAAACAAACCAATATCTCAATGACGAAAATAATCTTGTAATGTTTACAAGACAGTGAACATCTCATGATGTTTTGTTTTAAGAAACCCTCTAACACAACCTCCTCCTGTCATGTGAGCAAAATAAACTCTTTAGACTAGAAAGGTAAAATTTCCTGAGTGTGCGCTGAAAGTTATTCAGCCTGTTTGTCATTTAAAAATATGGACATTTGTTACAAATACCTAACAGACTGATTGTAGTGTTTGCGTTTGGCTGTAATGTCTCATAGTAAAGTACTTTTTCTTAAGTTGCAATAATTTTGATCTACAATTTCTCATTTTGCCTTTCATGTGGATGATCCCAACTGGAGCCAATTAATTTTGTTCCCTAAATGTCATTTGCAAGCCATCACTTTGATCATCATCACTTAAGAAATTTTACTTGTTATTTCAGTAATGTTTACTTGTGCTGCCGCATATCACCATGCCCAAATATATCAAGTTAATTATTTCCAGTTATTGAAAGTGAAATAATATTAATGAATGGTTATTGGATGAGTGATGCTGTAGGAATAACCTGATTAAATGTACTAGTAGAACGCTTGATTGCTTTTTTGGTAACTGCATAAAGAAACACAGAGGTTCAAAGCATTTTGAGAAAAGTTTCGTGAATAAGAGCCCTATTTTTATGCTTTGTATGTTGTGACAATGATCAGCGTCAGAAATCCCTAAGTGCTGGAGCAGGATATTACCAAGCTGGAATGAGCTGCTGTGTTAGGCATTGTCTGTGTTACATAAAAGATGAAAAAAACACAACCACATTTTTGTACCCTTGTGAAATTCATTGAGTGAAGGGGTGCATTGAGTAAATCTGGTTCAGTACAGACTGTTCAAGAAATGTGCCAGGCATTAAATACAGAAATTAAATTTTAAGGAAAATTTAACACACAGCTTCGCTGCAACAGGAACTGATTAATAAATGAAATTGGTTGGGAAAGATCTCCCTCCACAGGTTATTACTGCCAGCAACCACCAGGAGGCAACAAGACTCATTAAAACCATTTTCAAATGTTGGGGAATGAATGTATTAAACCATCAATTTGTGTTCATCGAAGTACTAATGCTTCATTCCCTGCTTTTTCTCCAGAAATGGTGATGGTATATTATAATTAGCAGCCAGATTTATAGTTGAAGAAATTTGTCACCCAAATCAAAGTTTTGCTTGCTTATGAATGAGGCAGCATTGTCACAAACTATACTTCAGGTGACTGAAGGTAACAACAGATACAATCTTTATTTAAAAAAAGAAGCAAAATAAAACTAGCCAGACCAAAATGTCCCTTCCAAGACAGTGCTTTATTTTGTACGTTCAGAAAGGAAGACCTTGATGAGCATTTTGACCCTTCGTTATGAAAACTGTAATTTCTGTTTATGATATAAATGAATTAGTGATTTGATATTTTGAAACTGTGAAATAGGGGTGCACTATTTGATGTAAATATGAAGGTGAAATGTTCCTTTGAATTTTGCCTATATGACAGTTAAAGACGGGTTATTGAGAAAACAGTGCTGCAAGATTTTCATTAGTTTAAGTTCTAGTTTATTTAGGTATTACATTGAACTATACCAGCTTACAAATTATATCCATATAAGTTTTAAGAAGGGGAATGGTGTTTTGTTTATCATAGTTTTTTTGTTATTCAATAATCAGCTAATTTAGCTGTAAGTGAGACTGGAAGATTGAATATGTTCATAAAAACGTAGGTAATTTGAAGCAAATCAGATTACTTCTCAATGCACTTAGTAAACTGGAAATGAAGAATGATGTATGATGTTTTGATTAAGGCCCCATATTGCTTCTGTATTATACATATCACTTCTGTATTACACCCATCTGACTTTTAGCAGAGTTATTTTGTTAGATATTAATCACAAATGGCACCTTTATTCCCCACACATCCGTAATTTAACACAGGAGGGCAGAGTTTCAATTTTGGAGGCAGTTGGTGATTTCAGTGTATATTGTGCCCCAAATTGCACCCATTTTGAAAACTGTCCCCTCTCCCACCACCCCCACCCCTCCAACGCCCCACCACCCCCACCCCTCCAACGCCCCACCACCCCCACCCCTCCAACGCCCCACCACCCCCACCCTTCCAACGCCCCACCACCCTGAGTTTTTGCTCAAACCTATTTGCATATTGACACAAGTAAAATCTGTCCTGAACCAGCACAGTTGGGCAGCATTTAAGAACACGGCTTATAAAAAAAATTGCTTTTAATCAATATTCCTTAATATGTTTGGTAATGCTACAAAGTTTGATTAATATACCTGATAATGGATTTAGCACAAAAATAGCATTTTAAATCATAGTCAATCCACTGCCTGTGAAGGTAAATTACTGACAATGATTTGTAAAAACTATACAAAACTATTTTCTAGTTAGATTGGGGTACAGTAATCAGATATTTAGTAATTCTTTAAAAAAAAACTCAAACCCTTTCATAACATATCTGTTAGTGTCCTTGTGCCCAAAGGTTCCTGTTCATTTTTAAAGCTTCTTCGAAGAGCAAGAATTGAGCACAGCCAATGGAAACTCTTCATGGTGATGAGCTCAGCCTGTGGGCACGGCCAGTTCTCTGCTTCTAGTATGATGCTTTTAAAATCAGCACATCATGGAAGGTTGAGTTATGTTTAAAATTCTGGAACCTTTTTTTGCTGATTGTGCTGATATTGGGGAAAATAGCATCAAAAAAAGACAGTGCAGTTAAGTAGAGACTCCAGGTCAACATCAGTACATCAAACTCTTGTCAGCTTGATTTTGGAAATCGTGTGCTTGCTTAGAATGAACCATTGTTTCCTTCTGAATATTACTTGCACTGTCGGATACAAGTTGCTTTAAGTCTGCTGCCGATTTTTTTCCCCCAAATGCAGTGAAACATCCATATTTAGAGAAAAGCATTTCTATGACGTACAAATGGATGGCGCTCTGTTTAAAGATGAAGGTTGCACCATTTAAAATTCTTTCCATGTGTTGTACATTCTAGTTTCTCAGAATTTGTGCATTGTATATATATTTTGGATCCGTGCATTATATGTTATTTTTCTGCTAAATTGTACAATCATTGTTAACCAAAGTAGTTATGGTCTTTGGTGTCATCTTTCTTAAATAAATGTGAAGAGTTTTGGGAATTTTTACAGTGTCTATTGTCCTTTTCTTTAAAGTGGAAGAAGCAAGCTTTTGATCAGATATTTTGGGATAAAATTGTAAAACATTTTCCTGGAGGTATTAATAATTGCACCTTTGACATTGTGCATCCTACTATTTAAGGGGAGGCAGTGGTATTGTCACTGGACTAGTAATCCAGAGACCCAGGGTAATACTCTGGGGACCTGGGTTTGAATCCCATCATTTGAATTTAGTAAAAATCTGGAATTAAAAGTCTAATGATGACCATGAAACCATCATCGATAGTTGTGAAAACCCACCTGGTTCACTAATGTCCTTTAGGGAAGGAAATCTGCCTTCCTTACCTGTTCTGGCCCACATGTGACTCCAGACCCACAGCAATGTGGTTGACTCTTAAAAATTAGGCCTAGCCAGCAATGCTCACAGCCCATGAATGAATAAAAAATTTCACTTGTTGACTTTAAAATGAAAAGGGGAGATTGCAGATGCTGGAAAAATTCAACAGGTCAGGCCAAACTTATGGAGAGAGAAAGATCTATCGTTAACCCTACATTTTATTTTGCCCCAACAGGTAGTCCAAGGCAGAAGGGGCCACAGAAGATACTACTATCCTGCTGCCAGGATTTACAGGCGGTGATGCAGCTACCTCAATATGTCTGAGATGCAGTGCTGAAGGAGGCTACATCTTTCAAGGGAGGCAGTGACCCCCATCTGTCGGATGATCGGCCCTGAGATCAGCTCCAACTGTGTGGGTGGACACTCCATGCCAGTGGCTCTGAAGGTCACAGTTGCCCTCAATGTCTATCCCTCTGGCTGTTTCCAGGGTTTGGTGGGTGATCTTTGTGGAGTCTCCCAGTCAGCTGTCCACAGTTGTGTCAGGTGTTTCTCACGTGTCGATGCAGACTCGATGGGCTGTAAGGGCCTCTTCTGCACTGTGATTCTGTAATTCTGGTGACAGACACTCTGTTCAGGCGTGCACTGACTTTCATTCACTACCGCACAGACGAGACCAGCCAGGCTGAGCGAGCCAGAGGCTTTGCCACAATTGCTGGCTTCCCCCGTGTCCAGGGTGCATCAAGGCGCCAGCAGGTGAGCCCGGTGCCTTCATCAACAGGAAGGGCTTCCACTCCATGAACGTGCAGATAGTGTGTGATCACAGGATGCTGATTCTACAAGTCTGTGCAAGGTACCCAGGCAGCTCCCACGACGCCTACATCCTCAGACACTCCCAGGTGCCGGGGCTCTTCAGTGCTCCAGCCCGGCTGGATGGATGGCTGCTGGGTGACAAGGGCTATCCCCTCAGAAGGTGGCTCATGATGCCTCTCCACCATCCAAGAACAGAGACCGAGCAGCGTTACAATAGGAGCCACGGCACCACAAGGGCTGTGGAGGAGAGAACCATAGGTGTTCTCAAGATGCACTTCCAATGCCTGGACCATTCAGGGGGCGCACTCCAGTACCCCCCAGAGAATGTGTCACTGATAGTGGTTGCATGCTGCACTCTCCACAATCTGGCACTGGAAAGGGGTGACACTGGAGGAAGAAGATGTTGATGCAGATGCTCTGGCTGTACACGATGAGTCCAGTAGTGAGTCCGAGGATGAAAATGCTCAGGAGAACTCTGAGGGGATAGACTCCAACCTGGGCAACCTCCAGGGAGGCAGGGATACCCAGGAGGCTTTGATCCAACACTCCCTCAGCTAACCTACCAAAGATAGACCACCACCACATGCCAGGGCTGCAGGCTCCATACTCAATACCTGAGAGCAACATTTGCCTGGTCAACAACATGAACTATGTGCCTTTTCAATAAAGCTCAATGACAAACAAGTCACTCATAACATCATGGGTTCCCTTTCACCTGCAGATCTAATGAAGCACCCAGAGGCTTGTTGAGAACCGAAACATTTACTGATTTGCATCCCGGCATACAGAAATCAAAATAAATTAAAAGGTGTTGAACAGCACACCAACTTAAAAGTAATTTAAACGTGAGGCAAAAAAATCCGCTAGTGATAAGCCCGTGTTGTGTCTAAGGTGCTTTACGTTTGCATTTACGGGTGCTACGTCTAGGTGCTCTCCCCTCGCTGGCACCGGCATTGGAGACAGTCGGCTCACTCTGCTGTCCTGTTGGCCTTGATGACCTTGGCGGACGTCCTTTGGCCCATGGAGCCAGTGCTGGCCCCGCCTGGGAGGGAGCTGCCAGTGGCACAGCTGGGTCTCCCCAGTCGCCGCAGCCTCATTAGACGCCATGTCACTGGCAGAGGGGCGGAGGAGCTGCTGCCCTCATCTGGAGCGCCCTGAGAGGAGCCTGCAGAGACAACAAGCAACTCGTGCGCCAATGTGAAGTCGCTCTGGACCTCCCCGCTCACCATTGATGGATGGGCACCTAGCTGGGATACTGGGTGCCCAAACCATCTCCCACACTGACACTGACCAGCTGAGGTCATTGCCATTGTGAGGGCTGCAGGTCCGAGCACAGCCCCAGGAAGCCCTGATTGTTCTCCTGGAGGAGCCTCTCCATGAGAGTCACCACCATCTCCATGGAGGAGGCAGTGCGCTCGGCCATGAGGGTCTTTGCATTGCTCATGCTCCACATGGGCTCCTCCACAACGGACACCATGGCACACATTCCCTCATGTATCTCTGTCAGATCCTCCTGCACACCCTGCTGGACTTTCAGCATCTGCTGCCTCAGGGACAACTCCAGATGCCCATCATCAGCCACTGACTGAGCATGTTCCTGGTCCCCAGCGTTCCTCCAACTGCCGGTGCCCTGGGCACTCTCTGTCTCCGCCTACACCTCAAGTGAGTGTGAAGTGCCCTCACTGCTGTGCACCGAGATACTAACTGATGAATCTTATCCCCACCTAGGTGATGGTATCTGCGCTGGTGCCTGCCTGGCTGAGAGGGTGTGGCGCTGGTGCGTTAATGTCTTCTGTGCCCCCAGGAGTGAGCGGTGGTCCCTCTGTCTCCTGAGTCCGGGTGTGCTCTGGTGAGGCTGAAAGGAAGAACAAGGACATTTGATTAGTTGAAGTCATTAAACTGTTAATGTACTTGCCTGGCACCCAGATCAGGATGCGTTCCTCCTTCCATTATCAATGGGGGTCCCATGTTGGAGGCTGAAATCATTATACAGCCAACAGTGGATTGTTTGCACTGACAGACATTGTGACCTCAGTACACGGCTCTGTTACCTCCCAGTGGCACCCCAACTTCACCACGGCTGGTTGACCTGGGCACATGGCGCCCCTCCAGCTCCAGAGCCTCCTGCTCGTACCTGGTGATGATGAGAAGGTGGGGCTGCCCTCTGCCAGTCTGCAGTCGCTCTGTGTTATTGTGGGATGTCTTCTCCTGAAAGGAGAGAGGAGCATGGATTAGTCCCCCCTGTACCTGCAGCCCCATTGCAGCCTGGCCAATCCCACCTGAGGAACACCTCACAGGGCTCGTCCAATTCATGACCCTGGAGCCCCAAGACACTCACCCCAAGCAGCCAGGGCTGACCCCCTTGTCCAGATGCTGCCTCCATCACATTTGCCACTCACACTCTAAGACCTTCCAAACCCACGAACACTATCAGCTAGAAGGACAAGGGCAGAAGGTAGATGGGAACACCACCACCCGGAGGTTCCCCTCCAAGTCACTCACCATCCTGACTTGGAAATGTTTCGCCGTTCCTTCACTGTCACTGGGTCCAAATCCTGGAACTCGCCCCCTAACAGCACTGTGGGTGTACCTACACCACGCAGCAGATCCAGAAGGCAGCTCACCACCACCTTCTCACAGGCAACTAGGGATGGGCAATAAACACTGGCCCAGCCAGCGACGCCCACATCCCGTGATTGAATGGATACAAAAACAAAATTCTGAGGTGGTGGTGGTGGGGGTGGGGTGGGTGGGGCAACCTAACTGCTGTGCTCAGTGACCTGTGCCAACATGTTACTCACCCTTCCCGATTACAAGAGATCATTAAACCGCTTGTGGCACAGCACCCAGGCACATCTCACCACATTGTGGGAGCTGACCCATTCTGTCACCTCCTCTTCTCAGGCACATTTTGCTGGTGGTGGTGGGGTTTGGTTGGGGGGTGCTGTCCTCCTCATCCCTGGGCACCAGGACCTCATGGCGTACTGCCACCTCCTCAAGGAGGGCAGCGAAGCACTCATCAGAGAATCCTCGGCGTTGACTGCCCCACCGACCTGCCCTCTCAGGACATTATCCATCATGTAGCACCTGACCAACGTCAGTGGCAGCCTTAAGATGGGCTGCCTGGGCCATTTTTGAATAGGCCGCAGGGTCGCCATTGGACCCCACGGACACTGGCCTCCTGTCCCCACTGCCTGCCCATTCCCGCTGTTTCGGGAGCTGCGATTTACACTGGGTGGGCCTTAATTGGTGGTGCGGAGCCGATTGCAGGCAGTGATTGGCTCTGTGCTCGCTCTCGCTCAGCCCGCCTGCCATTGAAAAAACCCTGGCCACGGTCTTTGTCTTCCAACCCGTTTCGGTATCATCACAATAGGCGAACTCCAGTTACTGCAACTAGACTCAATGATGTTATTATGAAGCATGAATTCAATTTCTTTCTGTGCTTGTGATAACTTTGCTGGATTTAATCTATAAGGATGTTGCCTTATTGAAGATGAAACTTTTACACACACATCATGTATAGCTAAATTTGTCCTCCCCAGCTTATTCCCACAAATAGCTTTGTGTGATTGCAATAGCTTCTCCAAATCACTTTGACACTTGTCTGTAAGGTAACTCAATATTACATTTAAATTTTTAAGTACCCCCTCATTATCCAATTTGATTACAGGAAAATCAATTTTACAATCCTTCATTTCTACCTCTTTCTCCTTATATATCACCACTAATACCTCCTTTTGATCCTCTTGTCTGTCATAGCATATTTAAGCATATTTACATGACATACCCTCTGCTTCTTTCTTCTATCTGGAATATTTATTAAATAATTTAATTCACTCAGTTTCCTCTCAATCCTGGAAGGCCCATTAAACTCTCCTTTAATGAGTCACCCAGTACTGGTAACAAAACTCACATGCTCTGTCCAATCTTTCTCTGAAGTTTGATACATATCCAGGAGAGTAATTTCTGAATTTTGATCTGCCAACTTCTCATGGATCAATTTTAGTGGTCCCCTTACCTCATGACCATAGACTAGTTCGAAAGGACTAAATCTGGTCAATCCAATAGGAGCATCCCTAATAGCAAATAACAAGAATGAAATTCCCCTATCCCAATCTTGTGGTTAGTCCTGACTATATGCCTTTATTGTAGTTTTTAAGGTTTGAGGCCATCTTTCCAAAGCCCCTTGTGACTCAGAATGGTCAGTTGTTGACTTAAACTGTTTTAACCCCAAACTGTTCATTATTTCCTTAAACAGCTGTGACGTGAAATTTGAACTCTGATCTGATTGTATTTCTTATGGTAAACCATATCTTGTAAAAGATTTAGTCAACTCTTCCACAATTCTCTTCGTTGTAATATTTCTCAAAGCTATTGCTTCAGGAAACCTTGTAGACACATCCATTATTATCAGTAAGTACTGATTTCCAATTTTAGTCTCAAGGTGGGGTCCTACACAATTAATCATGACCCTAGTAAAAGGTTCTTCAAATGCTGGAATTTGAATTAAAGGTTCTGGCTTAATCAGTGCTTGTGGTTTCCCTATCACTTGACGTGTGACATGTTCTACAGAATTTGACTACATCGCTATGCAATCCAGGCAAATAAAAATGTTTTTGTATTTTTGCCTGTGTCTTTCTAATTCCTAAATGTCCCCCCATTGGAATTTCATGAGCTATTTTCAGGATTTCATTTCTATATCCAAATGATGTGACAGTCTGATCCACTTCCCTCCAGTTTTCATCTGCTGAAACATGAAACAGCCACCACTTTCTCATTAACACATTACCCTTAAGGTAATAACATTATGGAATACACTCTGCCTCTCTTTCCGAGTAAGCTGCCTGGTTTTATTTGTGTATCTGTTTTCTGTAACTCTACCAATTGTCTACAGCTAAATGCTGTATTGTCAGCTGTATTATCTCCATTCTTTCTTCCTGAACAGTCTTACCAAAAACAGTGTCAATTAATAGAACTTCAATACCTTCTCTCTGCCTTTTAACTCTCTGTTCTTCCTGTTTCAACCTGTGACCCTGTGTTCTTGTTATTACACTATCTGGAGACAATCCAGGATAGTCTTTCCACAACACTTCTGTTGAAAACACCTCTACCAGCTGCTCATTTACCATAGGCATCACTCACATCTGTGACCCCAGCTATATCATTACCTAAAATAAATTGAACCCCTGCAATGGGCAATTTCACCACTACTCCAAGAATCACCTCACCTGTTTTCCACTTACTCTTTACATTTACCTTCCACAATGGAATAGGTTTAGCATCTCCATGAACCCCACTTATTATCACCTGTTCCTGCAATACTCCCTCTGAACAACAAATATCACTATCCCACAACATTACAGATTGACTAGTGCCTGTGTCTCTTAAAATTTTAATATATTTACCTTCTCCACCCTGCAGACATGGAAAGACTTCCCCTTCACCGACAAAATCTTTAAACATTTCAGCAACCTGCTCCTCAGAACTCCCTTGGGTAAATTGTTTATACAGCCGTTGGTTTTTCCTTTGCATGAGCTTCAGAACCCATTGTACTTTTACTTGCAGAACTTTTCTGCATTCTCATAATCCCAACACTTTTTTCCTTTCCCGTCTTTTCTCTTTCCCCTGCTTTGCTGCCACTTCCCTTTAGAATGCCCTTTCTTTTTCCTTTTCTTTTTCTGCTGCCTCTAGTTCCAGTTTTGTCATTTCCTTTGCTTGTTCAAATTCAAGTGTCTTCATTTGTATCTGAAGTCTCACTACGTCCAGCTGTGATTCACTAGTGGCAGGTACTCAGTCCAACTTCAGGTGCTGTGCTATCACTTCAACTGTGTATGTTCTCTTTGCCCCTACAGGTAACCTCAACTGCAACTTATCCTCCAACTCTGTTAACTTACCCTTAGATACTTCTTGTAACCCAGTCAGAGTTATATCTTCTACTTCCAAAAACATTTTAGCCATTTTGCAGTCTCACCACTTTAAGAATACCCCAAACCAACTCCTGAATTCAAAATGCTTCTCGTACTCGCAACCTTAAGATTCACCAACTCCAAACCAATTAAGGGAATTCAAATATCCAGCAAAGAGCCCCCCAATTTTGTTATGAAGTGACAGATGATATGTACCACATGGATCGAATCCATTAGAGAAATTTGATCACCTGGTCACAGCTGTTTTGCAATTTGTATTTTATTTCAAGGAATGTGCCCTAAATTTAGAAATAAGACTACCAAGACTTCAGAGGTTTTTAGAAAATGAGATTAAGCATTTATTAACAAAAGAAAAGATTTCAAGCCCATACATAGGTCTATGAATTACAACTATAATAATTTCTAAAGCTTCTAATTAATCTGGCTCCCCCCCATTAAGGCAACAGTAAAAACAAATAGATTCATACGGACCCAGGCAAAGCAACACAATACCCTGGATAATAGAATTCAAAATGAGTTTTCTCAGCTTCGGTTCCTGTAGACAGCAACTTGATGCACAGAGACTGGAGGCTTTTCACATGTGTTAGATCTCAGAATGTCTTCTTCTCTGACTCATAGCCTCAGCTCCTTTATACATGTTTCTCCCTTTTTAATGCAAATCCCATTGTTCTAATATGCCTTTGGAACCTTACCTTTCTCATAATATAAATCTTTTCACAGTACTAATTTTTTCAGTAACCTTTGGGAAAAATAAACACACTGTTTAGCTTAGCTTCTTTTGGCTAGGTGTAACATCTTACCATTTCTTTGAAATTCAAACTTCTTTGGTTTATGTAAAAATGCAAATTTTCCTTACACCTTACATTTTATAACTTCAACCATGTTTATGTATTTAGCATTTCAAACCTAGCTTCTTTTTAATGACCCTCCAGACCAGCTGTCTCCAATTCAATCGAATCCCCCCACACACATACACACAAACTATCCAAAACTTACTATTAACCCACCTTTACAATAAATCACGATAATATGATAAAAATTATTATATTTTCATGATAGCTGCCTAGTCACTGACCCCTCTGTTAAAGTAAGTAGGCCCTTCTTAACCACTCTATCCGGGCCCCTCATACTTTTGCACACATCAATCAAATTTCCCCTCAGTGTCCTTTGTTCCATTGAGAACAATCCCAGCCTATTCAATCTTTCCTCATAGCTTCAATTTTCCAGCCCTGGCAACATCCTTGTGAATCTCCTCTATACTTTCGCTAGCGCAATTATATCCTTTCTGTAATGAAGTGACCAGAACTGCACACAGTACTCAAGTTGCAGCCTAACTAATGTGTTATATAATTCCAGCATAACCGCCCTGCTCTTATTCTACACCTGGGCTAATTAATGAAAGAACTCCATATACCCTCTTAACCACCTTATCGACCTGTCTTGACACCTTCAGGGACCAGTGGACATTCACTCCCAGGCCCCTCACTTCCTGTACACCTCTCAGTATTCTCCCATTGGGTACATTTCATCCAACACGGCTAATTTATCCACTTTCAAGGATGCTAATCCCATTAATACCTTCTCTCTCCCTATGTTTATCACATCCAATACTTCACACTTCTCCTCCTCCTTTCTACAATGTTGGCATTGTCCCTCTCTTTTGTGAAGATAGATGCGAAGTATTCATTAAGAACCATAACCATGCCCTCCACCCCCACACACAGGTTACCTTATGGTCTTTTGTGGGCCCTACTCTTTCCTTAGTTACCCTCTTACTCTCAATGTATTGATAAAACATCTCTGGGTTCATCTTGATTTTATTTGCCAATATTTTTTCATGCCTTCTCTTTGCTTTTCTAATTTCCTTTTTGATTTTACCCCTCCACTTTCTGTACTCCTCTCAGCTTTCTTGAACATTGGGTTCTTGGTGTTTGACATAAGCTTTCCTCTTCTGCCTTACTTTATCCTGTAAGCTCCTTGAGATCCAGGGGGCTCTAGATTTGGCTGTCCCACCCTTGTTTGCTCTGAATCCCTTGAATCTCCTCTTTGAATGCTTCCCGCTGCTCGGACACTGATTTACCTTCAAGTAGTTGTTTCCAGTCCACTTCTGCTAAATCACTCCTCAGTTTAGTAAAATTGGCCTTGTCCCAATTTAGAATTTGAACTCCTGTTCTATCTTTGTCCCTTTCTATAATTATGTTAAAACAAACTGAATTTTGATCACTACCAAAACGCTCCCCCACTGTCACTCCTTCCATCTCCCCAGCTTCATTTCCTAAAACTAAATCCAGAACCACACCCTCTCTTGTTGGACTTGCCACATACTAGCCAAAAAAAAACTCCTCCTGAATGCACCTCAAGAATTCTGTTTCCTCCATTCCTTTCACACTAAAACTAGCCCAGTTAATATTAGGGTAGTAAAAATCCCCCACTATTACTGCCTTATTTATTTTGCACTTCTCAGAGATTTGCCTACTCATTTGCTCTTCTAACTCCCTCTGACTGTTTGGAGGTCCTTAGTACACTCCCAGTGTGACTGCCCTTTTTTTGTTCCTTTAGCTCAATCCATATGGCCTCATTTGATGATCCTTCTAACATGTCATCCCTTCTCACAGGTGTAATTGTTCCTTTGACCAAAATTGCCCACCCCCTTCTTTTTTTTAACCTCCTTCTCTATCTCGCCTGAGAACCCTGTGACCAGGAATGTTGAGCTGCCATTCCTGTCCCTCTTTAAACCATGTTTCTGTAATAGCTATGATATCATACTGCCACATTTCCATCTGTACCCTCAGCTCGTCTGCTTTATATACTGTACTCCTAGCATTAAAGCAGAAACCCTTAAGCACTCCCAAACTCGTTTTTTATTTTCTCGCCTTTGTTTCCTCTGCCTTCCATTTTTGATTTTGTACCAACCGAATTTACCCTCAGGTCCCCATTCCCCTGCCAGACATGTTTCGTTTTTCCTGATTGCTCGAAAAACAAGCCAAGGTCGCCCCCTCTTGTTCACAGTGAGCTGGCTCAGAGCCAGGCTCCAGTCACATTCACTGGCATTGACCACAGTAAAAAAGAATTGCATCTACTGTTAACAAGTCATTGATCACTGCTCCTAGACATACTGCTGACCAGGATATTGATCTCCTCCTCCTCCACTACTGGACAGCTTCCTGGCCTCTTCTTCTTGAGGAGCCAGTGACCGCTGTCCAGGTAATGGGAGCACTGGTCGGTGCCGGCTTTCCTTGCAGCAACTCTGTTTGACCGGCGGCTACCGGGATCCTGGTTGTCTGCCCGGGGCTCTGCTCTTCAAGCTGGAGACGTGCGCGATGTGAGCATCTGAGTGTCCATGTTCCCCTTCTCTGCCAGCGCTGCTGCTCTGGAACATGCAGGGCCTTTGGTGCTGATCCAACTCAACCTGTTCTTTGCTCTTGGCAGGGCGAACAGAGGATGGGGGGGGCTCTAGTCTGGGCTCAGGCTGAAGCCTGGGAGCGAGGGGATGGAGGGAGAGAGGAATTGTTAAAGTGCAAGGACGATGTCATTCAACATCATGTTCCAGAGTGGGCCAGAGAGACTAAAACCTGACCCCAAATCTCATGGGAATGGGGAAACTGCCCTTTCATTGATTCACCCAGCAACTATATGCAGAAGGTTACAAAGAAGAATTTCCACTCAGTTTCCAGATACTTTATAACGGCGCATGTAGTGCTTACACTAAATAAATGGGTAGTAATTTGCGTGGCAACTTGTGCTGCAGTGGGTAGCATCCCTGCCTCTGAACCAGAAACTCTGGCTTTGAGTCCGACCCCAGGACTTGATGGCCATGGGCAGTGTGTTCTATTCCTTCCAATCTGCCTATGGCAGGAGAATCTCCTGGTCAGCCATGCGTGATGCGGAGTGCAGGTTATAGCCCCCTGATGACAACCAGGAGACCATTCCAGGAAAACCTACCTACAGACACAGGTGTCCGCATGTGCCTCATGTGACCCCAGGCACGGGGAAGAGAATCAAGAGTAATTTGCTAGTTACTTAATAAGAGAACTATGCTATGTTCAAAGAAAATGAAAAAAAAAAAATGTTTTTTGATGTCCCGGTGATTTTTCTCCAGGATTGCACAAAGCGGTGTCCTGGAGATTAATCGCCAATTCCTGGAGGGTTGGCAACCCTTGGTGGGAAGGCAGTGAGATCTCCATTTCGGACCCTCCCACTCGAGCACAGCTGCCCGCTTCCCCCACCACCTCGCCTCGCCTTCGAAACTACTTACAACGGGGTATGGACCTCCTTCCAAATTTTCTGCGATCTGCAATTTCATGAAAGCAGTCGCTCAAACCTGGATTAATAAATATTTCAGTACCGCTGTCAGCTGTCAGAATTAAGGGCCGTGTACTGTTGGTGGAATTTGCCCCCCGATGGGTCTGTGGGTAAAGGCGCTATTCGAGCCAACAGGGTAAGGTTATGTTGTGCACCCAGCCCTTTGCAATTAATATGGTTTGTGTACATCAATGGCTTGCGTTCATACTGCCCCTTGGGGCTTTACAGAGGTGTGAGGAAAAGGATTGGTTGCTGCGCTGAGGAAGGAAAGATTAGGAGGAGGAGGGAGACACACCAAAAGGCTAATCAGAGAGGTGAGCGGCAGAATCTAATGCCCCTCCACAGCTGGGTGAGTTTGCAGGTGAGGCAAGGTGAGGTGGTGGTGGGGGGGTTGTTGGGGGGGGAAGCTGTGATCGGGTGAGAGGGTGCAAAGTGCAGATCTGACTGCTTTCCTGCCTAGGGTTGCCAACCCTTCAGGATTGGCCTGGAGTCCCCAAGAACTGGTGATCAATCTCCAGGACACTGCTGTGTACAACCCTGGAGAAAAACCATCAGGATATTAAAAAATATTTGTTTTTTGTAATTTTTGTTGAACATTTCTCTTTACCAGATAGAAAAATATTGATAAAATGGGGAAAAATGGCTATTTGGCCGACAGTTAAGCATCGTCCAATTGGTTAATGAATCTTTTTGCTTTCCAACTGGTGTAGGAAGGCAGTGTGTCACAAGGATGGATGTGTTGGCTGACTAATGGCAAAAATGTGGGGGCAAGTCATGGTGAAACCTCCGGGAATACACTTAATCACAGTTGGCAACCCTATTTCCACCTCCTTCCAATTAAGTCCAGGGTGGGAAGTTTGCGCTCAGCCTTCCCATCCTGAGGCCAAATGAGGTGTTCAAGTGGCCACTTAAGCGGCTCATTCCACTGCTCCTGGCATTCAACCAGCAGCAGAAGCAGGGACCTTCCATGCAGGAAGACGGCCCAGGTTTGCCTGCAGCCTTCTTTGGGTTGGGGGAGACGGGTGTGGTGGGGGTGTTCCTTTGTTCATAGGCATTTTGGTTTTTGTTTGAGTAAGTTATGACTTACCCAAGACTGACTGTCGAGCAGTCTGATCAACTGAGCTACTGGAAGGGTTGAAAGAGGTGGTAGAGAGGTAGAACTTGGTGGCACCATGCAGAAACTGACCCACCACTATAGAGGATGTTCCCAAAATGCTGCATGAAAACGAGAAGAGGGAAGTCATGGATGGATGGATCATTGGGGGGCACTTCAGGTCTGATGATGTTGGAAAGTTGGCATTGTTAGTGATGCAGTGATTACAAAATAACTATGGAAAATAACTTAACCTGGAAACTGAATCTGTTCGCCACTTCTTTCCATCTTAATTCAACTAAGAAGCATCTATTATATCCTTTGGCTTAACTAGTTTTTTTAATCTACTTCAAAAGATTCCCCACCAATCTATCACCTTTCTACTTTGCAAAAGATATTTGCTGCTGCATTCATCATTATAATAAAATAATTTTAGGTATTAAATTAGAAAATAACAGAATTGTCAAACAAATAGCTGTTTATTGTATATGACCAAGACGGGTTGCAAGACACTTAAAGGAAAAATCACCCCTTGAGTTACTTAACATCATCTTTATTTACAGACTAGTGGTTAGGCAGAAAAGCAAAGAATAGCTTTGGAATGACTTCCACTGGGTCTTATAAAAATCTCAGACAAATCCATTGAGGGGGAAGCTGCTGCATAAAGAAGAGTACTGAGTGTTAAATCAGTTAAATCAACACTGAGTATTAAATCAGTTCCATCAGTAGTTAGATTTTTATTCAGTTTATTTTACAACGAAGTTTTCATATTGTTTTGTGCTGTTAGAACCATAAGTTACATAATGTAACGATTTGTATATACATAAAAATTACTCTGCATTCTAGTGTAAATACATTAAGGATGGCAATAAAACCTCAAAACTTTATAATAGCCAGTTTGCCATATTTCTTATAGTACTTGCCCTAAGTAAACAGTTTATAACAATGTATGTAAATAATAGTTATTTACAGGATAAAATACGATTAACCAGAAAAACAAGAGTACTATTAGTTATTTACAGCCCTTAAAAATAATTTAATACGCTGTTTCTACAAAACAAGTTACTGATTCACCATAGCGCACGATGCGTGCGGTTCTGAACAGAACAACAGTTTGACAGCAGAATTGGGAAACAACTTCACAAAGATGATGTGGTTGAGTCTAGAATTTCTCTTCCATTGCAAACAGTGGGAACATAATGAGCACTGGCAGATGCTGCAAAGCAAGAGTATCATGGCAGGTTACTCCAAATGCCCTTTGAAATGTAGAAAGAAAATCATCCAAATCAAATATATTTCCTCTGCTGTTTTCTCCCCTTTCCTCTGAAGGAACTGGTTCTTGTTGCTGTATGGTTCCCCAGGTATCAAGAGCCTTCCGCCATTTGGTTTCTTGATGTGAGCCAATCAGAAGGCTGTTCGACATCACAGATGTGTCCAATCCCATCCTCACCCCCAAGTGCACAGTCGGGCATTTTCCAGGCGGAGTGATTAAGGGTGCGAATGCTGGCCAAGTTTCCCCATTCTAACCAAACGGTGCTGAGCACAACTCCAGACTTTCAGCAAACTAATGGTCAAAATACATATCTCCCAGATATACCAGACTTCCTCCTCTCTGGTATATAATTGGTAATGTTAATACAGGGTGACATAGGGAGGTTAAAAAAAACAATCTCTTTTTATTCACAAAATACCTTTGTGGAAGTGACTACTTCATTGTGAGAACTTAAAAAAATACTAAAGAGAATTGGCCGGGTGGTTGATAGTGAGGAGGGAAGCTGTAGGCTGCAGGAAGATATCAATGGACTGTCAACTGGGCTGAAAAGTGGCAAATGGAATTCAACCCAGAGAAATGTGAGATGATGCATTTGGGGAGGACAAACAAGGCAAAGGAATGCCCAATGAATGGGAGAATACTGTGAGCTGTAGAGGAAGCAAGGGACCTTAGAGTGAAAGTCCACAGATCCCTGAAGGTAGCAGGACAGGTCGAGAGGTGGTTAAGGCAGAACATGGAATCCTTACATTTATTAGCTGCAGTATAGAATATAAGAGCAGGGAGGTTACGCTGGAACTACATAACACATTAGTTTGGCCACAACTTGAGTACAGTGTGCATTTCTGGTCACCTCATTACAGAAATGATGTAATTGCACTAGAGAGGGTGCAGAGGAGATTCACAAGGATGTTGCCAGGACTGGAAAATTGCAGCAATGAGGAAAGATTGGATAGGCTGGGATTGTTCTCCTTGGAACAGAGAAGGCTGAGGGAAATTTGATTGAGATGTACAAACTTGTGAGGGGCCTGGATAGAGTGGATGGGAAGGGCCTATTTACTTTAGCAGAGAGGTCAGTGACTAGGGGGCATTGATTTAAAGTGATTGGTAGAAAGATAAGAGGGGATGAGGAAAACAAACAGTTTTCATCCTGAGAGTTCTGGGGGTCTGGAGCTCACTGCCTGAAAGGGTAGTGGAGGCAGAAACCCTCATTTCATTTAAAAGGTGTCTGGATATGCACCTCAAGTGTCAGGACCTGCAGGGCCACAGGCTAAATGCTGGGAAGCGGGATGAGACTGGGAGAATTGCTTTTTGGCCGGCACAGAAACGATGGACCAAGTGACCTCTTTCTGTGCCCGAAACCTTCCATGATTCTAACTAAATAGGCTTTTAGTGGACTTTTAAAAAAAGTTTCACAATAGTATGGCCTTAATCAGGTCTCACAGCATCTGTGGATAAAGAACAGAGTTAACGCTTTTAGTCCAATATGACTCTTCTTTGGATTAAAAGTATTAACTCTGTTTCTCTGTCCACAGATGCTGTCAGATCTACTGGGTTTTTCCAACTCTTTCTGTTTTTATTTCAGAAATCCAGCATCTGCAATATTTTGCTTTGATCTTAAAATTAATCCATGGTAACTAGCATGCAAATAGGCCGTCTAATATTTCCAGCTCTACTTTAATGATGTCATGAACACATTTGTTTTTTTTTAATATTAGTAAAGAATTTCAGACTGGTGTTGTGCCCCTGAGCTACTTACCTACATCATTCAAGTTTTAAGGAATTTTGTTTAAAATCCAATGTGTTCTGATAAAGTATTAGGAGTCAAAATTGTCACCATCCTAGATAATATTGTAATGCTTTTGAAAAATGTTCTGTGAGCAATAGCCATTTACAATGCTGATATGAAGCAGATTCTATTGAGGAATATTTGTAGGATAGTAATAGTTTTTAGGTCAAAAGCAACAATGTTAAGGTAAAATCTTTCAAATTGCTGGAGAAAACCACCAATTGATCCTCGATACGTTTAAACTGAAGTATTAAAATTTGCTGCTATTTTCCTCCCAACTTCCCTTACCTTTTCAAGCTGGTAACTGCAGGGTGAGTGTTAAGTTATCAGCTAGTTCAATGCTAATTTTTACAACACTATGAACTGTATGATAACTGTATGAAATGATATTAATATTACCTGGGTTAAAACAAGAAACAAAGACATTTTAGCATGAAATGATCGATATCTAAAAGCCAAATAGTGGAGATACCAAAGTAAGATTGCCTTTCATCTAATGTTTGATGGAACTTAATCTAAAAGCTTAATTTATTCTTGAATGTCTCCAGTTTTTCTGGCATCGCTATCAAATAGTTGGATGTGGAAAAAGGAAAGTCACTTATTGTTCCTTAATATGTGTAACTTTTTCTAATATTTGAAAGGGAAAATCATTATTAAAATGCCTACTAACAAAAATAGAAAATATACAAGTCAATCAGCGTCTGTTGAAAGTTGGCTTCATCCCTGAACTAAACCACAACAATCAGATGAGGGAGGAATGCTGGAGGCAAATTTAAGACTGATATCTCTTGACACTATGAGTGACCAATGTAAAGAATGGATTTGTGGAGGTAGAGGTTAAAGGCCAAATCATTTAGGAAACAGTTGGATGTGGTGATGATGAATCATAAGGTATTGGTAGATGCTTGAGTTGATTGAGTGGAATTGCCTTCCTCAGAGCGAGGGGAATAGGTGGTGCTATTCCCCAGGGTCTGTTCTGGGGTCACTTCTGTTCACTGTGTGCATCAATGATTTGGATGTAGGGTTACAGGGGGTGGTATCCAAACTCAGAGACAACATTGAAACAGGCGGCATAGTAAATCATTTAGAGTACTGAAGGATGCTGCAAGGGGATGGTGAAGTGGGCAAAAAGAGTGGCAGATGGAATTCAATGTCAATAAATGGATATTTCGGTTATTACTATATATCAGGGATAGTTGTGTGATGTAGGGGAGTAGAGAAATTTGGGGGGTTTGATTTTAAGTGGTATTCCCCAACCCGCCAACTGAAAAGTCGGTTGTTAGCCCGCCCAATCTAAACCCGGCTGCCCCACAGCAATATTAGGCTGGGAGTAGCTTCAATTATTTCAGAGTGGGATTTCCATCCTCATCTGGGAGGAGGCCCCAACCTAGAGAGCTGCTGGCCAATCTGTAGTCCCAGCAGTGCCAGGATCAAACAGTCGTCACTCAGGCTGAGTCAACATGGTCTTGTGAAAGGGAAATCTTGTTTAACCAGTTTATTGGAGTTATTTAAAGGAGTCACGTGTTCTGTAGATAAAGGGGAACTGGTGGGTGCACTATACTTAGATTTCCAGAAGGCATTTGATAAAGTGCCACATCAAAGGTTATTGCAGAAAATAAAAGCTCATGGTGTAGGGGGTAACATATTGGCATGGGTAGAAGATTGGCTGGCTAACAGGAAGCAGACAGTTGGCATAAATGGGTCTTTTTCTGGTTGGCAGGATGTGACAAGTGGCATGCCACAGGTATCAGTGCTGGGGCCTCAACTTTTTACAATTTATGCAGACGACTTAGATGAAGGGACGGAAGGAATAGTTGCTAAATTTGCTGACAACACAAAGATAAGTAGGAAAATAAATTGTGAAGAATAGATAAAGGAGGCTACAAAGAACATAACATAAGAACATAAGAACTAGGAGCAGGAGTAGGCAATTCAGCCCCTTGAGCCTGCCCCGCCATTCAATACGTTCACGGCTGATCTCATTTCGGCCTCAACTCCAATTTCCCGCCCTCTCCCCATAACCTTTCAACCCATTACTAATCAAAAATCTGTCTATCTCCTCCTTAAATTTATTCAGTGTCCCGGCATCCACTACACTCTGAGGTAGTGAATTCCACAGATTCATGGCCCTTTGAGAAAAGTAATTCCTCCTCATCTCTGATTTAAATCTACCACCCCTTATCCTAAAACTATGGCCTCTCATTCTAGAATGACCCACAAGGGGAAACATCCGCTCCATGTTTACTTTGTCTATCTTATATACCTCAATTCGATCTCCTCTTATCCTTCTAAACTCTAGCGAGTATAGGCCTAAACTGCTCAATCTCTCCTCATAAGACAAGCCCTGCATCTCTGGAATCAATCTAGTGACCCTCCTCTGAACTGCCTCCAGTGCAACTACATCCTTCCTCAAGTAAGTGGATCAAAACTGTGCACAGTACTCCAGGTGTGGTCTCACCAATGCCTTGTACAGTTGCAACAACACTTTCCTATTTTTATACTTTATTCCTTTAGCAATAAATGCCAAAATTCCATTTGCCTTCCTTATTACCTGCTGTAATACTAGCTTTCAAAGGGACATAGATAGGTTAAGTGAGTGAGCAAAGATCTGGAAAATGGAGAATAATGTGGGCAAATATAAAATTGTTCATTTTGGCAGGAAGAATAAAAAAGAAACATATTATCTAAATGGTGAGAGATTGCAGAGCTCTGAGATTCAGAGGGATCTGGGTGTCTTAGTGCATGAATCACGAAAGATTAGTATGCAGGTACAGCAAGTAATTAGGAAAGCTAATGGAATGTTATAATTTATTGTGTGAAGAGTTGATTACAAAAGTAGAAAGATTATGCTTCAGTTGTACACTGGTGAGACCACATCTGGAGTATTGTGTACAGTACTGGTCTCCTTATTTATAGAACGATGTATATGCATTAGAAGCAGTACAGAGAAGGTTTACTAGACTAATACCAGGAATGGGCAGGTTGTCTTATGAGGGAAGGCTGGACAGGTTAGGATTGTGTCTACTGGAGTTTAGAAGAGCAAGAGGCAACTTGATTGAAACACGTAAGATCCTGAGGGGCCTTGACAGGGTGGATATGGAGAGGATGTTTCTTCTTGTGGGAGAATCTAGAACTAGGGGTCACTGCTTAAAAATAAGGGGTCGCTCATTTAAGACAGAGATGAGGAGAGTTTTTTTTTTAATCTCAGAGGGTCGTGAGTCTTTGGAACTGTCTTCCTCAAAAGATGGAAGCAGAGGCTTTGAATATTTTTAAGGCAGAGCCAGATGGGTTCTTGATTAACAAGGGTGTGAAAGGTTATTGGGGTAGGCAGGAATGTGGGGCTGAGGTTATATTCAGATCAGTCGTGATCTTATTGAATGGCAGAGCAGGCTCGTATGCACCGCTGGGTCTACAACCAGCGCCAAGAAGAAGAAGCGATGGCACCCGGCCTTCAACATAAGTCCAGGGGTTTAAACAGGCCTGGCTGCCAGTCCCCAGCAGGAGGGGTGAAGGTGGGGGTGTGGTCTGGGGGTTAAAGGACCCTACAAAGAAGGTTCCTGACAGCAGCCCGCTTAGTGAAAGCTGCTGGGCTACCCACCTTGCCTCTGTTTCCCACTGCTCCATGTAAAATAGTGGCAGAGGTGGAATGAGACCCTTAAGAGGCCATTAATTGGTCACTCATGAGCCTCAAGAGGCCTCAGGGCCAGTGGGTGGGCTGCCTGGTGCCACCATAATGTAGGAGACTAGGAGACAGGTTGGGGGTGGGAAGGCCACCTACTTTATTTTATAAGTACCCTGCCCCCGTCTTCAAATATGCCAGAGGGGGTAAAATCCAGCCTGGGTTCAAGTTCCCAAGATATTAAAAACAGTACCTCAAGTGGATAAGGCTATAAATACTAGAATATTGGATTCTATGGTAAAAGGTATGGATTATAAACGTTTGACGCAATGGTGAACCTATATAAAACCTTAGGCCACAGCTGGAGAACTATGTGCAATTTTAAATCCAAGGATGCTGGGGTAATGGAAAGGTACTGTGCAGGTTCATGAGGCTGATGCCTGTTATGAGAAATTGCAGTGAGGAGAAAGGATTTGAAATATCGGGGCTGTTTTCATTATTGGGGAGATTCTACGCCTCTGCTGGACTGGGAAGCTATGACCAGATTTTTCAGTTGTCCAGCAGGTAATGTCCTGAGGTTGTGATTTCTGCCCTCATGAGGGAGGATGCTCTGCCTCCAAGAGCTGCTGGCCAATCAGATGACCGGCAGCTCTCCATCCTCAGTATGGCCACCGGGAGCAGGAGGCCGACTAGGAGTTAAGCAGGACGGCCATGCTGGAGACAGGCAGGCTCTGGCGAGAGGGGGCTGGTGATTGGGAGGCAGGGGGCTGGGGAGGGTTTCAAGCTGCAATCATGACTGGGGGATGGCAGTGGCCTCCATTAGGCACGGGTGTCCAACCAAGGGTTTACCTGGAAGCCTCGCCATGTGGCATTACCACCCCACACTGGTAAAATTCCAGCAGCGGAGGGAAGAGACCCTTAAGTGGCCATTAATTGATCACTTAAGGGCCTCAGTTGGTTCAAGGGCAGGCAGGCCACCCATCTCACCACTGACCAAATGCCAAGCCTGGTGCCCTCCTGCCATCCTAGCCGATTTTACACCAGCCTGCCTGCCTGCCACTTCTGGGCAGGGTGGGTGGGGCATAAAATTCTGGCCGAGGATTTAAAACCCACATTTGCCACGCGTGTGTGGGAATAGGACGTGATTGGGAAATATAACCCCACTGAAACAAAGAGAAAGAAAATTCCGTTCTTTTGGAAAACATTCAACTTACTGATGACATTGTGGTGTAGTGTTTCAAATTTACAGGGAGGGGTATGTGTTTTTTTCAGGGTTTCAAAGGCTCCTCTGCAGATGGTATGGGTGAAGAATAGAAAACCCCACAAGATTCATCCCGTTTTTACTTACAGTGTGAGTGACTAGTGACAGTTCCGCTGACACTGAACCTGTTCATGGTGAGTCTGTGGCTGGTCACATTCTTCTGTGGCTGAAACACAATAATGTGCACCTTTGGCGCAAAGAGACAGCCCAGCACCACAAAACCACTCAGGCTGACTGAGATACACATGGTGGTTGTCTGAACCTGAGGAACAAGAGCAATTGTTAAACTATTGAACACATTCTTAAAACCTGGAGAGAAACACTGAGCCATATTGGCCAAACATAATAAAAGTCTTTGTTCCAAATCAGGATTCAGAGTTATGTTTCCTGCTTGGGAATCAGGTACGATAGTACTACAGCCAGTTATTCCGAAATCAAATTCAGTCTTAAAAATGCCTAAGGATAGAAATTACTCCTTGTACTGTTACTTTTGAACACCTAATATGTTCATGTCAAATGCCTCTCTACACTACAACAGAAACTTTATCCTGTTTAAAGCAAATGGATCACTGCCCCTAAAATAATTTCAACTGTGTTGAAGTTTGCATTTTATTACATTGTGATTGGCCATTTTTACCCTACATTCCAGGGAGTCAAATTCATGTTCAAATATTGGCTTGAAGTTAGGCATGTAACATTTTAATTTGGTAATGGTATATAGAAATCCTGATCCAAGTGTAATCCAGCTCAGAGTTTGCTGTGCTACTTCTGGATTCACTTGTCAAACTAAGTTGATAGCAATGCGTTGTTACACACAGATTGTCATCATGTCACACTTTTTCTCATGCAAATTGTACATTATAGCAACAGAATGATTATATTACTAGATCTGTAATCTAGAGACCTTGACTAATGACCTTGACTAGTTCGAAGACCACAATGATAGCTGGGGAATTCAAATTAAATAAATCTGGAGTAAAAAAGTCATTATCAGTAATGGTGACTACTAGATTGTCATAAAAACCCATTTAGTTCACTGATGGACTTTAGGAAAGGAAATCAGCCATTCTTATCCAGCCTGGCCTCTACGTAACTTGTTTGGGTTTTGAAATGCAACAGTACTATATGTCCTAGCTGGCGTGCCGAAGTTATGTGACCTCTGCCATGCACCAATCTCTCTGCAAGTTGACATTTTACATCAGTTTAATAAAAACTCTCACTGAGAAAACTCTGCAATCATTGAACTTGAAACAGCTCCAGACCCACAGCAATGTGGCTGAGTCTTAACTGCCTTCTGAAATGGTCCAGCAAGCTACTCAGTTGCATCAAAACACTACAAAAAACTATAATCAAAATAAAATAATTGATTGCAGCCACTCGAGAGGCAGCTCACCACCGCCTTCTCAAGGGCAATTAGGGATGGGCAATAAATGCAGGCCCAGCCAGCGATGCCCACATCCCATGAATGAACTAAAACAAATTGTGAACTCTATCTGTATGTTCGAGTCTGGTACAATGCGTAACATTTTTGGATGGTTCAACCTCTTGCATGTCAATAATCCACCACAGAAACAAAAGATTGTAGGAAAATTATGGAGAGGAGTCACTGTTGAAAAGAAAAATGAAGTAGATTACTCTCTCCAGAGTAATAGATGAGCTATCTACAAATTCAGACACTATCTGGACAACACATAGAAATGAACTAGAAGCGCATTCAGATTCTGCAAGTAAATAATTCCCATCCTGCATGGCCCAGAATCCACTGAATGGTGCAATATTGAGCTATACACACTTGGGAGCTCCCAGATTCAATTACTGCACTTTACTGAGTTACATGACCTCAGTCAGAGTAGCAAATGAGCTATATAATTGGCCTCCAGTGTCTTCAGATTCATGCTTTCCCACTATTCCATAATGCGCTAATCTTGTATGTTTCCTGTCCATCACTTTAACAACTGGAATAACAATTCTGTTTAAATTTCAGACAAAGGAAATTCATAAAAAAAATGTACTGGTACATTAGTTACTATTATCACACTGTGATTTTAAATTACTTGTTCTCACTTTAGATACAGTTCCTACCACATACACCAGCTCTGACTATCCCAGGCAGCTAGCTATATTGGACAAATGGTGCCAAATGCTATCCATTACCATTGACATCAATTTTGCCGAAACTGTACAAAGGGGACAGGCTATTTCAAGCAATACAAACAGCTGTTTAGGGTCACATCCTGTTCAGACGAACATATGAATATACAAATTAGGAGCAGTAGGCCATTTAGCTCTTGAGCCTTCTCCGCCATTCAATAAGATCATGGCTGATCTGATTGCGGCCTCAATTCCACATTCCATCTAACCCCGCTAACTTTTGACTCCCTTGTTAGTTGAGAATCTATCCACCGCTACCTTAAGAGTAGAGTAAAGAATAGAGAAGAGTATCATGGATAGCACGTAAAGAGAGGTGGTCACACCACAGGCTAAGAGTCCACAGGCAGGAAGGAAATGGGTGACCACCAGGCAGAGCAAGAGGACTAGGCAAGCAGTGTAGGAATCTCCTGTAGCTATTCCCCTGCAAAACAGATATACCACTTTGGATACTGTTGAGGGGAATGGCCTCTCAGGGGAAAGTAGCAATAGCCAAATTCATTACACTACGGTTGGCTCTGCTGCACAGGGGAGGAGTAAAAAGTATGGGAATGTAATAGTTATAGGGGATTCAATTGTAAGGGGAATAGATAGGCATTTCTGTGGCCGCAAACAAGACTCCAGGATGGTATGTTGCCTCCCTGGTGCTAAGGTCAAGGTTGTCTCAGAGCAGCTAGAGGACATTCTGAAGGAGCAGGGTGAACAGCCAATGGTTGTGGTACACATTGGTACAAATGACACAGGTAAAAAAAGGGGTGAGGTTCTAAAAGCAGAATAAAGGGAGTTAGGAAGTAAGTTGAAAAGTAGGTCGTCAAAGGCAGTGATCTCAGGATTACTACCAGTGCCACGTGCTAGTCAGAGTAGAAATAGCAGGATATATCGGATGAATATGTGGCTGAAGAGATGGTGTGAGGGGGAGGGTTTCAGATTCCTGGGACATTGAGACCAGTTCTGGGGGAGGTGGGACCGGTACAAACTGGACGGGTTACACCTGGGCAGGACCGGGACTGATATCCTCGGGGGAATATTTGCTAGAGTGGTTGGGGAGGGTTTAAACTAAAATAGCAGGGGGATGGGAACCTATGCAAGGAGTCAGAGGAAGGGGAATCAAGGACAAGAACAAAAGACAGAAAGGGGAATAAGAAAAGTGATAGGCAGAGAAATCAAGGGCAAGAATCAAACAGGGCCTCAGTGAAAAATAGTGGGAATGGGACAAGTAATGTTAAAAAGACAAGCCTTAAGGCTTTGTGCCTTAACGCGAGGAGCATTCGCAATAAAGTGGATGAATTAACCACACAAATAGCTGTAAACAGGTATGATATAGTCAGGATTACAGAGACATGGCTGCAGGGTGACCAGGGTCGGGAACTGAACATCCAGGGGTATTCAGTATTTAGGAAGAACAGACAAAAAGGAAAAGGCGGTGGAGTTGCATTGCTGGTTAAAGAGGAAATTAACGCAGTAGTGAGGAAAGATATTAGCTCCGACGATGTGAAATTTGTATGGGTAGAGCTGAGAAACACTAAGGGGCAAAAAATTGTTGGTGAGGGGTTGTATTTAAACCCCCAAACACTAATGGTGATGTTGGGAATGGCATTAAACAGGAAATTAGAGACGCAAGCAATAAAGGAACATCTGTAATTATCAGTGACTGTAATCTGCATATAGATTGGGCAAATCAAATTACTAACAATACCATAGAGGAGGAATTCCTGAAGTGTATATGAGATAGTTTTCTGGACCAATACGTTGAGGAACCAACTAGAGAACAGGCCATCCTAGACTGGGTATTGTGTAATGAGAAAGGAATAATTGGCAATCTAGTTGTGCGAGGCCCATTGGGGATGAGCGACCATAATATGATAGAATTCTTCATCAAGATGGAGTGTGACATAGTTGATTCTGAGACTACGGTACTGAATCTTAATAAAGGAAACTACGATGGTACGAGGCATGAGTTGGCTATGATGGGTTGGGAAACATTACTTAAAGGGATGACGGTGGACAGGCAATGGCAAATGTTCAAAGAGTTCAACAATTGTTTATTCCTGTCTGGTGCAAAATTAAAACAGGAAAGGTGGCCAAACCATGGCTTACAAGGGAAATTAAAGATAGTATTAGATCCATGAAAGAGGCATACAAATTAGCCAGAAAAAACAACAGACCTGAGGGTTGGGGGCACTTTAGAATTCAGCAAAGGAGGACCAAGGGATTGATTAAGAAGGGGAAAATAGAGAACGAGAGTAAGCTTGCGGGGAACATAAGACCAGACTCTAAAAGTTTCTATAGGTATGTGAAGAGAAAAAGATTGGTGAAGACAAATGTAGGTCCCTTGCAGTCAGAAACAGGGGAATTTATAATGGGGAACAAAGAAATGGCTGACCAACTAAATACATACTTTGGTTCTGTCTTCACAAAGGAGGACACAAATAACATACCAGAAATGTTGGGGAACACAGGGTTTAGTGAGAGGGAGGAACTGAAAGAAATCAGTATTAGTAGGGAAATGGTGTTGGAGAAATTGATGGGATTGAAGGCCAATAAATCCTCAGGGCCTGAAAATCTAATCCCAGAGTACTTAAGGAAGTGGCCCTAGAGATAATGGATGCATTGGTGGTCATCTTCCAAGATTCTATAGACTCTGGAACAGTTCCTACAGATTGGAGAGTAGCTAATGTAACGCCACTATTTAAAACGGGAGGCAAAGAGAAAAGAGGGAATTATAGACCAGTCAGCCTGACATCAGTAGTGGGGAAAATTCTCGAGTCCATTATAAAAGATTTAATAGCTGAGCACATGGAAAACAGTGGCAGAATCGGACAGAGTCAACATGGATTTATGAAGGGGAAATCATGCTTGACAAATCTACTGGAATTTTTCAAGGTTATAAGTAGTAGAGTTGATAAGGGGGAGCTAGTGGATGTGGTTTATTTGGACTGTCAGAAGGCTTTCGACAAAGTCCCACATAAGAGATTAGCGTGTAAAGTTAAAGTGCATGGGATTGGGGGTAGTGTATTGAGATGGATAGAAAACTGGTTGGCAGACAGGAAACAAAGAGTAGGAATAAACGGGTCATTTTCTGGCAGGCAGTGACTAGTGGGGTACCACAGGGATCGGTGCTGGGACCCCAGCTGTTCACAATATATATAAATGATTTAGATGTGGGAGCTAAATGTGATACCTCCAAATTTGCAGATGACACAAAGCTGGGTGGGAGGGTGAGCTGTGAGGAGGATGCAGAGATGCTTCAGTGTGATTTGGACAAGCTGAATGAGTGGGCAAATGCATAGCAGGTGCAGCATAATGTGGATAAATGTGAGGCTATCTATTTTGGTAGCAAAAAGAGAAAGGCAGATTATTATCTGAATGGCTATAAATTGAGAGAGAGGAATGTGCAATGAGACCTGGGTGTCCTTATACACCAGTCGCTGAAGGTAAGTATGCAGGTGCAGCAGGCGGTAAAGAAAGCAAATGGTATGTTGGCCTTCATAGCCAGAGGATTCGAGTACAGGAGCAGGGATGTCTTGCTGCAATTGTACAGGGCCTTGGTGAGACCACACCTGGAATATTGTGTGCAGTTTTGGCCTCTTTATCTAAGGAAGGATGTACTTGCTATAGAGGGAGTGCAGCGAAGGTTTACCAGACTGATTCCTGGGACGGTGGGACTGATATATGAGGAGAGATTGAGTCGGTTAGGATTATATTCATTGGAGTTCAGAAGAATGAGGGGGGATCTCATAGAAACCTATCAAATTCTAACAGGATTAGACGGGGTAGATGCAGGAAGGATGTTCCCGATAGTGGGGGAGTCCAGAACCAGGTGTCACAGTCTGAGGATATAGGGTAGACCATTTAGCACTGAGATGAGGAGAAATTTCTTCACCCAGAGAGTGGTGAGACTGTGGAATTTGCTACCACAGAAAGTAGTTGAGGCCAAAACATTGTATGTTTTCAAGAAGGATTTAGATATAGCTCTTGGGGCGAAAGAGATCAAAGGCTATGGGGAAAAAGCGGGAGCAGGTTATTGAGTTGGATGATCAGTCATGATCATAATGAATGGCAGAGCAGGCTCGAAGGGCTGAATGACCTACTCCTGCTCCTATTTTCTATGTTTCTATGTAAAAATATTTATTGACCCAGCCTCCACTGCTCTCTGGGGAAGAGAGTTCCAAAGATTCACGACCCTCTGAGAGAAAGAAAATCTTCTTATCTCTGTCCTAAATGGGATAGCTCTTTTTTTAAAATGGTGTCCCTAGTTCTAGTCTCTCCTACAAGGGGAAAAATCCTTTCAGCATCCACCCTGTCACTTCCCCTCAGGATCTTATATGTTTTAATAAGATCACCTCTCAATCTTTTAAACTCTGATGGATACAGGCCTAGCCTGTCTAACCTTACCTTGCAAGATAACATCACCCCCCCCATCCCAGGTATCAGTCAAGTGAGCCTTCTCTGAACTGCTTCTAATGCATTTATATCCTTTCTTAAATAAGGTGACCCAAACTGTACACAGTACTCTAGATGTGGCCTCACCAATGCCCTATACAACTGTAGCAAAGCATCCCTATTTTTATATTTCATTCCCCTTGCAACACATGACAACATTCCATTTGCATTCTTATTCACTTGTTGTCTCTGCATGCTAACTTTTCCTGATTCATGTACCAGGACACCCAGATCCCTCTGTACCGCAGAGTTCTGCAATCTCTCTCCATTTAAATAATATGCTACTGTAAATAATATGCTGCTACTAATATGCTCTTTGGGGAGGCAATGGTGTAGTGGCATTGGCACTGGACTGGTAATCCAGAGACAATGCTCTGGGAACCCGGGTTTGAATCCTACCACAGCAGATGGTGGAATTTGAATTCAATAAATATCTGGAATTAAAAAAGTCTAATGATAACCATGAAACCATTGTCGATTGTCATAAAAACCCATCTGGTTCATTAATGTCCTTTAGGGAAGGAAATCTGCTGTCCTTACCTGGTTTGGACTACATGTGACTCCAGACCCACAGCAGTGTGGTTGACTCTTAAAAATGCCCTCTGAACAAGGGCAATTCGAGATGGACAATAAACGCTGGCCCAGCCAGTGATGCCCACATCCCATGTGGACAAGTTTACATTTTTCCACATTATGCTCCATCTGCCAAATTTTTGCCCATTCACTTAACCTGCCTCTGTCCCTTTGCAGACTCTTTATGTACTCTTCACAACTTACTTTCCTACCTAACTTTGTGTCATCAGCAAATTTAGCAACTGTACATTCATTCGATCCCTTCATCCAAGTCAGTGTTGTAAATTGCGAATAGTTGACTGCTGTTCGCCTTGTAGCATGGTTCTGATATATTTGCATCACCCCCTTATTATTGCTGAAGGATGTTCACAAGCACAGAAGCTCAGGAACTTTGGAACAGACCCAGGGCAGGATTCTTATTATTACAGTATTTAATGTGGTCCTAATGAGTGAGATAAAGACTGTGTAGGCTGAACTGGCATAAATGGCTTGGAGATCCATTAGAAGGAGGAAATAGCAGCAATTCAATCCTTTCTGTACTGGGGATTTTTAGAGGGTGTTACATTCAAACGGTGTGATTTTAAATTTTATGCACGTTTTCATGTTATATCAGCCACCATGTATAGTTGGCGTACCAGATTCATTTGAATGCACCCATTACAAGTGGTGGAGACTATCATCAGTTTTAGTGAAAAAAAGTTAGTGTTCATGAACCAGGAAAGGAAACATGATTTGCAAGCAACTTATTGGACTCACCTAATGACTATTGTGCATTTTGTCTTGTTAGTCATGAGAAGCTGTTCAGCACAGTTTGTACTGGCTTGAACAGGCCAAGATCAACAAAACGGAACCAGGTGGGGATAAAAATCAAGATGCATCGAGCAGAATAATCAAATCACTTCACACTTATTCATTTAAGTTAATGGAAAATTGTTACAAATTTGGGTCTAATGTAGATATTCTCTTCTGTTCAGTGGCCTAAGTTGCTCTTAGAACAGGATTCCACATCCATTACCTTCTGAAATTGATTCAGACTGATTAATATTTATTTCTGCTAATATGTCTCCCTTGCCAAACAAACTGGGTATTGTGTTTTACGGATGTGTTGTGTCCGCCATTCTTGCAATAGGCTGAATGTTTTACTTTAGGTGAGACGAGGCTGGAACAAAGCACAAATGAACAAACTACATTATCAGAGTATCTTCCTGTTTCAGAGTTTTAAAAAAATATTTCCTGGCATGTGGTATCAGGGGCAACAGCACTTGTTGCTCATCCCTAAATGCTGTTGAGAAGGTGGTGGTGAGCCGCCTTCTTGAACCGCTGCAGTCCATCTGGTGCAGATACACCGACAATGCTGTTATGGAGCCTAAATGTTGACCAGGTCTCGCTGCATATGGACACGGATTGCTTCGGTATTGCGAACGGTGCTGAACATTGTGCAATCTTCAGCAAACATCCCCACTCTGACCTTATGATGGGGGAAAGGTCATTGATGAAGCAGCTAAGATGGTTGGGGTTGGGACACTACCCTGAGGAACACCTGCAGTGATGTCCTGGATCTTAGATGATTGGCCTCCAACAATCACAACCAACTTCCAACCAGTGGAGATATTTCCCCCGATTCACATAGACTCCAGTTTTGCTAGGGCTCCTTGATGTCACACTCAGTCAAATGCTGCCTTGATGTGAAGGGCAGTCACTCTCAACTCCCCTGTTGAGTTCAACTCTTTTGTCCATGTTCGGGCCAAAGTTGTAATGAGGTCAGGAGCTGAGTGGCCGTGGCAGATCCCAAAACTGGGCATCGTGAGCAGGTTATTGATGTGTAAGCGTCACCTGATAGCACTGCTGGCAACACCTTTCATCACTTTACTGATGATCGAGAGTAGACTGATGGGGCTGTACTTGGCTGAGTGGAATTTATCCTGCTTTTTGTGTACAGGACATACCCGGGCAATTTTCCACATTGTCATGTAGATGCCAGTGCTGTAGCTGTACTGGAACAGCTTGGGTAGGGGCGCAGCAAGTTCTGGAGCACAAGTCTTCAATTGCAATTCTTGAATTGCAAAAAGTTAGGATGCAGGTACAGCAAGTGATCAGGAAGGCAAATGGAAGGTTGGCACTTATTGTAAGGGGAATAGAATATAAAAATAGGGAAGTTTTACTGCAGTTGTACAGGGTCTTGGTGTGACCACATCTGGAATAGGAACAGAGGAACAGGAATAGGCCATTCAGCCCTCTGTCATTCAATTAGATCATGGCTGATCATCTACCTCAATGCCACTTACCCCGCACTCTCTCCATATCCCTTGATGTCATTAGCCTCTAGAAATCTATCGCTTTCTGTCTTGAACATGCTCAATGATTGAGTTTCCACAGCCCTCTGGGGTAGAGATTCCAAAAGTTCACCACCCTCTGAGTGAAGAAATTCCACCTCATCTCAGTCTTAAATGGCCTTTCCCTTACCCAGAGATTATGTCCCTGGTTTTAGACTCAACATCCAGGGGAAACATTGACCTTGTCATGCCCTGTAAGAATTTTATAAGTTTCAATGAGGTCACCCCTCATTCCTTGAAATTCTAGGGAATACAGACCCAGTCTCCTCATTCTCTCCTCACAAGACAATCCTGCCATCCCAGGGATTAACCTGGTGAACCTCCGTTGCACTCCCTCTATGGCAAGTATATCCTTCCTTAGATAAAGAGACTAAAATGGTATATAGGTGAGGCATGACCAAGGTTCTATAGAATTTCAGCAAGGCATCTTTATTCCTGTACTCAAATTCCCTCATTACAAAGGCCCACGTACCATTTGCCTTCCTAATTGCTCGTTGTACCTGCATGCCAGTTTTTAGTGACTCATGGACAAGGACACCCAGGTCTCTTTGGACACCTGCACTTCCCAACCTCTCACCATTTAAGAAATATTCTGCCTTTCTGATTTTTCTACCAAAGTGAATAACTTCAGTCTTATTTGCATTATTTTCCATCTGCCATGCTCTAGCCCATTCACTTAACCTGTCCAAATCTTCTTGAAGCCTCCTTGCATCCTCCTCACAACTTATGTTCTCACCCTGTTTGGTGTCATCAGCAAACTTGGAAACATTACAATTGGTCTCCACAAGCAAATAATTTATATAGATTGTGAACAGCTGTGGACCTAGCACTGATCCTTGTGGTACCTCACTAGTAACAGCCGGCCATCCTGAGAATGATCCATTTATTCCTACTCTCTGCTTTCTGTCTGCTAACTAATTCTCAATCCATACTAGTATGTTTTCCCCAATCCCAGCTGTACTTTTATTTACTAACCTTCTGTGTGGGACTTTATCAAAAGCCTTCTGAAAATCCAAATATACCATATCCACTGGTTCTCCTTGCTGCAAAGCTACAAGTAACATCCTCAAAAAACTCCAACAAGTTTATCAAACATGATTTTCCTTTCATAAATCCATGTTGAATCTGCCCAATTTTACTATTATTTTCTAATTGTCCAGTTATCATATTCTTTACAGTCGAATCTAACATTTTCTCTATGGCTGATATCAGACCATTAGGTCTATAGTTCTCCATTCTCCCTCTTCCTCCCTTCTTAAATAGTGGGGTTACATCTGCTGTGTACAGCTTTGGTCTCCTTATTTGAAAAAGGATATAATTACATTGGAAGCGGTTCAGAGAAGGTTCACTTGACTCATTTCTGGGATGAAGGGCTTATCTTATGAAGAAAGGTTGGACAAATTGGGCCTATACCCATTGAAGTTTAGAAGAATGAGAGGTGATCTGATTGAAACATATAAGGTCCTGAGGGGACTTGATAGTGTAGATACTGGGAGGATGTTTCCACTTGTGGGAGAGACTAGAACCAAGGGACACAGTTTAAGAATAAGAGGTCTATCATTTAAGATGGAGATGAGGAGAAATTTTTCTCTCAAAGGGTAATAGTCTGTGGAATTCTCTTCACCAGAAAGCAGTGGAGTCTGGGTCATTGAGTTTATTCAAGGCAGAGTTAGACACATTTTAGATCGACTAGGGAGCCAAGGGTTATGTGGGGCAGAAGGCAAAGTGGAGTTGAGACACAACCAGATCAGCCACGATCTTATTGAATGGTGGAGCTTGCAGGGCTGAATGGCCTACTTCTGCTCCTAAATCCTCTGTTCCTATGTCCTACGTATGTACTATTGCCAGAATGTTGTCAGGGTCCTTTGCATTATCCAATGCTTTCAGCCATTCCTTGATAACACATGGGCTGAATTGAATTGCCTGAAGACTGGCACCTGTGATGCTGGGGACCTCAGGAGGAGGCCGAGATGAATCATTAACTTGACACTTCTGGCTCAAGATGGTTGCAAATGCTTCAGCCTTATCTTTTACACTGATATGCTGGGCTTCCCCATCATTGAGGATGGGGTATTTGTGGATTCTCTTCCTCCTCCTGTTAATTGTTTAATCTCCTATCACCATTCATGACTGGATGTGGCAAAGCTTTGATCTGACCTGTTAGTTATGGGATCACTTTGCTCTGTTTATCCCATGCTGCTTCTGCTGTTTGGCACTCAAGTAGTCCTGTACATGTAGCTTCACCAGATAGACACCTCATTTTTAGGTATGCCTGGTGCTGCTCCTGGCATGCCCCCCTTCATTCTTCCTTGAACCAGGGTGATCCCCTGGTTTGATGATAATATTAGGGTGGGAGCTATGCTGGGCTATGAGGTTACAGATTGTGGTTGTATACCATTCTGCTGCTGCTGTTGTCCCACAGTGCCTCGTGGATGCCCAGCTTTGAGTTGCTAGATCTGTTCTGAATTTGCCCAAACACAATGGTGGGTATGCTTAGAGTAAAGATGGGGCTTCCTATACACAATAGGCGTGTAAACAAAGGCAAGTTAACAAGGATTTAATTGTTTATGGTACTTGGGGAAAAATAATATTTTAAAGAACTTTCTTCTTAGTATTTTATAACTTATATGAATAAATGTTGCTTTAAAATCACCACATTGAAATATAACTCTTTTCCAAATCTTTTGTGTAAAAATGGTCAGAATCCTGAAATGTGGCATTATCATTTGAGTAATCACAAAAATAGCATCTGAAATGTGTCAGATCAAAAGTAGTCCTGACTTCAAATCTGTTTTGTTCTAAACTTGATTACAGTTTTGGAAAATCACTGCAGAGGAGAATGGCTGAAGATCCATTTGTTGATGATTTTGGTGGAAAGTGTCGGGGAGGAATTTTATGGAGGTGATGGGGTCTTGGCTTCCTCCTGGGAAAACCTGCCATAATTACGTTCCAATGACTGGCTTTTCTTGGGATCAGGGCAATGGAGCTAGGAAGTTTCACCCATTGAGAGCGTCTAGTAATCAGAAGCTGGCAGCTCTGTTGCCCAGCAGTGTCACTGGGGTGGCATTGGCTAATGCCAGAATAACACCCACCAGAGGCCCAGGATCACGGAGTGACCCAGGCCGTAGGTATATGATGGCAGGAGGGGTTTTGTGAGGTGGGGGTCATAGGCGATGGAGCTGTTGCAGGGGGGAGGTCGGCTGCAAGGGCAGAGTGATGGATCTCAGCGGGCACCCCCTTCCCAATGCCAGATCCCTCAAGTACCTTGGAATGAGGGACACCCCCGACCTCCCTCAACCACCCCCCGCACCCCACCCCCACACTGACCTCCCCCCCCCACCGACCCCCCCCCCACACCCCCCCCCACCCCCACCCCCCACCACCCCTCAGGAGGTCACAAGCAACCGGCACAGGTTTCTGTGTCGTGCTCCCCACATGGCAACAGGCCTGCCCACCATTGGGTTAATTGGGCATTAATTGTTCAATTAAGGGCCTCAATTGGTTGTGGGCAGGGAACAGCTTTAGACTTTAGCTTAAAGCCATGGCGAGGAAAAATTGCTGGAAATGCATGAGGGTATTAGCAGATTTTAGGTACATGAAGAAACTCTGGTTAATGAAAATATTTGGAAAAGTTAGAAGAATTAAACACTCTATGCCATCTTGATTTCTCTGCAGACCACTGATGGAGAAGCTAATGACTAATATTTTTTGGGCATTCTGGACAGAATACTGAATTATGCAGACAGTAAATCACCATTGTCATCCCTTGGTGAGTGACTTCAATTGCACTATTCAATTTAAAGTCCCAGGCGTACATTAACCTTGTATGAAATGGTGAGTTGAACAAAACATGTTGTATGAGACCAGACTCATAAATAAGATGACTTATTAAATCAGTACCGTCAACATAAGGAACAATATTGGGACTTGAGACTAATTTGTGCCTATTATTAGAAATAAGTAGCCAATGGCAAATGCCAAAATTCTGACATTAAAATTGAAAATGCTGGAAATGCTTGGCAGGTCAGTTGGTACCTGAAGGGAAAGGTTACTTTACATTGGGACCTGAAACACTCACCAGTTTTCCTTCTTCAGGTACTAAGTGCCCTACTGGGCTTTTAAATTATTGTTTTTTCAGTTAAATACCTGTTATGATATTGCCAGTACTCATAGTGACACTGGGAATATATCGATGTAAGTATGTTTACAATATTCTTTTAAACCTTAAAACTTGGTGATAGGATAGAAAGAGTTCATCACTTACCCTATAATCACTGGAAGTCACGTAAAATATAGGCAGAAAGGCAAGCCAGATGATACATGTGGTGTACATGGTAAATCCAATAAATTTTGCTTCATTGAAGTTTTCAGGACATTTTCTTGTCTTAAAGGCATAGACTGTACACAGGGTCACCAGCACCACATCATATGTCAAAGATATTAACATGCTGGAGTCTTTTACATTACATTTCAGAATGACTGTCTCTCTTTTCTCAGGAACAGTGTACCTTCTTGTACCAGGAGCCTCCAGCATGAGCCAGACTGACACAATGATAATCTGAACTGAGATGAGACTGAGACAGATGAAGACTTGAGAGCTAGGGCTGATGAACCTGGGTCTCTGGGCCCCTTCCTTCACACCATTAAATATCCGAGCAATACGGTTGGTCTTGGTAAGCAGTGCTGAGTAGCACACGGCAAAGGATGTGCCAAGTCCCAATCGCCGCAAGGTGCATATAGCGGGCGAGGGTTTTGCGATAAAGAAAAATGTCATACAGTAGGAAAAGAAGACCCCAAACAGCAAAATGTAGCAGAGTTCACGTCCTGAGGCTTTGATAAGAGGTGTGTTGTTGTGCTTGACAAAGATAGTGGCAACCATCAGTGTAGTAACAATCCCAGCACATGAGATAGTAATTGGTCCTACAGCCCAGGCATCTCCCCATCTGATAAACTCCTCCGGCAAGTCATAGCATCCTGTGAGGTCTTCATTGGGCCATCTGCCCGGCCCACAGTCCTTGCACGTGAACTCATCCTCCAGGTATGCATAGGGGTCACATGGCACGCAAATCCAGCAGCAGACGTCTCCAGGCTGCATGTTTTTGATCTCGTTTCTGGCACACGGATCACTGCATTGCGATGTGGGGATGTGATGTTTGGGCCAGTGAATCAGGGCTGTGTTCAGGGACAAAGACTTTGCCCATTGGCCAACCTTGATGTAGGTGTATTTTCCTGCAACTTTCTGAAAGTTGAACACATTATATCGGCCAATACCATCTCCATTTTCATCAAATTTGACTTCACTGTCCATATCGCCTGGGGGACGGAATGGGGCTGGAAAAGAGAGGAAGATGACGTTAAAAACACATCTTCGAACAAAGTGATAACCCTATAAAGACAGCACTTATTCAAAAACTATACAATGGTGAAATTTCGTATGCTTCCCGCTTCTCCTCATCACGCACGCCAGCCACAAAGCTTATTGCATCCCAAGTTCGCTGGGACATAAGCAGCTAGATTTTACTCTATGTTAATCTTAAACAGATAGTGTATCCATTGTCTAATCTTTCCAAGTCAACATTTTTGCTCACTGCCAACTCTGTTACCCAGCTGAAAGCAAGAGCTAACTGGAGAGGTGTATGTGAATTTTCCTCTATTTCTCAGAAAATCGCAGGAAAATTCTGTGTTAGAGCCGCCCTAATTCCACCTTGAGCTGGCTCCTCCCGAGCTTCCTTGAGCTGCTGCAGAAGCCCTATCATTGTCCCACCACCTCTGTACAATTCAAAGTGAGAGATGGTGGGGAAGGAGCTCCGGGTTTGCTGGATTGGAGGTTGCGCTGAGTAACTTACACACGACTCAGTGTGGAGCAGAAACTGTTCGGGATCAGAGGCCCAAGGTGAAACTGACAATTCCCTAAGTGGAAGAGGCTGATCTTTGAATTCAGATTTCTTTAAGATAGGAAATGATCTTAGCATAAGTTAAATTTTCTTTCCCCATTCTGCCCACACTTGTTTCTAACTGCTTCTCGGGTTTAGACCACTGACAGAGTTTTGGGTGAGTTGAGCAAATGTGCTTGAAGAGGGTGAAAAGTACACTGGTACTCAGAGTGGATGGAGAGGAAGAGGCAGACATTTTCAGAGTGGCCCTGCTGAGGGTGTGCAATGTTTTGTAGCTCTGTTCTCCAGTTCAGTTAGCGAAGGAGTTGGGTATTAATGTCAATGGCACTTCTGCCCCAAGGGGTTATGTGGGGAGGGGGATTGGGTGGGGGGGGAATGCGGGTGACAGAGTGTGACGGGGTGTGGAATCTCACCTGCGAGTTTAACTGGCTGCGAATGAATGGTCAAAACGAGGGAATAGCTGAATATTCTAGTACCTCACTGGATTGTCTTTGGGGCATGTGGCATTATTCAAATAAAAAATCTCTCGGAAATGAGAAAAGATGAATGAAGTCCACTAGAGGGTGAATGGCACAGTGCCCATGGTTGTGTGGAAGGATTGGGGGGGATGGGGTGGTGGTGGGACAGGGGTTGAGCCACATTACCTTCATGCTTATTCGCCTCCAGCTTGCCAATGTAGCAACATATTTACAATTGCCTGGGAACAAATCACCGAGAGAGGAAAGACTGGTGTGTGGCATATCAAGACTGAATTAGACAGAAGTTAACTTATAGGATAGGGATAAAGCTGTTCACAGTATCCAGGAGGGAAACAGTGGATGCTGAGCAGATGGGAAGGGGTGAACAGATTGTGGTGGGGGGCCCAAAGGCAGAGTTTGGAAGTTGAATATCTAGAAGGATTTGGAAAGCAGTGAGTCTGGTGCCATGACAAAGGGGCTCTCTCTAGTGGTTGATTTTCTCTCGAGTCTATTTCTGTGTATTAGTGACTCACATAGATATACAATTGCTATGTTTAACAACAACTGCAGGTCAGTTATTAAGACAATGCAAGAGCAATGGAAAAAAAGGACAAAGCTCACCAATCTCCTGGATTAATCTACAACACTATGCTATTATTGATTTCCATTTCTGAGCAGGTCTGTCCTGTGACGTCTGGCTCACAAAAATAGCTCATAACTTTTCTTTTTGGCACCTTTCGTTGTATTACCTACATGTACTCCCCATCTGTTTGTTAAAATTGCATTTGGGGCACTATGGAGATCAGAGGACCCCAATGTGTAAGACCTATTGCCCTCAAGGTTGCCAATGGGAGGCCTGTTTAAGAACTGGAATGTTGGAGTACTGGCACACACCTGTTTATGTTGGTTGGCCTGTTAACTTTACCCCATAATATCTAGTGTCAGAGGAGGCCTGAATCAACCCTCTATTTTTCCCAAAAACTTCAGAGACACACGCTATGATTGACGCCAGCTTTTGACTGGCCTTTACACCAGCACAGATGGGTAAGCAAATATTAACAAAGCCCCTTTTACGTCCATAACATCACATTTTCCCTAGTATTTTCCCTAAATGGAAACAAAGTTAGGAAATCTACCCTTTCCATAGCTATGTTCATACTCGAGAGATAGAAATAAAAATAATTAACATAGCTCAGTCTGCAGGGAAGTGAAAATCACTGCAGTAACAATAGGTGGCACTGTGGACTTACTGTATTGAACTAAAAACATATTGGGACAACTCTTCTTCACTGTGAACTCTGTTGAAAGGTACTTTCCAAAATATGACCCAGCCAGTTATGATACAATAATTGTGCAAGTGCAGAATAGCTCCAGAATTTTTGGAAAGCACATTGGTCTGAATGCAATTGGAAAATAGGACTCACCCCTTTAAGAAAAACAAAACTGAAAATGCAGAGTGGGATATTTTCAATGTTTTTGCATCATATATATTATCCCATATTGATAACACAACTCAAAAACATCTCTTTATTTCAGAATTCCACTGCTGCAATTCCCATCGAGGCCAATAACTTTAAACAAGAGATTTGAACTCCCAATCACATCCAGCTTCCAATGGATTCATGACTCCTCGTTTCACCGAGTCATAACACTGAATGACTGTTGCAAGGTGCTTCCCTCCGTTTTTAGAGAATTCCCAAACAGACTACCACCACTCCAGTGATTCCTTCTCTTGGTTATACCAGGATGAATCTTGCAGAACCTGTAGATTGCCACGAGATGCATCTCTTTAACCAGAGACCATTCTCCCTCTCACATTTTGCCTGGTAGTTGGAGAGGACAACAGCCTTCTCTTCTCTGTTGACCACACCAAGGCAGCCTGACGTCTCTGTGAGACTCTTGCTCAATTTCTGTCTACTGTCCAAAACCTCGGAGACAGAAATTCTGTCTAGTCAGCCTAGCTTCTCCTGCCTTTGTTTCAGGTGTGAACAATTTACACCTTTCTCTCAGTAGGGCTCAACCTGGGACCCCGGTTTCCATGGTAATCAAGCCACACAAGCTTGCTGTCGGGCAGAATTTGTAGCAGATCACATGACCCTGTTCACCACTTCATTTTGCCTTGAATAAAGAGACAGTCCAAAACATAATCATTGTATAAACCCTGCAAACGTAACACATGTATTAACCTGGAACAGAAGCATTACTTCTAAAATTAACAGCAATTTATTTGAAGGCTGCAATCTGTTGTTTCCTGCAGTAAGCCTAGTGGGTTAAAATGCATCTATTTCACTGAAATTCACTTTGTATGAAATTCAATGCATCCATTTCCCTATGAAGAATGTCTTTAGGAGGCATTATTAAACAGTTGAATGTAGAGGTACTTCAGTCAGTTTTGTTACATTAACTTCATACAATTGTGAACCCCTTTTCGCTCCATTGGTATTATTTATATTATTATCAGTAATTTAAGCCATCCTATCAGATTTTAGTTGACATTCCACATTTTTTCAACACTTGCTGAACACAAAGAAAAGGCAACAAAGGCAGGCAGTAAGAGTGGGGAAAGTTCCCTTCTCTGCCCACCTGCCTCAGAAGAAAGTGTCTGCAAGGTTGGACCGTCATTGCTGGGAGAGGGTGGGCCTGCTTCGGTTAAAGGGCCTGCTTCGGTGCTGTGGAACTTTGTCCCAGTTATAACAAAAACACAACCAACCTTCACCATCACCCCCCACACCTACCCCATGCTGCATCTTCTCCACGTCATGCCCCCCCAACCCACCCTCTATGCCAAGCTATGCCCCTTCACCAACCACGCTATGGCCCTTCATGTTCCTGATGGCAAGCTATGCATCTCCACCCGTCCACTATGACACTTCATGTTCCCTTTGCCAAGCTCTGCCCTTCCTCCCATGGCCCCCGTACTCCAATGCCAAGCAACGGCACACCCATGCCATTCACCCATTATACACTGTATAGAACCAATCAACCTTGCAGTGACAGTAGGCTGTGTTAAAAAAAAGCTTTAAAATGAATTAATTCATAACTTTCTGCTACTTGTTTAAAACATAATTTCACTAGAAAGCAATAAACATGTCAATCACCCAGACCCTTCAAATTATCAATAACAAAAACCCACAAATGCTTAAACCACTTAACCTTGTGTAAATAAACATTGTGAACTTGAGTGTAGAGATCAGAGAGTCTGAGCTTTCAATCAAGCAGTGTTTTCCTTGGGGTGCAGATGTTTCAACAAGTGTAATGGTTGCCTGGATTCTCAGCCAAGCTGTATGCTTCATATGGGGTGAGTTGTAGAAATATCTCTATGTCCTTTGTGGTGAGAAACAGTAATTTTTTTAAAATTTATTCACGGGATGTGGGCTTTGCTGGCTGGGCCAGCATTTGTTACCCATCCCTAGTTCCCCTTGAGAAGGTTGTCATGTGCTGCCTTCTTGAACTGCTGTAATCCATGTGGTGTAGGTACATCCACAGTGCTATTAGGAAGGGAGTTCCAGGATTTTGACCCAGCGACTGTAAAGGAATGGTGATATATTTCCAAGTCAGGATGGTAAGTGACTTGGAGGGTGGTGGTGTTCCCATTTATCTGCTGTCCTTGTCCTTCTAGACAGTAGTGGCCATGGGTTTGGAAGGTGCTGTTGAAGGAGCCTTGGTGAATTCCTGCAGTGCATCTTGTAGTTGGTACACACTGCTGCTACTGTGCGTCGGTAGTGGAGGGCGTGAATGTTTCTGGATGTGGTGCCAATCAAGCAGACTGCTTTGTCCTAGACAGTGTCAAGCTTCTTGAGTGTTGTTGGAGCTGCACTCATCCAGGCAAGTAGGGAGTATTCCATCACACACCTGACTTGCGCCTTGTAGATGGTGGCCAGGCTTTGGGGAGTCAGGAGGTGTTATTTGTCGCACGATCCCTAGCCTCTGACCTGCTCTTGTAGCCGCAGTATTTATATGGCTAGTCCAGTTCAGTTTCTGGTCAATGGTAACACCCAGGATGTTGATAGTGGAGATTCAGTGATGGTAATGCCATTGAACATCAATGGGCGATGGTTGGATTCTTTCTTGTTGGAGATGGTCATTGCCTGGCACTTGTGTGGTACAAATGTTACTTGCCACTTGTCAGCTCAGACCTGGATATTGTCCAGATCTTGCTGCCTTTGGACATGGACAGCTTCAGTATCTGAGTAGTTAGGAATGGTGCTGAACATTGTGCAATCATCAGCGAACATACCCACATCTGATCTGTGCTAGGTATGACTCCAACCAGTGGAGAGATAATCCCCTGATTCCCATTGACTCCAGTTTTGCTGGGGCTCCTTGATTCCTCAAATGCAGCCTTGATGTCAAGGGCAGCCAATATAACCTAACTCAGGAGTTCAGCTCTTTTGTCCATGTTTGAACCAAGGCTGTAATGAGGTCAGGAGCTGAGTGTCCCTGACAGAACCCAACTGGGCGTCAGTGAGCAGGTTATTGCTAAGCAAGTGACGTTTGATAGCGCTGTTAATGATCCCTTCCATTACTTTACTGATGATCAAGAGTAGACTGATGGACTGGTAACTGGTTGGGTTGGATTTGTCCTGCTTTTTGTGTACAGGACATACCTGGACAATTTTCCACATAGCCGGGTAGATGCCAGTGTTGTAGCTGTACTGGAACAGCTTGGCTAGGGGTGCGGCAAGTTCTGGAGCACAAGTCTTCAGTACTATTGCCTGAATATTGTCAGGGCCCCATAGCCTTTGCAGTATCCGGTGCCTTCAGGGATGGTGATGGTGCTGTCTGGGACATTATTGATAAGATATGATTCCGTGAGGAGGACTATGTCAGGCTTATACTTGACTAGTCTGTGAGACAGCTCTCCCAATTTTGGCACAAGCCCCCAGACGTTAGTAAGAAGGACTTTGCAGAGTCGACAGGGCTGAGATTGCTATTGTCATTTCCGGTGCCTAGTTCGATGCTGGGTAGTCTGTTTGGTTTCATTCCTTTTTTGTTGTGACCTGCTAGGTCATTTCAGAGGGCATTGCTTTGGATATGGAGTCACATGTAGGCCAGACCAGGTAAGGATGAGAGGTTTCCTTCCCTAAAGCACATTCATGAACCAGATGGGGTTTTACTATAATCGACAATGATTTCATCATTAATTCCCAATTTTTATTGAATTCAAATTCAAATTCCACCACCTGCCATGGTGAGATTCAACCCTGGGTCCTCCAGGGCATTTCCCTGAGTCTCTGGAATACCAGTGACAATACCAATACGCCATCACCTCCCCTAATCTTGCAGCACTGTCTGTAAAATGCTCCAAAGGTTTGATGTTATTGGAAATTGGTTTTATTTGGCCCAAATAACTGGCTCCAGTGATATTTTTCACTGCTAGTAATTGCTTCTTGCTAAATGATGCTGATCAACAGGGCTTTCTGTTAACACCGCCGATGCAATTCTTCTGGTTTTCCAATTATTCCAATTTTCTTGGTACACCAAGGGAATGGCTAACCCCACCCAAAATCAGTGGATGGTAATTAAAAAAAAATGCACACATCCCTTGAATTTCGGTTGATTGGTTTCAAAAGATGATTTATATTTTGTACAGGAGACACTGTAACGACATGTGTATCTGTGCCTAGCACTGGAAATACAATGAGTAAGCACATCACCAAAAATCAAAATTCAGTATGTAATTGGGACATTACTCTCTTGCTTTTATCCACTTAATTCTTTGATAAAGGAAAGCAGATGGACCAGGCGATTTTTTTCCTGTGTCATTATTCATATGTACATTACCTGACATTGCAACACTTACATTACTAAATGACAACATTTATAAACCAATTTCATATTCTGAATTGAATGGCTGAGACCAACATCAAGAGTCCAATCCTATTAACACCTGAAAACCATAGGGCATGTTATTTAACATTATCAATAATTGAGCTGGTTTTCCAAGAGCAAGGGTAACTAATCATCTTTTGAAGTGACAAAAAACATAGACATCGAATTTGTACAATTTTTTTTTCAAAGGCACTGCATAAAACAAGTGATAAGGACCCTAATTTCTTTTTCAACAAAAAGCGGGGCTGGATTTTGTTTCAATGCTGGTTCCAAACCCTGTATGTGTTGTCACTTGGTAATGTAAGTGGGAGTACCTGCATCCGATGTGGGTGTTTGTGCCCGATCCTCCTGGCATTCTGCCCTCCCAATCCACCACCGCGTCTGCTCTGGTGGACTCCACTAAATCCAGGTTGGGGATTTTCTGACAAAGGGCTGTCAAATATGACTGTGAGCGGACAATATGGCGAGAAAGCCAAAAATCGGGCTTCACAACGTCGTGAAACCAGTTTGCAATCGCCCGCTCTGCCGGTCAATGGCAGATGCGTGTTTCCCATCGTCAGGCGTTGGGAATCTCATTGTAATACATCTGCAAATCATTACAAGCCCAGCTTGCCGGAATCACACCCCCAGGCTGGATCATCTGAGCACGTGATTTCACAACAGCATATAAAGGGTGTGCATTTGGTGAGCTGTACTTCACCTGGGACTTTGAGGTTGGTTTGCCTACCCTGCTTCAGGCAGCACTTGCAGTCACGAGCGCCAGGCTTCACAAACAGCACCACATCACTTTTAGGGGGCTTACGGGCAGCTCTACCTACCAGACCAGCCATAATGCAGGGGAAGCTTTTCAACGGCTGCAGGTTTAGGGCTGGCTTGGGGAAGGGGGAGAAATGACCTCAGGCAAGGGAAGAGGCAACAGGATGAGGGCTGCACTGGGGAAGGAGGGTATCCCAGGGTGTGTGTGGGGGCACATGTTGATCTGTGCAAGTGGACTCAAGATGGTGAGGGCTGAGGAGGGCAGTCTCCAGAGGAGATGAGGCCAGATGGAGATGTGAGGGTGTGTGTGAGAGAGTGAGTGGTGATGTCCCTTGAGCTGGCAGTGAGTGAGATGCCAGTGAATGTGTGATGGGCTTGTGAGTGTGTGAGTTTAGAGTGATGAGATGGTTGCCTTACCCTGGCTGCAGGGATGAGATCATTCATCCTCTTTCTGCACTGGATGGCCAACCTCTTCAGTGCAGCATTAGCACTGACCACCACTGCCATCACCTATCATGTTGGTGTGGTAATATTGCTGCCCCTCCTGCAGCCAGAACAAAGTAGAGGACATCATGGCGGGCCTCCACAGTGTCCAAAAGGTGCTTGAGGGATGTATCACTGACTTAGAGGGCTGCAGTCTTTTTGCCTTTCAGGGTCATGTGCAGGGTGAAGTGCAGCACTCCTGGGCTGGAAGCACTGAGAGGTGCACACGCAGCTGCACTTTAAATGTGGCGCCTGGCATGATGAAGCGGCGATGTGACAGCATGGTGGGTGAATTAGAGCCTGCCTGCCATTGAAATGGCGTGTTTCCCAGGGATGCATAATTAATACGATGGGGCTGGGACAACATAGCGTGAGAATCCACCATTGCGGCCGGTGTGTATAACATCTCCCGCCTGCTACCGCACTTAATGTAAATCTGGGATGATTCTGCCCTGTCTTTCTCTTGCTGGTACAACAAAGGAAAAATATAAGACTAAAAAGCTGTAATAAATAATAAATACAGACTTCGTGCTTCAGGTCAATGGCCTTCAGAATTGATCTGATGAAAGACCATCGACCAGAATTACTAACTCTGCTTCTCTCTCTCCACACAAGCTGCCTGACCCTACTGGCTTTCCAACACTTTCTGATTTATTTTACTGCTGTTTTTTGATTGAGCATCTCTATGAAACTGCAGTGTTCAAAAATACCTTGGAAAAGGAAAGCGGATCACTGTCTAATTCACACTGAAGGATGGTTATGTCAGGGATGTGCAGGAGGGCACTTAACATTCACAGAACCACTGAATAATACTGACCTTAAATAAAGGAAGAAGCAAGAGTGGGCATCAAGACCCCCCAAATTGGTCTTTATTAAAAAACATGCTGCAAGAATTCTGCATATTAGGAGCTGGTTGAAAATAAAAACAGAAAATGCTGGAAATACTTTCTCGATCTGGCAACAGAGTGAATGTTTCAGATCTGTGACCTTTCATCAGGAACTGTCCCTCGATCCTGAACCATGTGGTTTCTCAATATTTCCTCAATAGCATGCAACTTTAGAATATTCTGGAAAAAAACAGTAAAACGGCCTGATATGAGAGAATAGCATTATCAGTTAAAAACAGTATTTTATTAAATCAAGGTGAAAGAAATTCAGGATCCGTTGAAAGTTTTCTGGTTTCATGACCTTTAATCACTAAGAAGCAATGTGTTTAGTAACAATCTAAAAGAAACAGAATAAGGGTGAAAAGCTCACGACATTTTTATGCTGTCCTGAAGGCTGTATTGTCTTTTCTCAGAAATTATTTTAGTTTATTCCAATGCTACCGTAATGCAGGAACTGCTCAATGATTCATTATTTTTCAGTAATGGCATCTATATATTTCTATTTTAAAATGGCTTACCATAATTGCAGTTTGACTGAGAATTATTTGATTATACCACACCCATGTAAAGATGTACGTATTTTGGAAGATAAAAATACTACTTAAATATTTGTAAATTTATGCAATTGCGATATTTATCAGCTGTTGAATCCTTCAAAGAGCAGTAGCTATAGATTTTTTTAAACAATTATTTTCACTATTTTTTGCATTAAAATTCTGTTTGAAAGATAGATTCAGCTGCAACAATCAATCTCTCTTCTGTGGCTGAAATGAATTTACTCTCTTCCACTTTACTGGAAATTGATGATTTATCATGTGGGGATTATTTCTTATTACTTGCAAGCTGATACTCTGCAATCTGGACTGATCCTGCCGACTTTCTGTGAGCTCTGTGTAGCTCAGCTTCTGGTTCTGTGTGAAGTGTGGGGAGGGTAACAATGGAAACTGTGTTCTCATCACTGGATAACAGGCTGATGTTATGCTGAAGTTGCTTTACTCTGCAGCTGACCATACTATGGTTAACCTGGCTTGATGTGGAAACAAGTGGCTATTTGTAGAAATGGACGTGTAAGTTGCACTTGTGTTTTAAACTTTAAATGAGAAAACATTCTGTTGGTGGGTTTATTCAATAGGAATTTGCTAGCTTCAAGGATCTAGCAGCCAGACAGTAGCTATGCGCACTTCATTTAGCTGTTACTTCCAGCCAAGAGATGGCTGAAGACTTCAGTTTTTTAATCCATTCACAGGATGTGGGCGTCGCTGGCTGGGCCAGCTTTTATTGCCCATCCCTAATTGCCCCTTGAGAAGGTGGTGGTGAGCTGCCTTCCTGAACTGCTGCAGTCCATGTGGTGTAGGTACACTCACAGTGCTGTTAGGGAGGGAGTTCCAGGATTTTGACCCAGCGACAGTGAAGGAACGATGATATATTTCCAAGGCAGGATGGTGAGTGACTTGGAGGGGAACTTGCAGGTGGTGGTGTTCCCATCTGTTGCCCTTGTCCTTCTAGATGGTAGTGTTAGTGGGTTTGTACAGTAGTACAGTATTGGGCAGCAGAAAACTGTAGAATATTAAATAGAACATTGACTTTGAGCTGATGCTTCCCTGACATGGCTGTTTCCAAATTTTGAAAGTCTGATTTACAGATCAATATTAAAACAAAAGGAATTGTTCCTCTGTGTACAATCAAACTATGACATTAATTAGAATAGATTACAATTCAAGTTTGAACAATTCTTGTGTAGCTTAAATTGAAAATTTTATTGAAACTAGTTTCTTGGTTTGTCTATGATTTTTCAATTTCCCATAATAGAGAATCAAATGTGAGGCTGAGCAGCTCACGGGGGAGCAGAGCATTTAAGGCTTTTTAATACCAGAAATGAGTGGGTATACATATCAGGAAAGGTTTGACAGGGTGGGTCTCTTTTCTCATGAAGTAAGAAGGTTGAGGGATGACCTAATAGACGTCTTTAAAATGATGAAAGGTTTTGATTGAGTGGATACAATGAGAATGTTTCCTTTTGTGGAGAAGAGCATAACCAGAGGCCATCAATATGAGATAGTCACCAAGAAATCCAATAGGGAATTCAGGAGAAATGTCTTTATCCAAAGAATGGTGAGAATGTGCAACCACAGGGAGTGGTTGAAGTGAATAGTGTAGATGCATTTAAGGGGAAGCTAGATAAACATGAGGGAGAAGGGAATAGAGGGTTACGATGGTAGATTTAGATGAAGAAAGATGGGAGGATGATCAAGTGGAGCACAAACATTGGCATGAACTGGTTGGGCCGAATGGTCTGTTTCTATGCTGTACATCCTATGTAATGCTATGTAATGGTTTACTGTTCACCTGTTTAAAGTGACCAGAACACTCCTAAGGTGATTAAAGTGCCTCAAGCATAGCACAGTAAATTGTTTAAGAGCCGAGGTGATAGTTGGTGGAGTAGACAGTGAAGGCTACCTTCTAATGTCCATTTCTGGAAAACCTCACTCCATTGATGAACAAGTAATAGGGTAAACACAGAGGGAAGATACTAATCATCTACCATCTTTCTTTCATTTTCTGCTATAAGATTGCCGAAGTAATTATTTATTTACCTGTGACTTTTACCATTAAGCCTTTTCGTTTGGTTTGAATATGTTATAGCCTATCTCCTGAGTAAATATTGCCCATTGACAGTCTGATTTATCAACCGTCTGATTCTTTTGGGGTAGACTCGCTTCCATTACTCTGAAACTTGCTCTTTTTCAGTCCAAAATACCTGATTTTGACTCTACTTTTTAAAATCAGATATGACTGTAAATCTAATTGTCTTATATCACAGTGTTGTCCCAGCCTTTAGGTTTGAGCTAGAATTAGGTTCAGCACTTTCTTTACTGGATATATTACATAATGGCCCAGAGTCTGCATTGGGGATAATGTTGTGGCTAACAGCGTTAGTCATTATTATGGAGTAAACTGGACTGTAACTTCCGGGGTCTGCACATGTACAGTCATACATGGAAACCCAGAAATGTGCTCTGATTTTCCCTGCTTCTCTGCCAGCTGTACTACAGCAGAATATCCCTGATAGACTCTGCATGGAAAGAACTGTGAAGTTGGTTTACTTAGCATTAGCTACCCACTAAACACACCAGAAAAACCTGGGCCTGGTGGATTTGGCTGTAAGTGAATTCTTAACGATGTGATCAGCCCTAATTACTGCTAAACAATTGGCCCAACCATTACTCTTCCATATGGGGGAGGACATATGTAAATTAATTCACTCCTTAATGCCTAAGGTCTAATGAAATATGACCAAAATATTGAAAATCACATTTTGTATTCTCAGCGGCATCAAAGTTTAGTAATATTTAATTTGGAGATTCCTCATTGCTGGAGAGCTTCCTGGAACGACAGCTGGAGGATTGAGGGTGGTTTGCTTTGTTCTTCGTGACTTTAATTACATTATTGCACTTACTGGCATTACCCACAAGGGTGGTGGATATGGAAACAATCAACAATTTCAAAAGGAAATTAAATAGACACTTGATAGGCGATGGTGAAGTGGTCTTGTCGCTGGGCTAGTAATCCAGAGACCCAGAGTAATGCTCTAACCACCACAGCAGTTGGTGGAATTTGAATTCAATAAATTGAAAGTCTAATGATGACCCACAAAGCCATTTGCTGATTGTTGTAAAAACCCACCTGGTTCACTAATGCCCTTTAGGGAAGGAAATCTGCCATCCTTACCTGGTCTGGGCTACATGTGACTCCAGACCCACAGCAATGTGGCTGACTATCAAGTGCCCTTTGCAATGGCCTAGCAAGCCACTCAATTGTATCAAACCACGACAGTCTCAAAAAGCGTACAAAATCGGATCCACCATCCAGCATCGGAATAGGCACCGGAAGTGACAAGGGCAAACTCAGCCCTGTCGATCCTGTGAAGATCCTTCTTATTAACATCTGTGACCTAGTGCCAAAATTGGGACAGCTGTCTCACAGATTAGTCAAGCAACAGCCTGACATAGTCATACTTATGGAATCATATCTTACAGATAATGTCCCAGACACCACCTTCACTATCCCTGGGTATGTCCTGTCCCACTGAAAGGACAGGCCCAGCAGAGGTGCCAGCACAGTGGTATACAATTGGGAGGGAGTTGCCCTGGGAGTCCTCAACATCGGCTCTGGACTCCATGAAGTCTCATGGCATCAGGTTAAGCATGGCAAGGAAACCTCCTGCTGATTACCACGTACCACCCTCTCTCAGCTGATGAATCAGTGCCCCTCCATGTTGAACACCACTTGGTGGCAAGGGCGCAGAATGTACTCTGGGTGGGGGACTTAAGTGTCCATCACCAAGAGTGGCTCGGAAGCACCATTACTAACCAAGCTGGCTGAGTCCTAAATGACATGACTACTAGACTGCAAGTGGTGAGGGAACCAACAAGAGGGAAAAACATACTTGACCTCTGGCAAGGGAAGAGGCTGCAGGTGAGGGCTGTACTGGGCAAGGGGGGTGTTCAGGGTGTGTGAGTGGGCACATGTTGATCCGTGCAAGTGGCCTCAAGATGATGGGGGCTGAAGAGACAGCCTCCAGAGGTGATGAGGCCAGATGGAGATGTGAGTGTGTGTGTGAGCAAGTGAGTGGTGACGTCCCTTGAGCTGGTAGTGAGTGAGATGCCAGTGAATGTGTGGTGGGTTTGTGAGTGTGTGAGTTTAGAGCGATGAGATGGTTGCCATACCCTGGCAGCAAGGATGAGATCATTCATTCGTTTTCTGCACTGAACGGCTGACCTCTTGTGTGCAGCATTGGTACTGACCACCTCTGCTACCACCTCCCAAGCTGGAGTGGTGAGACCGATGGGTCTCCTGCAGCCAGAGCAGGGGTACAGGACATCTCAGTGGGCCTCCGTGGTGTCCAGAAGGCATCCCAGGGATGTGTCGCTGAATCGGAGGGTTGCACTCTTCTTGGCTTTTGGGGCCATGTCTTCACTGGAGCAGTCCTGGGCTGCAAGGGTTGAGAAGCGTGCGTGCGGCTGCAGTTTAAATATGGCGCCCGGAGTGAGGAAGCGGCAAGGTAATGGTGTGGGGTCAAATTGGAGCCGCCCACCAGCGAGACAGCCTGTTTCCTGTGGCTTCATAATTAATGAGATGGGACAGTACAATACGTTAAAAAAACCCGCCAATGCGGCCGGCGGGTAAAAGATTCTTTTTTCCCCCCGCTACCACACTTTGTGTAAATCTGGGGCTATTCTGCCCATTGGCTCCAACAGTACAGCTCTGTACTGAAGTGTCAGCCTGTCTTACAGGCTCAAATCTCTGGAGTAGATTTTGAACTCACAAGTTTTTGACTGAAAGGTAAAAGTGCTATCGCTATCCAATGCTGATACTAGCTACTTTGCTAAATTCACGCCCTGATATTATTTAGTTAATTCCTGGTCGGGTTCTGCTTTAGGCACGCTCATAATTATTAAATATTGAAACATTTCTTGTCAGCCACCTTACATTTCCTGCAAAATTTCCTATATCGCATTTAATTATAGACAAGCACACTACAGTCAAATCTCTTACAGCCGATAGGCTCAGGTTCTTTCAAACAAAAAACGAGGTATTAAAAAAAACGAGGTAGAAAACCGGCCATTTGAAATAAACAGTGAAAGTCTCTGCCATCACTGACACAAATTATTGGAATGGAGGAAGAAAGCCAAATCTTTCATTCTAGGATCTGACCCACTAACTGAAAGGCAGTGTAACTGATCAATTTCACCCTGGGAAGGCCCTTCATCAGACAATGCTACATATGCGAGAACAATCTTCTTTTCTAAAAAAAGAGCAAAAAAATCAGTTACCTTGACTCCAAAATTTCCTTGCTGTTACAATGGACCGCTGACATGTCAGTAACACATGAAAGAAATCATAAACTTTGTAAATCAAACTTTATTCTTTTTGCTTATTTAAAAATGGACTTTGCTGCACCAAAAATGGCTGCTACAGGTCACGTGACTCACAAGATTGGCCACGGTTTCTGGAAATTTCCAACAGTAGTTACAAGGACAAATGAGTTCCACCCGCATCCTTGTGGAATCTTATACCACAGTGTAAGAACACATTATAACCCCAAAACCAAAGAACTATAACAAAAAGAAAGACATCAAAGCTCTTTATAACTGCAAAGGCACTAACAGCCACCATCTCACACCTGGGACTTTCAAGGTCCATTTCAAGAAGAAACTATCGAAAGGAAATGGATGTCATTTGCATCTTTATAGGCTTACCCCCTCTAGTGGAGTCCGAGGTTCTACCAAGACATTAACTACGCGGAATAAGGTCATTAATATGGATAGTGACTCCTTCTGAAGCTAATGACTGGGACATTATAAGCCGCAAACCAAAAGCCAGGTCCAGACACCAGATAAATAGTCCTTTATGAAATCATGGTGGAGGAAGGTCACAAAACTTGTGATTATTTTGAAAACCCTATATTTAGTTGAGAACTCAGAAACACTCAGTCTGCTAATTTAACTCCAACCTGCAAGACCAACAGCAGGACCCCAGGTTGACCAAACAACCTGCAACAAGTCTCAGCCCCCGGAAGTTTGTTTATCTGGAAGCCTCTGACGATTGCCTGCCAAGCAGACCAAGTCTATGATCTCACTGCATTGCCATCAATTTTAAAGGGATTCTGTGTTGCTGTCTTCTGCCAGGAACCCACCAGAACTGCAACTTCTCTGTGTAGGAACACTCCTCTAGGTTTTGACTTTCTGGACTCTGCAAATCACGTGAACTGATATCCATTCCTATGGTTCTTTTACTGTTAAGTTATTCATAGTTGTAAAACTCCTCTTTTTTATGTCCTTTACTATATATTCATGTGTGTGCGTGTGTGTCTGTGTCTGTGTCCATGTGTGAGTCTGTGTGTGCGCATGTGTGTGTCTGGGTGTGTGTCTGTGTACATCTGTATGTGTGTGGGTGTGCATGTGTGTCTGTGTGTATGTCTGTGTGTGTGTGTGTGTGTGTGTCTGTGTGTGTGTCTGTATATATCTGTATGTGTGTGGGTGTGCGTGTGTGTCTGTGTGTCTGTGTGTATGTCTGTGTGTGTGGCTGTGTGTGTGCAGTTGCAATCACTCCCTCATGTGTGAATGTGTGAATAAACTAACCTTCTAATTTAATCATAAAGAGAGTTTGCTGTGAGTCACTTTAAAAATTGGACTTTGCACACTGAGGGTTTGGGGAAAAAGTGCAACAGCCTATTTTTAAACAATCAAAAGCACCTCTGTTTACAGACAGACAGTGAGAGGATGAAGGAGTTCGGTTTTGTCTCTCTCCTGTCCGTAACACCCCTGATTGACCTTAACAGTATATAAGTAATCACAGTTATCTGTACCTGCTGTTTAAAGCAGCGACCAATTCTCTGGATCCCACGTAACTAATTACCAAGGTCATGGGAGATTCACCACTGTTTAAATTCCATTATTTTAAAATGCCAGGATTTTAAAAATTCATTCATGTCATATGGGCATCACTGGCTGGGCCAGCATTTATTGCTCATCCCTAATTGCCCTTGAGAAGATGATGGTGAGCTGCCTTCTTGAACAGTTGTAGTCCATGTGGTGCAGGTACACGCACAGTGCTGTTAGGGAGGGAGTTCCAGGATTTTGACCCAGTGGTGATGAGCAAATGGTGATACAATTCAGGATGGTGAGTGAGTTGGTGCTGTTTTCAGACTGGAGCTTTTGAGACTTAGGAAACTCAGGATATTTCATCACTTAAATTTTATTTGATTTTGTGTAATAGTTAATTCTTTATTAACTATGTGTCTGCACACAGTCAATTTAAAACAAATTCATTAAATAAATCTTTGAGAGAAGATTAGAATTTGTTGCTGTGCAGTTTGGCAGGGTTGTACAACTGCTATAGACTTTCATTGTTTTTTAATAATTCTTTTTGATTGGTGCAATTAATTAAATGAAACGGATTTTTCTTTCAGCAATGAAAGGGCATTGAATATTAGATTAAGCAGAGTATATGTCGCTGTCTGACACTGAGCAGTCTGGTCATCCTCCTGCCAGGTATGCTAGCCTTAACCCGTAATGTGAAGTCATTTACGTGACTTGATAATGTCCTAGTGGATTGGGCAGCTCAGTTCAGATGCAATTCAATTGCAAAGGAAATGGGACACATTGGGAGCACTGACAGTATTAGATAGGGAGGGGGCAGTTAAATGCACAGTTAGGGCAGATGGAATGGCAGCACAAGATTAGCAGCGGTGGGGGATGAGTTGGGGGGGGGGGGGGGGTGGGTGGGCGGGATGAGGCGGGGGGGGTGGTGTGAAATGGAGTAGGGTCAGCCTGCGGAATTTTATTTAATATACGTAGCCTTTCTCCTATGTGGCCCCCTCCCACAACTCTTCGATACATCGATGATTACTTCGGTGCTGTTTCATGCTCTCTTCAGGACCTGGAAAAATTTATTAATTTGGCTTCCAATCTCCACCCCTCCATCATTTTCACGTGGTCCATCTCTGACACTTCCCTTCCCTTCCTTGACCTCTCTGTCTCAATCTCTGGTGATAGACTGTCCACCAATATCCATTACAAACCCAACGACTCCCACAGCTACCTCAACTACAGCTCCTCACACCCCGCTTCCTGTAAGGACTCCATCTCATTCTCTCAGTTCCTTCGCCTCCGTCACATCTGTTCTGATGATGCTACCTTCAAAAACAGTTCCTCTGACATGTCCTCCTTCTTCCTTAACCGAGGTTTTCCACCCACGGTCATTGACAGGGCCCTCAACCGTGTCCAGCCCATCTCCCGCGCATCCGCCCTCACGCCTTCTCCTCCCTCCCAGAAACATGATAGGGTCCCCCTTGTCCTCACTTATCACCCCACCAGCCTCCGCATTCAAAGGATCATCCTCCGCCATTTCCGCCAACTCCAGCATGATGCCACCACCAAACACATCTTCCCTTCACCCCCCCTATCGGCATTCCGTAGGGATCGCTCCCTCTGGGACACCCTGATCCACTCCTCCATCACCCCCTACTCCTCAACCCCCTCCTATGGCACCACCCCATGCCCACGCAAAAGATGCAACACCTGCCCCTTCACTTCCTCTCTCCTCACCGTCCAAGGGCCCAAACACTCCTTTCAAGTGAAGCAACATTTCACTTGCATTTCCCCCAACTTAGTCTACTGCATTCGTTGCTCCCAATGCGGTTTCCTCTACATTGGAGAGACCAAACATAAACTGGGTGACCGCTTTGCAGAACACCTGCGGTCTGTCCGCAAGAAAGACCCGAACCTCCCTGTCACTTGCCATTTTAACACTCCACCCTGTTCTCTTGCCCACATGTCTGTCCTTGGCTTGCTGCATTGTTCCAGTGAAGCCTAACGCAAACTGGAGGAACAGCACCTCATCTTCCGACTAGGCACTTTACAGCCTTCCGGACTATATATTGAATTCAACAACTTTAGATCTTGAACTCCCTCCTCCATCCCCACCCCCTTTCCGTTTCTTCCCCCTTCCTTTTGTTTTTTCCAATAATTTATATAGATTTTTCTTTTCCGACCTATTTCCATTATTTTCAAATCAATACCTTTTGTGCCCTGTTAGTCTTATTCCACCCCACCCCCACTACAGCTGTACCTTGTGTGTCCTGCCATCCATTCTTAATTAGCACATTCTTTTAGATAATATCACCACCTTCAACACCTTTGTTCTTTTGTCTGTGACATCTTTTGATTATCTGCTCCTATCACTGCTTGCTTGTCCCTACAACCACCCCACCACTTCTCTCCCCCCACCCCTCCCCCCACCTTAAACCAGCTTATATTTCACCCCTCTCCTATTTTTACTCAGTTCTGTCGAAGGGTCATGAGGACTCGAAACGTCAACTCTTTTCTTCTCCGCCGATGCTGCCAGACCTGCTGAGTTTTTCCAGGTAATTCTGTTTTTGTTTTGGATTTCCAACATCCGCAGATTTTTTTTTTTGTTTTTATCTCCTTTCTCAGTGACTGTCTCCGTCTCCAACTTACCCCACGTGGATTTCAACTGAAATTCCACCCCTCATGTTTCGAACCCACCCAGGATTACAGGTATCTCAGGGACATAAAACGTTTCTTGGACTGCTGTTCCCGTCACATCCTGAGATCCACACTCAGTGCCATGCGCCGCCATATGAACACACTTGACCTCTCCCTCCAGCAGCACCGCCGTACCCTTTTTCAAAGCTGCGCGTGCCCCCAGTTTCATTTTATTCTTCATCTCATCCGATGCCTCAACAAGAAACTTTTTCTCTTTCTCTCAAGTGCTAAGGAACGCAAACTCCAACAACTCATCGACACCAACACCCATCTAGGACCCTCCACCCCTGCCTGTCCCTCCGTCCCCACCCCATCTTCCAATCCCAGCCCCGGCCGTGTATTCACTATACCCCCTGACCTTCCCCTCTCCGATGCTGAACATTCAGTGTTCAGCAAAGGACTTAGTTTCATACCCCTACGCCCTCATCTCAATGAATTTCGGGCTCAGCATGATGTTGAACTCTTCTTCCGCCGTCTTCATCTCCGGGCTCACTTCTTTGGGCAGGAGTCCTCTCCCCGTTCAACGGATCCTTTCACCCACCTCCAATATTCTCCCTCCACCTGGACCCCTCCCTCTGGATTCTTACCTTCTCTTGATCTTTTCATTGAGAACTGTTGGCGCGACATTAGTCGTCTCAATTTCTCTGCTCCTCTCACCCATTCTAACCTGTCTCTCTCTGAACTTACTGCACTCCGTTCTCTCAGGTCCAACCCCAACATTGTTATCAAACCCGCTGACAAGGGTGGTGCTGTTGTTGTCTGGCGCACTGACCACTACCTCGCAGAGGCTGAGCGCCAACTCGCAGACACTTCCTCCTACCTCTCCCTGGACCATGACCCCACCACTGAACATCAAGCCATTGTTTCCAGGACTGTCACTGACCTCATCTCCTCTGGAGATCTTCCTCCCACAGCTTCCAACCTGATAGTCGCTCAACCACGGATGGCCTGCTTCTATCTCCTACCCAAAATCCACAAACAGGACTGTCCAGGCAGACCGATCATGAGAGCCTGTTCCTGCCCCACAGAACTCATTTCTCGTTATCTTGACTCCCTTCTCTCTCCCATTGTCCAGTCCCTTCCCACCTACATCCATGATTCCTCTGATACCTTACGTCACATCAACAATTTCCTGTTCCCTGGCCCCAACCGCTTCCTCTTCACCATGGACGTCCAATCCCTCTACACCTCCATCCTCCACCAGGATGGTCTGAGGGCCTTTAGCTTCTTCCTCAAACAGAGGCCCGAACAATCCCCATCCACCACTACTTTCCTCCGTCTGGCTGAACTTGTTCTCACACTGAACAATTTTTCCTTCAACTCCTCTCACTTCCTCCAAATAAAAGGTGTGGCTATGGGTACCCGCATGGGCCCCAGCTATGCCTGTCTCTTTATGGGGTATGTGGAACATTCCTTGTTCCAGTCCTACTCCGGCTCCCTTCCAAAACTCTTTCTCCGGTACATCAATGGTTACTTCGGTGCTGCTTCACGCTCTCTTCAGGACCTGGAAAAATTTATTAATTTTGCTTCCAATCTCCACCCCTCCATCATTTTCACATAGTCCATCTCTGACACTTCCCTCCCCTTCCTTGACCTCGCTGTCTCAATCTCTGGTGATAGACTGTCCACCAATATCCATTACAAGCCTTCCGACTCTCACAGCTACCTCGACTACAGCTCCTCACACCCAGCTTCCTGTGAGGACTCCATCCCATTCTCTCAGTTCCTTCGCCTCCGTTGCATCTGTTCCGATGATGCTACCTTCAAAAACAGTTCCTCTGACATGTCCTCCTTCTTCCTTAACCGAGGTTTTCCACCCACGGTCATCGACAGGGCCCTCAACCGTGTCCGGCCCATCTCCCGTGCATCCGCCCTCACGCCTTCTCCTCCCTCCCAGAAACATGATAGGGTCCCCCTTGTCCTCACTTATCACCCCACCAGCCTCCGCATTCAAAGGATCATCCTCTGCCATTTCCGCCAACTCCAGCATGATGCCACCACCAAACACATCTTCCCTTCACCCACCCTGGCGGCAATCCGTAGGGATCGTTCCCTCCGGGACACCCTGGTCTGCTCCTCCATCACCCCCTACTCCTCAACCACCACCTATGGCACCTTCCCATGCATACGCAAAAGGTGTAACACCTGCCCCTTCACTTCCTCTCTCCTCACCATCCATGGGCCCAAACACTCCTTTCGAGTGAAGCAGCATTTCACTTGCATTTCCCTCAACTTAGTCTACTGCATTCGTTGCTCCCAATGCAGTTTCCTCTACATTGGAGAGACCAAACGTAAAATTGGCGACCGCTTTGCAGAACACCTGCGGTCTGTCCGCAAGAATGACCCAGACCTCCCTGTTGCTTGCCATTTTAACACTCCACCCTGCTCTCTTGCCCACATGTCTGTCCTTGCTTTGCTTCATTGTTCTAGTGAAGATCAAAGCAAACTGGAGGAACATCACCTCATCTTCTGACTAGGCACTTTACAGCCTTCCGGACTGAATATTGAATTCAACAACTTTAGATCTTGAACTCCCTCCTCCATCCCCACCCCCTTTCCATTTCTTCCCCCTTCCTTTTGTTTTTTCCAATAATTTATATAGATTTTTCTTTTCCCACCTATTTCCATTATTTTAAAATCTATACCTTTTATGCCCTGTTAGTCTTATTTTACCCCACCCCCACTAGAGCTGTACCTTGCATGTCCTGCCATCCATTCTTAATTAGCACATTCTTTTAGATAATATCACCACCTTCAACACCTTTTTGTTCTTTTGTCTGTGACATCTTTTGATTATCTGCTCCTATCACTGCTTATTTGTCCGTACAACCACCCCCCAACTTCTCTCCCCCCACACCCCCACCTTAAACCAGCTTATATTTCACCCCTCTCCTATTTTTACTCAGTTCTGAGTCATGAGGACTCGAAACGTCAACTCTTTTCTTCTCCGCCGATGCTGCCAGACCTGCTGAGTTTTTCCAGGTAATTCTGTTTTTGTTTTGGATTTCCAGCATCTGCAGTTTTTTGTTTTTATCTCTGTTGCTCAGGCACTCTCATTGTACCATAAGTAAATCCCCAGTCAAACTTTCTCACAGGGTCTCTGTAAATGCTAGTTGTATTGGGGAAATCGGGTCATTCTGAGTGTTGCTGACTCTAGGACTCCATGCCCAAATAGTAATCGACCACATTATCAACCTGTATATTATCAACATGTCTAGCTTCATTATTTTTCCCTAACCATAACCGATTTAAAAGTAGTTATATTCTATTTAAAATTCTTATAATAGAATATGAAGTAAAAAAAATCTTTTCGATTCTCAATAAAATGAATTGCTGTAGTGTGTGATTCGTTTCTCATTTAAATTTGTTGAATACAAGGCGTTAAAATAGCCCATTAGATGCTTAGAAAACTACAGCATGGACAAGTCTTAATGCCAGGCATCACTTGTAGCTGTTCCTGATGTAGATTAATGTTTACTAATGGTTATAATTAATAATCTGGGGGTTCTAGGCTGGACTAGAAACATTAAAGTAATGAAATTGCTCAGCTTGTGGCTCCTGCTTTAATCAGATTTCTGTCCCCTATGTGGCACTATAAATTTTAGTGTTGGGAAAAACAGTTTCTCAGCACTTTCAACAGTCTCTTCCTTTAAGAGACTTAATAGTATTCAACAATGTATAATGCAATTTTTGGCAAAAGTTGAGAACAGGTGTAATAATGTTAAGAATCATAGCATTGTTCACTCTTTTTAATTGAATAATGATTAGAGAAATTTGGGGCATGTTCTCTGACCCATTTCACCATTTTTCAAGGCCCTTCCTGCTCATGAACTCCTCTTTCACTGCTTCCAACTCCTGCTGCAGGCAGAATGCATCTCACCTTTAAGAGTTACAGCTGGGTTTTATGTGGTGAAAGTGGAAAATGCTGGAAATACTCAGCAGGTCAGGCAGCATCTGTGGAGAGAGAAACAGAGTTAACGTTTCAGGTCCATGACTTTTCTTTAAGTAGTGCAGGAGAACTTTAAGTAATCCTAGCCTGGTATGAATTTGGGTCCTCTGTTGAGGCATGTAGATACTCAATAGCTCTTTGCCACGATCATCACAATTAATAGGCAGCACAAAGTCTGCCTGTTCCTGAATGGCTTGAACAGGTGAGCGTTCCCTGTGCAGGGGGCAGGGGTGGAATTCCCTAAGAGGTTCCCTGCGCTCTTTCCGCAGGTGCACTAAAGAGTGCAGCGATCTCGCCGAGGCACAGAGATGCCTCAGGGAGATTTGTTTCACTGCTAAAGTTTTAAATAAAGGTTTTTAACACTTTTAAAACATGTCCCCTCATGTGACACTATCACATGAGCTGGGACATGTCAAAGGATAAATGTGTAAATTTTTATTAGATTTTAAAACAGTTCATGAAACCTCATCCCGCCCGTGGATGAGGTTCCATGAAAAATGTGGAGGCCGCCTGGGCTCTTCGCCTGCCCAACAACCTTAAGGTTGGACGGGCAGCTCATTGAATGGAATGAATTAGGTTTTAAATGGCTTTAATAGGCCTTTGACAGTTCAACCCGCCAAACTGAAAATTGAAATGACGCGGTGATGTTGGGAAACCCACGCTCACCGACGGGAAAATTCTTTCCACAGTCTCCAACATTAGATGTCATTTCACGATTGGACAAAATTTGCTGAATAATCCTCAGTGTGCGAAGAATTGCGCTGACAACCAATTTAAGATTGTCAGTCAGGCTCGCAATGTGACACATTTGTGTGTACTGGAATCTACATATATTAATACGCAGGACTCTGTTCTTTACAGACAGAAAGAACATATATACACATTGCGCCTGTTTCAGCTAAAGAAAATAAGTGGCAGCCATTCACTGACCCATTCCTCAGGGCAATGCCCAGGCAATGCCAATGACCAGGCAGTGTCAAGCTGCTTGGTTTAAATTTCAAACTATGCTTGGCAGTTAACTATCAGTCACCATCACTGATGCATTCTCAATGGCAATGCCTCTAACAATCAGAGTCCACTTGCCAACCAATTAGCACTCTCTTCTCATACAGTATAAATTGTTGTTTTCATCTTATATTGATATCCTTGCGAAGAATCCTGATGAGTGCAAGACACAAAGGTTTGACACATCTGCTTTATCAGTGATACAATACATGTTCATGTTCAGTTACCATTACATAAGGGTATAGGACTGGTGAATCTCTGAGTCTCTAAAGCGTAGAGGTAATCTGCTGGTATGCCCAGATCTTGTAATGATAACCTTGTCTGGAGGTTTCTTCAGTGATCTGTGGGGTTGTCATTCTTGGATGTTGTTTCTGATTGCATTTGGGATCTTGCCCTCAATGCAACAGGACTATACAATGTTTTAGGAGCTGGAATGGATCTGGCTTGTCCTCGGTTACAGCTCACTGTTGTGCCTTTTGTGTAATTCTTCTTATGGTGTCCACAGACAGTCTATACATGGCCCAGCCAGAACTGGACACATTTTTGTGCCTTGTTGTTGAATTCGGCAAGATCTGCAACAGTGCAGGGTTCCTCTAGCGATAGACATTGCAGCAGATGTTGCATAGTCTGTGGCTCAGTTCCACATTCACAAGTTGTCGGGCTGGTTGTATATCCCCATTTGCTTAGTGACACCTTTGAATGACCTACACCAGTCCTAAGTCTGTCAAGGCATTTCCAGGTTGCCCAGTTGCAATTAGCTCCTGGGGGAAGGCTTTCAGCCGGTAGAATTTCCATCGCTGGGGGTTGTTCGAGACTGGTGAGCTGGTCTTTCCACAAGGCGATGCGGGCTTCAGATGAGGTTGATTGTAATGGAACAATACTGTTCATGAAGCTCTTCCTTGACTTTAGGCGGCTTAGATGTATGACCATGTAGAGGGTGCCTCTCATCTGATGTTTGACGGAGTCGCTTTTTCTTGCTGGCTACCGTTCTTCTTATATCGGGGGAGCGATACCCACCCACTTTAAGTAATCCTAGCCTGGTACGAATTTGGGTCCTCTGTTGAGGCATGTAGATACTCAATAGCTCTTTCAATGCTGGTCTACGTTGCCACGATCATCACAATTAATAGGCAGCACAAAGTCTGCCTGTTCCTGAATGGCTTGAACAGGTGAGCATTCCCTGTGCAGGGGGCAGGGGTGGAATTCCCTAAGAGGTTCCCTGCGCTCTTTCCGCAGGTGCACTAAAGAGCGCAGTGATCTCGCCGAGGCACAGAGATGTCTCAGGGAGATTTGTTTCACTGCTAAAGTTTAAATGAAGGTTTTTAACACTTTTAAAACATGTCCCCTCATGTGACACTATCACATGAGCTGGGACATGTCAAAGGATAAATGTGTAAATTTTTATTAGATTTTAAAACAGTTCATGAAACCTCATCCCGCCCGTGGATGAGGTTCCATGAAAAATGCAGAGGCCGCCTGGGCTCTTCGCCTGCCCAACAACCTTAAGGTTGGACGGGCAGCTCATTGAATGGAATGAATTAGGTTTTAAATGGCTTTAATAGGCCTTTGATAGTTCAACCCGCCAAACTGAAAATCGAAATGACGCGGTGATGTCGGGAAACCCACGCTCACCGACGGGAAAATTCTTTCCACAGTCTCCAACATTAGATGTGATTTCGCTGTTGGTGTTTGTTGGTTTTAAACAACCTGTGATAAGTTGGCAGCTTGCATTCAGAACGGCATCCATCTTCTTAGCATGAGTAGATCTTTCCCATGCAGGGCAGGTGTATTCGACAGTGGAATGGCAAGGAGCAAGTGCACTGGTTCCCAATGTTTTCCAGCTTGCTCCCCATTTTGTGTTAGCTTATTCAGGCTGTTGTTTTGTGCACTCACGTTTGCCTGTGTGTAATGACCTCATAGGACACTGGTTTTGAACAAATCTTCATCACCTCTGCAGGATGCCACGTACCTTTTGTGGGATCCTGGATTCAAACTTGTTGCCCCAACTGTAAACTTGGCAATTCTGTACCTGCATTTTTATTGTGCACGTTGGACATCTTCTCTTGTAGTTTTAAAAGTTGCCCTCTAGTTTATGAGAAAGTAGAATGGTTAAGAGGAGGTAAATTGGTACACTCTGTTCTGCCAAACATAAGGTGTGCTGGAGATGGAACAGTTGCACTTAAAGATCTTGTAGATCTTGCTTGGCCTGAATACATTTGAGAATTAGGAATTTCACCACATGAATCATTCGCTCAGCTAGGACATTAGATCTAGGGTAATGTATCTTGAAGTCACTTACCAATAAATTGTGGATCGTTATCCATGATGATTTCTCTAGGCAAACCAAATAAACTGAAAAATCACAGTCCGTACCCTTTTCTCTGTATCTGCTGATGAAGTGGTCTATGAATTCTGTAGGGTGTTGTCGAAATTATATGAGTTATAGTTGATAAATACAGAAGTTTAACCTGATTCTGAAATGTTCTTCCAATGTAGCCCATATCTTTTGGAGATCCTTTGGCTCTTCTGCTGTTAATCCTGATGTGTTCAGCCTGTGTAGACCTTCATTCCCAATTGCTAAGTGAATTTTTATAGCTTGCTTGTCTGGTTCAGACACTCCTGAGTCAAGAAACCATAACTTTGTATGCTGTTTTAAGTTTTTGAATTTAGATGGTAGGACATCAGAGCTGCGGAGTTGTGTGTGTGTATGTGTGCTCTGCTCCAGACCGAAATGAAACTGATGCTGGATCAAATGAAGCACTTCCCTCAAAATGATGACATGCTGCTATCCTATAAAGACACATCAGATATATGATGTATATCTTTATTTTTTACCTACCAGTTTCCTTCTTTTCCTCTTCCCTTCATTTCTCACCTCCTTTCCAAACCCCCTCTCCTCCCCATCCCCCTCCTTTTTTCCCTTTCACCATCCCCTCTTCAATAACCCCTCTTCTTCAGATTCCCTTCCACTTTATTCTCCCCTATCCTTTATCTCATCAATGAGCAGTAAGTCAAATTAATCATGTCATTTCTGACATCCACTGACAATCAGGTCTAAGTTCTTTATTTTTTCTACATTAAACTGCATCTGCCATGTAACTGCCCATCCTGCTAGCGTTTGCCCTTCTTCAATCTTTCTTCTTCCATTTGTCATAATTCCTACTTTGGTGCTGTTAGAACATTTCAAAGTTGGTTGCTCATTTCTTGGGTCCAACTCATTGAAGGTACGTAGCAAATAACAGTTTGGATCCTTGCTGTGGGCGGAATTCTCCCTGAATGCCACTAAGTGCAGTAGTTGGTGTGGAAATCGGTATTTTACCTGAAAAGCTGCAATGGGTTTTCATGTTGTATTGTCCCTGTCCTGCCTCATTGATCATGTATCCATATGAAACCCGCTGGATCGCTGGTGGATGGGCTCCATTTCGCCCGCCTTGGCATAACCTCCCCGCTTACTCACTCTGGGCGTCATATTTAAATGGACACAGCATGCACAGTTCTCCAGGCTTACAGCCCAGGACAGCTCCACTGAAGAGATGGCCAAAAGCTGAAAAGAGTGCTGCCCCCAGATTTAGTAATGCCTCATTTGAGCACCTGCTGGAAACAGTTGAGGGATGCTGCGATGTTCTCTACCCCCATTCTGGACACAGGAGGGGCAGCAACATCACCAATCTGGCTTGGGAGGCAATGGTAGTGGTGGTGGACAAACTGACATCCAGGAGAGCATTCAGAACAAAGCAGCCTGCTTGACTGGCACCACATCCACAAAGAGTCACTCCCTCCACCACCGACGCACAGTAGCTGCAGTGTGTACCATCTACAGGATGCACTGCAGGAACTCACTAAGCCTCCTTAGGCAGCACCTTCCAAACACACGACCACTACCATCTAGAAGGACAAGGGTGGCAGACACATGGGAACACCAACACCTTGAAGTTCTCCTCCAAGTCACTCACCATCCTGACTTGGAAATACATCGCCGTTCCTTCATGTCACTGGATCAAAATCCTGGAACTCCCTCCCTAACAGCACTGTGGGTGTACCTACACCAGATGGACTACAGCGGTTCAAGAAGGCAGCTCACCACCACCTTCTCAAGGGCATTTAGGGATGGGCAATAAATTCTGGCCCAGCCAGCAAAGGCCACATCCTGTGAATTAATAAAAAAAAGCTGCTCAGAAGTGTTTGGCCATACTGTGCAGAAAGAGGTTGATGACCTCATCCATTCTGCCAGGGTAAGTCAACCATCTCGTCACTCTCGACTCACACACTCAGAAGGCCATCATACAACCACAGGGATATCACTCACTGCCAGCTGAATGAACATTACCACTCGTTCTCTCACACACCCTCACATCTCCATCTGACCTTGTTCCCTCTGCTGATCTCATCCTCATTCTGACCATGTCTTCACCAACTACCCTCAAATGCCAGTTATCCTCCTCACCTGCCCTTCCATGAGTTATTCATCACACCCTCTCCATTGGTTTTTAAGTTAACGCACAATAAAAGGGAGGGGTGCCAGACTTGGGGTAGGGGGTGGTGTGCCTGAACTCAAGGTCCTCAGTGACTTCGAGAACAGAGCCCTCTCTTGGCCGGAGACGATGTTGACTCCTCCTGCAGTGATGGTGAGGTTGGTGCCAAGCACCCACAGGAGGATCCTACACCAGATCATCCCTCTGTCAATGCTACCGTGAGTGCACTGTTCTGTGTGTTACTCGCTGCCACGCACTAATAATCTCCACTTTCTCTCCGAGGAAGATCTGCCATGTACCTCACACCCTCATGCAATGAGGGCCCTGGATCCAGCGCCGAGAGCACCTCAGATGAAGACCCTGAGAACAGCACCTTAGAAGACTCAACACAGCACTCACCCACACCAGACATTAATGCAGCAGCACACACTTTGGTGGGACCTAGATCTAGAGCAGGCTCGGCATTACAATCTGGTGAGCACAGCACACAATCTGGTCCACAGCAGGCGGAGGCAGGGATATCCGAGGTCGCTGGCACTTGGAGGACTTCTGGAGCCCACGATTCTGCTGAGCCCAAGTCAGATGATGAGCCTCCAAGCTTTGTCCTAAATAAGTTGCTGGAACTGCAGGGACAAGCTCGGGAATGTCAGGAAGGGATGTCAGCTGCACTCCTCAGATTGCAAGGGACGATGGAGGAATCCATTTGCCTTCAGTCTGAGGTGATCACGCCATCATGCCAATGCACTGAGGTCCACACTGGCAGGATGACATCCTCCATGGTGACCTTGGTCTAGGACATCAGTCCTGCGCTGCTGCCTGGGTTGAACTCCATCACTGAAGCTATAGTTGGCCTCCAACATTGTCAATGCAAGAGGGGGAGTGGGCAGCTCGATCTCACTCCAGCTTCCCCTTCTCCTAGAGGAGTCAGCCAGGGGCCCTCAGGAACCTTAAGGAGGAGGACCAGCAGCTGAACATTCCAGGGTCATCCACCCAATTGACTCCAGGAGTGTCCACTGATCCAACTGCCCTCTTCCTGTGACCCCATCAGCCCCAGCTCCACAGGGCGAGGAGGGTGCACCTGCCCCCAGCAGCAAACCTGAAGCAGGCCGGGCCCTCCAGGTCTCGGCCCTACAGAGAACGCCCACCAAGGTCATCATGGACAACAGGGCATAGCAGGCTGCCTCCACCTCCACTGTGGATGTTGGAGAAGCACCAAGATGTAGGGTTAAGAAAAGTAAGAAATATTAGGAGCACAATGGTGACACAGACAGTCACAACATGTATATAATGTGCACAACTATAAATAGAATATGACCCATTCCATGTTTCCTCTTATGTTTGTCTCCTTTTTATCAAGAGCTGTGTTGCAGTCAATCAGGTGACACACCATGGCTCCCCCACTGAATTATCGTGAATGTCGCTATCGTGAGTATGTTGTATGTGCTGTTGGCTTATATTTCACCGCAGTGTCTGGCTGTTTTCATATCATTTCCCACATCACTGATACCTCCTCCATAATGTTATCTGTACTTGTGGAAGGAACGTCATTCAATTGCTTTGCAAGGTGGTCTCATTTTCACCCTTGGCTGTGTGACATAGGGGCAGAGGTGTTATCCTGCGGCGTATGCATGATCGAAAGGTGAAAGTGTAATGTAGAAGGACAAAAGTGTTAACACATGGAGAAGGGTGATATGTCCTGAGACTCCAAGTGTTCTGTCATCTGCCAGGGCTTCCATGCTATGAGGCTATGCTGTAAGGAACTGTGTGTTCCTGTCTGGCAGCTGCACTTGCGACTTTCTGACTGTACACCAAATAAGCTGAGCAATAAGTGGGAGCACCTTGTCACCTTAAGGCTAAGAGGCTCTGGCCCTCTCAGTCGAACTAGCGTCCTGGTGCTCAAACCCACAGGCCTGAACGTCCCTAACTGGGGTAGCTGTCTGTGTTAGGGCCACATGGCTGTCATTCAATGTATGGATGCAGCATTGTGCATCTCTTCACCAGACCACTGGCCGTGGTCACAAATGCTAATTCCAAATAATCACATGTGGTGGACTGTCAAGCGTGATTGGGAACCACCAGGCGCACCTTCAGATAATGTTGATGGGAGAAATGGGTTCTGAGCAATAAAGTACTGAAGCTTAAGTGTGCTTTCTATTGGAACCTCCACATGACCCTTAGGTCTTCATGGTGTCATCGACTGTTCAATTCGCCAGGTCCAGCACTGCCTGTGAGGGCACAGTGTCTGCGTTAAAGAGGAGGCATATTAATGGCTGGCATGCAACTGTTTGAATGTCATCATCCTCAGGTGGTCCACATCCATAGTGCGGTGAGAAAAGTTGCACCATCCCTGAGTGACAGTGTCGGATGTCAATGGGATTGTGAAGAAGGTGACAGGGAGGACTGGCTCATCTGTACCTGGACTGAGACCTGCCCAACCTCCTTGGCTGCCTTGGCCAGAGTCTCACCCATCAGTTGCACCATTGAAGTTACTCTGAGTGCGTAGTCACGTAGCTGGATATGGATCGCCTCAAGGAGCGTAGTCCGATTGAAGGCTGCCACCTATGAGCCCACTCACAATAATGGATCAGCTCCTGTATCATGTAAGCTGCCATTGTGACTGGGAAGCTGCAGAGATGCTTGAAGAGAGAGCACCTTTGCACCTTTAATGGCAACATGCACCCCCACCCCCCCACCCCACCAAACAGCACCTCACCTCAGTGAGGAAGAAAACTCCCAAGGCTTCATCAACCTTCGAAGCATAACACCAAGGGGAACCTGAAGTGGAACTGCTGACTCTCACTTTGAAAAGGAGTCACAAAGCTCCTGTTCATGTAGGTCCTTCATGTAGGTCACTCGTCTTAAGAAGATGCCCTCTCCATCTCGTTAACCTCCTCCTGGAATCTTGAGGCTTTGAGGCCCTCGCATGCATGCCTGCCTTGCCTAGCCTGTGCTATGGCCTCTTCATCTGCAGTGTCGGCTTCCTCGGACTCATCACTGCCATCCCCTTCGAGGCCCTCCTCATCAGAGAAGACGTGCAGCTCCTCCATCTTGTCATCTAGCAAGTCTTCCCCCCTTTGCAGCGCCAGTTTGTGTAGTTCGCAGCAAACCATGATGATCCATGAGACCCTCTGGGCAGTGTTCTGGAGTGTTCCACCAGATTTGTCCAGGCATCGGAATCGCATCTTCAGAATCCCTATGGTGTGCTTGACTAATGTCCAGGTAGCTGCGTGAGCCTCGTTGAACCTTCTCTCAGCAGGGGTCTGAGGCCATCGCATGGGTGTCATCAACCACACCCTTTGTGGGCACCCTTCATCCCGAGGAGGCAGCCCTGGGTCCTGTGTGATCCCTCAAAGATCTCTGGGATCTGCAATCTGCTCAAAATATGAGTCGTGGACACTTCCTAGAAATCTGGTGCATATCTGGAGGATTTACTTGTTATGGTCGCACACCAACTGTAGACTGAGTGAGTGGAAGCCTTTCCTGTTTATGTGCTGTAGTGCCTGCTGCCAAGGAGCTTTGATGGCCACATGAGTGCAGTTGATGGTGCCCTCACCTGTGGAAACTCAGAAATCTCTGCAAAGCCCAGGGCTCTGGTGTCCTGTCTTGCTTGCTCTCTGTCAAAGTTGATGTAATTGTGGGCCTTGGAAGAAAGGGTGTCTGTGGACCTTATTTGTGTGTGGATGCCTGAGAGATCCCACAGAGGCCCCCAGTCGAGGCCTGGAAGGAGCTAGTGGTGTAGAAATTGACTGTGGCCAATGGCAATGGATGTCCTCCGAGTCCACGTGGCACCAATTCGTGGCAAATGTGAGTTACCAGATTCCTGGATGTGCGGCGGCATCGGCGACACTGGTTTTCAGTCATCTGCAAATAAGACGGCGATGTCTGTACACCCTAGCTCTAGCGAGGCGCCTACGCATGACGTCTCTTCTCTCCATATACTCTGCATCCAGAGGGCCCCCTACTGGGCCTTGGTCTTGAGAGTTTAGTTCCTCCCTTTGGTGAGCCAGCCTCCCCCGTCAAAATCTTATCCTTCTTCTCTCATTCCTGTCTGCAATTATGCAGGCAGCAATGAATCCAGGCGCCATCTTCCTGGTGCTGCACTGTCAATGAGAAATAGCCAAGAGTCAGGACTCGCCTGCAATACTAATCCTTCCGTCAATGACTCATGAGCGATTGTGGGTTCGTGGCCCTGGTTCCCATGTTGCTAACTCCTCTCCACAGAAATGATCTACAATGTGAGGGGTATACCAAGGTGCCCTCCCTCCCCCTAATCATGAGCAACTGCTATGAGATTCCTTTGGCCAGGTGCCTGGATGTGCTGCTTTCAGCCCAGGCGCTGGCATCCTCATACAGCACTGTGAAACTACAGTGTCTGGAATATACATGAGCGTCAATTTTTAAACAGGTTATGCAATATGTTGAGGGCAGCCTGAGGCTAGTCTCCAGGATCCACCTGGCACCACTACTGCAACGCACTTCAAAAGCTTACCCACATGCCCAATTGCACTTAACTTCATCATCACTCTGGAGAAATGCCATGCTGCGAGCAAAGGGTTAAACCCAAGAGATCGATTACTGCCACTGTGGACGATTGGTGTCGCACGAACGAGTATCATTGCTTCACTTTGGTGATTTTCTACCATGTCATTGAGAGACCATTAATATCAAAAATGCAGCCCAGTTTGGGTGGCCCTTTGATCGGTGCTGTCAGTTGGCTTCCAAGGTGCCTGCAGAGCTCCCAGCAACAGGGTTTGTTCTCATTATACTTTTAACCCGTGCAATCAAAGCAGGCAGGAAGACGGTGATGGTGATGAGCTCTCACTGCCAGACCAGTTTGGACCCTCCCTGTGTGAGTATGGAAACCACCCCCCCTCCAACATTGTCATTGAGGAATTGAACATTAATATTATTCTCCCTCATAGACCTCTCAGTTCTCCCCCTGTATCCCTTGTTCCCATTGTTCTTGTAGTGCGTACCCTTTAGCTAGCCCATGGACATTCTGAGGCGGCGGTGCCTGTGCCCAGTGTCCACCTCAGCCCTCAACATTGTTAGGCAATCTGCACTGTTAAACATGTACCCCCCCACACACACACCCTGGGATTGCCCCCACTTCCCCAAGCAAGCCTGCACCCTGCAGTCATTGAAAAGGCTTCACTGCCTCACCGCTGGTCAGGTGGGTTGAGACTTTTGTGTTAGCCCCCCGAAATCGATGTGGTTTCAGCGAAGCCCGGCACTGAATACCACGAGCGCTGCCCGAAACAAGATTGGCGAATGGTCCTCAAATTGAGGAGCAAAGGTCGTCAAGTGAATGTCGCATTGTCACACAGGTCGGCATGGCCTCACGCTCCAGAGTCGGGGGATGATTCTGGTAATTACATGAAAATGATGTTCCTGACATTCAAAATTGATGGCAGGAGTGACAACGACATAGAACCAATTTTTGCAATCTTGCAAGTTTTTATACTCCCACAATTTGTATCTGACTTTTTTTTTCAATTCACAGGATGTGCACTTCACTGGCTGGGCCAGCATTTATTGCCCATCCTGAATTGCCCTTGAGGAGCTTGCTAGGCCATTTCAGGGTCAACCACATAGCTGCGGGTATGGGTCATATGTAGGCCAGACCAGATGAGGGCAGCAGATTCCATAATTAAACCAGACAGGCTTTTACAACAGACTTTTAATAAATTCAAATTTCACCATCTGCTACAGAGGGATTTGAACCCCCAGTCTCCAGGAACATTACCCTGGGTGTCTAGAATACGAGTCCAGTGAAAATACTACTCTGCCACCACTGCAGTAATTAAAGCCTGAAATAACTGCAAATTTACCAGACATTGGAGGACCTATTCTTGGGAATTGTGGTGGTGGGGGGGGGGGGGGTGCAGGGTGAGATTAAATAAAGAGTAATACTGAGTAAAAGAGAAGGATTGCATAAAAAATAACAGTGAAATAAGAGGAAGAAAAATAAATATTCTAAAACTATTTTGAACTTGGAAATGAGTAAAAATTAATAGTGGCTGAATAGGGAGGTCAAAGAATTCTAAAGGCTAATAAGAATTGTTTTAAAAGGCACAAAAAAAGATATACATAACATGTTTATCTACAGTGAGCTCTCTAAGTCAATATGTCAGTTGAGGATAACTATTTTGAATATTAGAAGATGTAATAGGAAATGGGAAAAAAGACAGAAGCTATCAGCCAGAGGGATTCAAACATATAACTTTAATTATGTAAGAAGCAGATGGGCTGGCAACAATCAGAAAAAAAAAACTCTTTGAGGGATAAGCTGGACAGGAATATCATGCTACAACAATAAACATGAAGTAACATTAATTGAAATCTTCACAAATGAAGACTGAAAAAAATTGCAAATCCAGCCCCATTGAGTTTGGAATGTAATATCCCCGGGAATATTTGTGCGAAAATGGTTGGAAAAGCTCTAACCCACTGTTTATGCATGAGGGAAGTGATGCCACCTTTGATGTTGCAAATTGTGATGATTTTATAAAAAATATTGTTGTCTTGCCTGCATTTCAAGATGATGATCCAATGGCTAAATTTTCTTGACTCTTTCTGTCCTCATCGCAGAAATAGCTTGATGTACAGAGATAGGTTAAGGCAGAAACTGTGCAAGTATATTAACGTTAGCAAACAAGTATAAAGGATCCAGGCCTGTACTTTAACACACCAGCAAGACTGGAAAGATAGGAAGATAGATGTAGTGGATCAAGAAAAAATGTCTAGGACCTGCCAAGTTTTTTTTTGAATTTTAGGTTTAATGGTATTCAACCAGAACTCTTTCCTGCTTGTAGTCAATTGTTAATTTTAATAATCATTATTTATAAGCTTTATTAATAAAATCTATACATTGATAAAAAAATAAATTAGATATACTTTGTCAGGCTTTTATATGATTCCCTATTAAGGACATATTGACAATGATTTTTATTAAATTAGCACAGAACTAGGTTATACACCTAACAGGATTACACTACAAAAGTGTATATATTTAACATTCAGGAGCTCATCCAGGGTTACTTACAATGTCTGACCACTAGGGATGATTGTGCAGATAAAGTTCTTCTACATAACCAAGTCCACATTGAATAATATCACTAACTTAATACTTCTGAGAGGTAGAATCATTTTGCTGCATCCACTTAATATTTATTAATAAGAAAATGCAATGCCAGCATAAAAGTTTGAATGAAAATAAAGATTGATGCCGTAGTTTTATAGTATTTAAAACTATCAAGAAATGATTTAGGAGCCTGCAACATACGGATTAATTGTCAACTTTGGTATAGCATATTTTGTTATACCCTTTGAAATTCTGTATGGTCTTGTGCTGAATTTTTAAAATGGATTTTTAGATGTTAAGCTGTCTCCATTCCAACACCTCCTTCCATCATTTGAATCATGACATTTTCTGTAAATTCATGATTAGAACGAGTCTATACAATATATTTCTCTTTGAACGAACCCTGCATAAATATAATATAATAGATAAGTGATTGTCAGCTACAAAATATTGCTTCAATTTACTTCTGTCTTAAATAACTGGCAGCTATTTTCTTTGACGGCAATTGTAGTTATCCCAAGGTGTGACATGTAGGTTATGAAGGTTGAAGAGAGGAGCAAAGGTGATGAGCTCCATCAAGAAGCCAACTAACTCCTTGCCTGGGAGTTGAAAACCTGTGGATTGTAGCAGGAAAAGTACATGCCGGCAGGTAAAGAGATTCACAATTCTGCAGAGCTGGAAAGGAATGAATCGGAAATGCTGGTAAGATCAGCCTTGATTTTGCAACTGTGAATATTCAGGAAGGAGGCAGAGTAGGTAGGATGGTATACTTAGCAACTTTGAGAAAGTCCACTGCAAAAGAGAGAAACAAGTTCTAGTGATGTCAATAAAATAATCTGTGAAATGTAACTGAAGAAAAGATGCTGTTGCTTAGGACAACATAAATTGGGTATTTTGTTGCTAGATGGGCTGTTGCTGAAAATAGGTGGCAGAGTGTAGATTTAATAAGCAACAATGATGGTATTGATGGTGGTGCCAATGTACTTCAAGGCATATCTTACACTGGATCTACAGAATAGATATATTTTAAACAAAGTTGACAGTTTTGTTTGGTGCAGTTCAACAAGGATTTGAACAAGCAGCTGAAGATAAAATGTATATTGCTTTGTGAGAGGACTGTATCCGAAAATCTGTTTAAAATTTAGCTCCATACTTATTAATCAGGATTAGCAATCATGACCGAAATAAACTTTTAATGTGCCACACACAACAGAATGGCATTTCCCATAGAGGCTGTGTTAAGTCCCTTTAATTCTCACTGCTACTGCCATCAACTGAATGCAAGATGATAAAAGACTACTTGAAATGTCGTGGGAAGATCGAGGTATGTATAGCTGGCTTGACAGATATTGACAACAGCTTTCAAAATGTATTCAGCTTGGATTGTATCAGACTACATTGGATTGTGTCAGACTACATTAAGCATTTCAATCCAGTAATTAAAAAAAGCATTTCTCTTGTAACATTTTGGACCCTTTGAAATAATGGCAGCAAATCTTGTAATAAGTAATTCTCTTGGTTTCTACTTGTACCTTGGAAAAATTCCAATCATTTGTGTTTTGAATTTCATGGTTCCTTTGCTTCTCACTGGAAAGTGTTCGGCCACTGGGGTATGTGGACTCTCTCTCTGAGTTTGTATGTTAAATGTTCCCGAGCACCTTGCTAGCCAGCAGCTTATTTCAAGGTTGCAGTTGTAATTCTAAGTCAAGGGCTGTGACCCATGGTGCAGCAGACCACCAAGGTTGAATGGGTAGGAACAGGCTTGAAGCAAATCAAGAATTACTGAATAGCTGACACCAAGATTGAATTTTAAGAAGTTATAGATTGTAAGAGGATGGAAGATTGAAAGGATTAAGAAGCTGCACAATTCAGAGGTCGCAAGAAGAATAAGCGAGACAGTGTGACAAATTTCCATTTCCACTGTGAGGATTTGACAAGGTTGCAATCCTTACTCTCATAATTATGAATAGCTCATGTGACTTATAAAGCTTTTAGCTATGTATTCATTTGAATGTTGAAACCCGCTTTTCTGAAAGTAATCCAGCCAAATGGATCTTCTCTCAGCACCCACTAGGTCTTGCAGTACCTAATAATTAATTTAACCCTTTGACTGCTGATCACTATTTTCAAAATGCTAATGCCATTTGTATGAAAACCTTAGTTTTTGGAAATATCTAATATAAGTGTCCAAAAGTTACACCAGGTTTTTAGTGCTTAATCTATGTTACTATCACATCTCAAATGGTACTGCATTATCTTTGTGAACACAAGCTGAACTAATTACCTTGATGGTGGCTATTACTGGCAGTGCTGGAAGTTGAGAAGAGAGAATAACATGCTTGATACTTCAAACAGTGAAAATTCAGGATCTCTGATTGCCCACATGGTGAGAAGAGGCGGAGTAGCAAAATGTGTCCCTTTAGGGAGGCAGGAAAACTGGAAAATGAACCAATTTAGGCTGCTGTGGAATATGTTGTGACAGGCAGTCACATAGGAGTAACGGCACAAGCCTAAATTCAGGTCCTGTCCTCTCAACCTGGAATAGTCTGGGCCTTGAGGACACGCAGAAAGGAAGAGAAAATAACAGGACAAAGAGGAGAACAATATCCTGTAATGTTTTCTTTAAAAAACAGTTCAACTGCTGATCTTTCCTGAACAATAAGTGGTTACATTTGGTGAAGTTTATGTTTGTACTGGACTGTTAGCACAAGGTGTGCAGCACTCGTTCTAACACTGAGACTTCTGACTTCATCACAATTTATCACATTTATGGCATGATAATTTGAGTAATTTGTTCAAAAGCAGAAAAACAATGAAGTTATCGCAAAAAATATAAACTGACATATCAATATTATGGTTTTAGTTAAGAGTTATGCCATTAACCACTTAGCTTGGGGATTGGCTTTGATCTCTTATCTTCTTTTAACAGAAAGGTCTCATAAGCCAGGTTAAAACCAGATAGCAACAGCATTATATCACCATAGAAACCAGAAATTCTGACATCCAAAATATCATTATGAGGTAAGCTGCAAAGGAAGTGGCCACTTGAGTATCACCAAAGATGGCAACAACAGATTGAGGTAATCACCATTTTTGTGTGCGATGTAGTTATAAATTTTTTATGCCTGACACAGTTTTATCTGACCTTTATTGATGCTCCTGATCCTGATCTGGATACTGTCACAAACAATCTTTAACACAAAACTCATGCTTTGCTCAATCTGTTTGCTGCCATCATGAATACTATTGAACTGGCTGTTTTCTCAGGTGTAAAACTCACATCCAATGACGATTTGTAAGTAAAGATTGCAGGGTGGAGAGAGTCACAAGATCCACAGTTTTATGAAATTGCATCACAGTAGTTCTCACTAATCTGTCGAATTGTTGTCTTACAATATCACCTCCATCCTAAGGTCCATACAATTGGTCAGCTGGCCTTCCCTCATTGACAGTGTATTTTCAGTGTTTCTGGTGCTCACCGCTCACAGCCTGCATGCTAATAAGGTCTGACTGCCAATTGGGTCCTCTTGCTGGTGTGATCTGGAAGGCACCTTTATTTTTCTGCCTTCCAATTGTTATCAGAGAATTGTGTTAAAGCCTCATTGAATTTAAGCCATTCACCTACTCCAATAGCAGAAGGAGCAAGATTCTTGTCTCCAGTGAACAGCTGGAGAACTGACATGTCAGAAACAGAAGGTTGCCTTAGTTCACTGACAGATGGTCAAAGAAAGTCCTTTTGCTGTCCTGAGACACTATTCTGTATACTTACAATCTGATTCAAAATGACCTCTAGAAATGGTCCCCCAAGGCTGCAGGTCTTCACTCACGTTGAATGGATTGCCTCACCTGGTTACCTCAGGTATGAAGATATTCCTGGTGCTGACGCCTCCTCATGGATGTTGTGCATTGATGAGAAATTCTCTCAAACGTTAGTGCAAAACATTGCGATGATCTACACTGCTATAGCAACCATTTACCACGCGTCTCCAGAAAGGCTGCACAGAATCTTCACTTGAGTTTAAAAACAGAAAATGCTGGAAAAACTCAGCAGGTCTGGCAGCATCTGCGGAGAGAGAAACAGAGTTCACAGTCGGAATTTTCTGTGCCCGCTGGCGTTGGGCATGTTCGGCAGTTTGAGCAGCCAATATGGCGAGAAGGCCAAAAATTGGTTTCACAACATTGTAAAACCAGTTTGTGATTGTCCACTCTGTCCATCGATGGCAGGTTGTGTTCCCTACCATCGGACGTGGGGATCCTCATTGTAATAGATCTGCATATCATTATAAGGCCAGCTCGCTGGACTCATCCCTCCACCTTGCACCGTCCTCCCATGTAGGCCTGATTGCACACTGACCTGTTTCACAGCGACACATAAGCGACATGCAACTGGCGAGCTGCACTTCACTCAGGACTTTGAGGTGTGTTTGCCTACCTTGCTTCGGGCAGCACTCGCAGTCATCAGCGCCAGGATTCACAGGCAGCACCACATCACTGTTAGGGGGTCACGGGCAGGTCCCTATCTACCTGACAAGCCATAAGATGGGGGAGGCTTTGTACGGCTGCAGGGCAAGGGCTTGCTTGGGGAAGAGGGAGAAGTGCCCTCAGGCAAGGGAAGGGGCTGCAGGGCGAGGGCTGTACTGGGGAAGGAGGGTATCCCAGGGTGTGTATGGGGCACATGTTGATCTGTGCAAGTGGCCTCAAGATGGTGAGGGCTGAGGAGGCAGCCTCCAGAGGAGGTGAGGCCAGATGGAGATGTGAGGGTGTGTGTGAGAGTGTGGGCGGTGAGTGAGATGCTAGTGGATGTGTGATGGGCTAGTGAGTGTGTGAGTTTAAAGTGATGAGATGGTTGCCATACCCTGGCTGCACAGATGAGATCATTCATCCTCTTTCTGCACTGGATGGCCAACCTCTTCTGTGCAGCATTGGCATTGACCACCACTGCCATCACCTACCAAGCCGGAGTGGTAATGTTGCTGCCCATTCTGCGGCCAGAGAGTGGGTAGAGGACATCGTGGCGGTTCTCCACAGTATCCAAAAGGCGCTCGAGGGATGCGTCACTAAACCTGAGGGCTGCAGTCTTCTTGCCTTTCATGGCCATGTCTTCTTTGTTGCAGTCCTGGGCTGGAACCACAGAGAAGTATCTGCGTGGCTGCACTTTAAATGTGGCGCCCGGTGTGATGAAGCTGCGAGGTGGTGGCATGATGGGTGAATCGGAGCCCGCCCACCATGGAAACCGGGTGTTTCCCAGGAATGCGGGTTTGGGATGATACAGCGTGAGAAACTGCCATTGCGGCCGGCGGGTAAAACATCGTTTTATCCGCCTGCCGCCACACTTAGTGCAAATCTGGGACGAGTCTGCCCGACGCTTCGAGTCCAACATGACTCTATCCAATATGAGCGCTGGACTCGAAACGTTAGCTCCGTTTCTCTCTCCACAGATGCTGCCAGACCTGCCGAGGTTTACCAGCACTTTTTGTTTTTATTTCAGATTTCCAGCATCCGCAGTTTTTTGCTTTTATTTCATTTGTGCTTGTTGCTCACTGAACATCCTTTGTTTTATGTCAAAACCCAAGAGATCATCATTCACATATTCTCAAACCAGGGATTGATATTTCTTGAGCCTCTGCTAATCTATATCAGGTTCCACTTCCAAACCTTCATCCCACTGGATTCCTACTTCCTCCATGTCACACGGTGAATCAATTCCTTGTTTAAACTGTTTGTATATTTGCACCATAATATCGAGCAATGAAAAATTTTAGACAGGTGAGATATAAAATATGCTTACTCAGTGTCAACTGCTCTCAAAAACTGTGAACGCACACAGACATCTAAGATACTTACCTACCATAATATACCTTAAACCCAAAAAATTAAGCTTATTTTGCCCATTAGCTAATAACTGAATACTTAAAAGCAAAATACTGCAGATGCTGGAAATCTGAAATAAAAACAGAAAATGCTGGAAAATCCCTGTAGCTCTGGCAGCATCTGTGGGGGGTAGAAACAGAATTAATGTTTCAGGTTGTGACCTTTCATCAGGTTAACACTGAATATTAAAATGGGTCTATTTCTGTGAAACATGAACCAATGGCAGTTTATGTGCCTTAAACAAAAAGTAAATTTTATGCATTTTATTACCATTATACTTGATTTGTATCCTCATTCCATTATGATATTTCAACTCATATTTTTCTATATATTTTACACTGAATCCTTCAATGGAGCAAGTTTTCTCTGCATGTTGTACATTGCCATGTGCTGAAAGCTCAGTCTTTCATATTGTTTACCAGCTCCTGGACAGCTCAGGAATAAGTGAGTAGCAACATAGATAGAAAATAAACACCCCTTTCAACAATAACAGCAGAATTTCTTAAGAATTAAAGATGGGAGTAGTGTAGAATGAGCTGCTGATTCTCTATTAGCCCAATTTGTGTTACTGACAAAGACCAATTCCATCCCCTCTGCTCCTTTAGCTTCTTGTTTTATCTACCCATGATGATTTATATTTTGTGGGTAGGGATCTAGTCATACATTTACATTTTAAAACACTAGCTACTTCATGAACGACCCTCCCTCTGTCATAATACCAGAAGTGGGGATGTTCAAAATGATTGCAGTGCTCAGTTCCATTCACAACTCCTCAGATAATGAAACAGTCCAGGCTGATAAGTGACAAGTAACATTCTTGCCACACAAGTGCCAAAAATAGCCATCTCTTACAAAAGATAATCTCACCAATTCCCCTTGATATACAATGGCAATGTCTAGGACATTGGGAGCTCTTGTTCATTGATGGCAGTGAAACAATATCTCGAGCATAATAAGTGTAAAACAATCCAAAAAGCATAATAATGATATACCCTGCTCTCATTTATGCCATTCACAGTGACACAGATAAGGTTCTTACCACTGAAGTTAATTTTGATTAAGTATCCTTTGTATAACTTCTTTCCATCCAGTGGCATAATGGCATCACAGAGTCTGGTAGTATTTGGGCACAATATCCGTTGCATCCTGTGTAAGGCATGTGCCATTGAGTACACTGCATTGACAACAAACATTATCTTTGTCTCTTGCTCATAGTTGGAGTTGTTGATTGAGAGTCGTCTGTCACACAACTTTTGACGAGATCGACTGCTTTGTAACATGCACTGAAATTTCTGTTGCCAGAATGCTTTAAACCATGGGTTGCGTTTGTTGGTGTGAGGGTGGAGGCTTTGAAAGTACTTATCAAATTGTTTAATGGGGTAAGATGCAAGCTCTAAGGTTATCGCACCATTGGCAATCTGCTCATTCCCCTTAATGACAATTTCTTGCGCTCCCCATCCATCACTGGCAATCCAGGTGAAGCCAGAAACATTCAATCGGCTGGCTGCAGCAAGAAGCTCTCTGGCATCATCGCCCCGTGTGAAAAGCACAACAATCTTCGCATTGGCTTTGTTGAGCAGTTCTTGTATAACGCCATCGTAGGACTTCTTTGTGGTGGAACGGCCGACTTTCTCCGAAGTAGCAATGCAAATATTTCGAAGCCGTGCCTCGTGCTCAAAGGCTTCGATTCCCGTCTCTCCATAATCACCTTCTGAAGCAATGGTCGACACATAAGTCCAATTGAAGAACTGCAAAATTTCTGCCATAGCCTTTGCCTGATAAAAGTCAGGAGGTACTGTTCTCGCAAAGTAATCATAGCGGCTTTTATCGCTGAGTTTTGCACTTGTTGAAGCATAGCTGATCTGTGGAATCTGGAACAGTCTAAGCAAATTTGCTACCTGTGGATAATGTTAAATATATATTAAATACAAATCATTGATGAGATGATTATTTTAATGATGTTCAATAACCAAGAATAACCAGCATTTATATAGCAACTTTAACATTATAAATCTCCAAGACGCTTCACAAGGACTTGGAAATATTGTCAGGTCAAAGGAAGGAACATTGGGAGTGGTTCGAACAGTTTGGTCAAAGAGGTTGGTTTTAAGAAGGCCCTTAAAGAAGAAGAGGGATGTGTAGAAGTGGAGGGGTTTAGGAAAGCAACTCTAGGATTTGAGGTCCAGACAATTGCAGACATGGTTTGCAATGGTGGAGCCAAGACGGGTGACAACATAAGAATTGACAGAAACAGGGGGAGTGGCATTTGTTTGCTGTGGTGGGCATTATGGGCAAGCTGCTCGCCCAGTAGCGTTAACAAAAAGCTTGAACCGAACCATCTTGGTGGTTGGATCTCATTAGCATCTGGCTGAGAGCTGTGATCACCAAATGGGAACTCATGAGACACTTTGGCCATTGGGGAGATAAGTAAATAGGCCAGCTCCAATGCTGAGCTGATCAATGGTACAGATTGAGAGGAGGCGTGTGGGAGAAGGTGGTTGGATGTGTGGTAGATAACATTGATGAGCAATACTCCTGGTCTTCCTGACTGGCTAAATGAAAGTAAATATTTTCTAGATGTTCTTGGAGCAGCTTTTTGTCACAAGTCCTTTAAGGTTTGGCCACGAAATGCCTTCTAACCCCTAAAAATTGTGCAAGGGTTCAACAATACAGGATAAAAATATTTAAATGGGGTTCATGCAGGAGCACTGACTGCCAATTTCAAAGCCCACCCACCAATCACACCATTGTTGTCAGGCTGCAGATCATCATCAGGTAAATGCAGATATGCAACATTGGATGTGGAGTGCAAGTGGGCGGTGCTGTGTGTGTGTCTGGTGCAGCCTCACCAGCAGGGCCTCATTCCTTCTCCTCTTCTTCCAGGAAGCAAAGGTAGGGTGAGAATTCCCAAGAAATGTTGTTCCCTGTTGGGGGAGGTGAGGGGTTGGTGAAACATGCAAAGCAGCCCCACATTTTATGGCAGAAAGAAAACTGGAAAAGTCATTGGGAGGAGCAAAGAAAAACACAAAACAAACATTTCCAAAATTAGTGAGAGTGGGGGAGTGACTGGCAAGAAAAGGACTCTGCAAAGCATTAACTTGTGTCTGTGTTTAGTTCTTTAAATTGGCTTTCACATTTTCTCCAGTGTCTTACAAGCATGGATGCCCATCGTATATGTAGGTGTGAATACCCATCATATACAGGTGTGGATGCCCATTGTATATGTAGGTGTGAATACCCATCATATACAGGTGTGGATGCCCATTGTATATGTAGGTGTGAATACCCATCATATACAGGTGTGGATGTCCATTGTATACAGATGTGGATGCCCATTGTATATGTAGATGTGAATACCCATCGTATACAGGTGTGGATGCCCATTGTATATGTAGGTGTGAATACCCATCATATACAGATGTGGATGCCCAGTGTATATGTAGGTATGAATACCCATCATATACAGGTGTGGATGCCCATTGTATATGTAGGTGTGAATACCCACCATATACAGGTGTGGATGCCCATTGTATACAGGTGTGGATGCCCATTGTATATGTAAGTGCGAATACCCATCATATACAGGTGTGGATGCCCATTGTATACAGATGTGGATGCCCATTGTATATGTAGGTGTGAATACCCATCATATACAGGTGTGGATGCCCATTGTATACAGGTGTGGATGCCCATTGTATATGTAGGTGTGAATACCCATCATATACAGGTGTGGATGCCCATTATATACAGATGTGGATGCCCATTGTATATGTAGGTGTGAATACCCATCATATACAGGTGTGGATGTCCATTGTATACAGATGTGGATGCCCATTGTATATGTAGGTGTAAATACCCATCATATACAGATGTGGATGCCCATTGTATATGTAGGTGTGATTATTAGTCACCATAATGACGAGACATAGAACATCACCAATTACCTTCCATTTTAATAAATTGACGCAGTTTGGGGATGGCAAGATTTTCATTTATTTATAAAGCACATCTCACAACCAATGAAATACTTCTGAAGTGTAGTTCTGTTGTAACGTAGGAAACATAGCAGCCATGTCACGCATAGCAAGATCCCAGGAATAGTAATGTGATAATGATCAGATAATCTGTTTTTGAGATGATGATTGAAGCAGAATTGTAGGCTGGAACGCTGGGAATAACTCCCTGCCCTTCTTTGAATAATTCCAATGGATCTTTTACATCCATCTAAGAGAGGGCAGATGGACCCTCTTTTTACAGTCTCAAAGAACAAAGAAAAGTATAGCACAGGAACTGGCCCTTCGGCCCTCCAATCCTGCGCCGATCATATTGCCTGTCAAACTAAAGCATTTTGCACTTCCGGGGTCCGTATCCCTCTATTCCCATCCTATTCATGTATTTGTCAAGCTGCCTCTTAAACACTACTATTGTACCTTCTTCCAGCACCTCCTCTGGCAGCGAATTCCAGACACTCACTACCCTCTGCATAAAAAACTTGCTCCACACATCTCCTCTATAGTTTTCTCCTCTCACCTTAAATCTATGTCCCCTAGTAATTGACTCTTCCACCCTGGGAAAAAGCTTCTGACTATCTACTCTGTCCATGCCACTCATAATTTTGTTACCTTCTATCAAGTTGCCCCTCAATCTCCGTCGCTTTAGTGAGAACAATCCGAGTTTCTCCAACCTCTCCTCATAGCTAATAACCTCCAGACCAGGCAGCATCCTGGTAAACCTCCTCTGCACCCTCTCCAATGCCTCCATAACCTTCTGGTAATGTGGCAACCAGAATTGCACGCAATATTCCAAGTGTGGCCTAACCAAGGTTCTATACAGCTGCAGAATGACTTCCCAGCTTTTATACTCAATACCCCTGCCAATGAAGGCAAGCATGCCATATGCCTTCCTGACTACCTTATCCACCTGCGTTGTCACTTTCAGTGACCTGTGGACCTGTACACCCAGATCCCTCTGCCCATCGATGCACTTAAGGGTTCTGCCATTTACTGTATAATTCCTACCTGTATTAGACCTTCCAAAATGCATTACCTCGCATTTGTCCGGATTAAACGCCATCTGCCATTTCTCCGCCCAAGTCTCCAACCGATCTATATCCTGTTGTATCCTTTGACAATCCTCTTCACTATCTGCAACTCCTCCAACCTTAGTGTGGTCTGCAAACTTACTAATTAGCCCAGTTACATTTTCCTCCAAATCATTTATGTATACTACAAACAGCAAAGGTCCCAGCACTGATCCCTGCGGAACTCCACTAGTCACAACTCTCCATTCAGAAAAGCACCCTTCCACTGCTACCCTCTGTCTTCTATGACCAAGCCAATTGTGTATCCATCTTGTCAGCTCACCTCTGATCCCGTGCGACTTTACCTTCTGTACCAGTCTGCCATGAGGGACCTTGTTAAAGGCCTTACTTAAATCCATGTATATAACATCCACTGCCCTTCCATCGTCCCCTCTGAAAGATGGCACCTCAGACAGTGCAGCACCCCTTTAGTACTGCACAGGAGTGATAGCCTTGATTTTGGTGTTCTAGCGTCTGCAGCAGGACTTTAACCTCTGACTCAGAGATGTGAATGTTACCCACAGTTGGCATTTTAAAATGGCAGCTTCCATTAACTGCAGGAAATGATGAGGAGAATTTAGGCACCAAAGTGGATGAAGATACAGCATAAAGGATCTTCACACCCTCGCTACATTCACATTCCTCCTGAAAACCATGCAGCAAAAGAGAAATCCAGACTCCAATATCTGATAAGACAAATTACCTCTCAACCTCCGTGAATATTGTACTAATAAATTTTGATGGGAGTGAGTTAACTTGTACGTGACATTAGAGTTTTGTATGCCTCCATCAATTATTCCTAGATTTTTACTTATCGCAGTTCTCCAACTTTCTGGAGCAAGAGGTGGAATCATCTGGGCCCACCATTAGCAAGAAGCTTGGCAGGCAGAGAAACTTTATTTGGTGGGAGTCCAAAAATCAGTTTCCCAACTGATTCCCGGGATGAACTTCTGCAATTATATTTTCAGGCCTTTAGAGGCGGCTCGAGCTTTCCTGATGAACAATGTTGGGAGCTCGTTTGCATTCATTAGCATGTCATGCAAGCTCATTAAAGGGCCAGCTCACCAGAATTAAGGCCCCCCCCCCTCCAAATTAAGATCCTTGCCAGTCGGAAATTAGAACCTTCACATTTATGACTGTACAGAAGTGGCATGTGCCTGGTGAGCTTGACTTCTTCTTGAAGTGATTAGCCGCTGCTTTGGCCTTCTTGGGTATCATTCACAAAAGTCAGCCTCCTGACTGAGATCAGGTCCTGTTAGGTACAGAATGGACTGCAGCTCCAGCATGTTGTGGCTGCAGTCGATGCGGGTCGGTGTCAAGGAGGAACTCCAAGAGGTGAAGAGCCAGCAAGCCTCGCTCTTTGCCTCAGAGGCTTCCAAGATCATTTTCCGTTCCAGAGTCCGCTCCGTGGAGCAGGATGAGACGTGCTCATGTTTCTTCTTCCAATAGGTACACAGAGAGAGCTCTGTGATCAGCAGCCTGAAGGAAGAAGACAGCTCAGTAAAGTCATCGCAGTCCGACATTCTGAGGATCAGCAAATCCTTTTATGCCGGATTGTATGACGTGAAGCCCACAGACAGCATGGCCTCCCAGTCCTTCCTGTCCTCTATCACAGAGGTCTTAGATGACAGTACACAGGAGAGCCTGGACAAAGCGTTAACTCCTGACGAACTGACTAAGGCCCTTGAGTCCCTCGAGAACAGTAAAACTCCCGGAAGCGACGGCTTGCCAGCGCAGTTCTATTCGGCTCTTTCGGACTGGATCGGCCCAGACATGCTAGAAGTGTACAAGAGTACGCTCCTGGCCGGCAGTATGTCAGAATCCATGAGGAAAGGCATCATCACCCTCATCTACAAGCACAAGGGAGAAAGGGAGGAAATTAGAAATAGGCGACCCATTTCACTGTTGAATGTGGACTATAAGATTCTGTCCAAGGTCATCGTCAATCGGGTCAATTCCCCTCTGGAATTGGTGATCCACCCTGACCAGACCTGCGCTGTGCCGGGCAGGAAGATCTCTGACAGCCTTGCACTGATCAGGGATACGATTGTGCAGGACAGGGGTGTAGACACCTGCCTCATCAGCCTGGATCAGGAGTAGGCCTTTGACAGAATATCGCACACCTATATGGTGGATGTGCTCTCCAAAATGGGGTTTGGGGAGGGAATTCGCAATTGGATCCAACTGCTCTACACTAACATCAGTAGCGCAGTCTAAATCAATGGGTGGGAATCAGATAGCTTTCCTATTAAATCTGGAGTCAGGCAGGGCTGCCCTCCCTCGCCTGTTCTTTTCGTGTGTTGCATAGAACCCTTTGCTGTGTCCATCAGGAAGGATCCGGGCATAAGAGGAGTGACGATCCCAGGCAGTGGAGGCACTCAGGTCAAAGCCTCCCTGTACGTGGACGATGTCGCCGTCTTCTGCTCGGATACGCTGTTGGTGCACAGACTGATCCACATCTGCGGCCAGTTCGAACTGGCCTTGGGAGCCAAGATAAATCGTGGGAAGAGCGAGGCCATGTTCTTTGGGAACTGGGCTGACCGATCCTTTGACCCCTTCACTCTCAGGGCTGACGGTCTGCAGGTGGTGGAGATATGGTTCGGAGGGACCAGGGCATGCGTTAGAAACTGGAAGGAGTGAGTGTCTATGGTGCAAAGAAGACTGGGCATGTGGGAGCGACTCTCCCTCTCCATTGCGGGTAAGAACCTGGTCATCAGGTGTGAGGCACTCTCGCTGTTGCTGTACGTGGCACAGGTCTGGCCCATTCCAGACTCCTGCCGATGGCGATCACCCGAGCCATCTTCTGCTTTATCTGGAGGTTGAAAATGGATCATGTCCTCAGGGACACGATGTACAAGCCTCTAGATAAAGGGGGCAAGAACGTGCCCAACATCACCCTCAAACTGATGACCACCTTTGTGTGCGGCTGCATCAAGCTGTGCGTAGACCCTCGGTACGCAAACACCAAGTGTCACTACGTGCTGAGGTTCTACCTGTCCCCGGTGTTGCGAAGGATGGGTCTGGCCACGCTGCCGCGGAATGCTCCAAGTAGTTGGACCGTGCCGTACCACCTGTCCCTCGTGGAAAAATTTATGCAGAGCAACACCTTTGACCGCAAGTCCATCAGACAGATGTCGGCACGTAATGTCTTAAAGGCCCTGAGGGAAGAGGAGAGGGTGGACCCGATAGGATGGTTCCCCGAGCAGACTGTCAAAGTCATTTGGCAGAATGCCTCATCGCCAGAACTTTCCAACAAGCACCAAGATGTAGCTTGGCTGGCGGTGAGAAAGACCCTCCCCGTCAGATCCTTCCAACATGCCAGGAGTCTCACCCCCTCTGCACGTTGCCCTCGAGGTGGCTGTGATGGGGACAGGACCACTATTCACCTCCTTGTGGATTGTGCCTTTGCAAAGAAGGTCTGGAGAGAGATGCAGTGGTTTCTGTCGAGATTCATTCCGAGCAGTTCTGTGACGCAGGACTCTGTGCTCTACGGGCTGTTCCCAGGGACACACACTGAGACAAACTGCAGCTGGAGGATCATCAACTCGGTGAAAGATGCTCTCTGGTCTGCCCGAAACTTGTTGGTCTTCCAGCGCAAAGAGTTGTCCCCGACGGAGTTTTGCAGATTGGCACATTCCAAGGTCCAGGACTACGTGCTGAGGGACGCACTAAAGCTTGGGACAGCCGCCGCAAAGGCACAACGGGGAAAGGTCGCAGTCTAAGACCTTTCTGCCATAGTGCACCGAGGGACTGGGAACTGTATAGATCCCTCGGGCTGTACAGCTCAAAATGAATGTATGCAATGAATACTAATTGTATTGTAATTGTATTGAAGCACCTCAGAGTGTAACATGATGTATGTTGATAACTCCAATACCATTGTCTGATTGTCTGCATTGACCATATTGAAGTGATTGTAATATTCATTGATTGTATTGATGCTCCTCGTGATCCATGTGTAAAAGTTGAATCTGATTGTACTTTTGTGATGGTGATTTTGAAATATTTTGGAATGTTCTTCCAGATATTTTATGAATAAAGTATATTTTTCAAAAAAAAAATAAAGAATGTACGGCAGCTCCAGATCTTGATGGGTTCTCACTGGAAAACAACCCATTAGCCATGGGGCAATGCTGGCTTATCTGCAACCTCAAGAGCAGAACTCAGCTGAGCCTGGTTCTCCATGGAGTAGACTAATAATTAATAGGGTGCCCCTTCACTCAGCCTGTAAAAATGAGATATTAACTCCTCCCACCCATTACGAGACCACTGGAATGTTCAAGAGCTTTTATAAACTGTGCAATGACTGGAGAGATTCAGCATGGTGTGTGTGAGGTTTGAGCCCTCTCGTTCTTGAGGTAAGCTGTACCCTGACTTCACAGAATCACAGAATCACAGAATCACAGTGCAGAAGAGGCCCTTCGGCCCATCATGTCTGCACCGACATGTGGGAAACACCTGACCTACCTACCTAATCCCATTTACCAGCACTTGGCCCATAGTTTTGAATGCTATGATGTGCCAAGTGCTCATCCAGGTACTTTTTAAAGGATGTGAGGCAACCCGTCTCCACCACCCTCCCAGGCAGCGCATTCCAGACCGTCACCACCCTCTGGGTAAAAGTTTTTCCTCACAACTCCCCTAAACCTCCTGCCCCTCACCTTGAACTTGTGACCCTTCGTGACTGACCCTTCAACTAAGGGTAACAGCTGCTCCCTATCCACCCTGTCCATGTCCCTCATCATCTTGTACACTTGATCAGGTCGTCCCTCAGTCTTCTCTGCTCCAACAAAAACAACCCAAGTCTATCCAACCTCTCTTCATAACTTAAGTGTTTCATCCCAGGCAACATCCTGTTGAATCTCCTCTGCACCCCCTTCATTGCAATCACGTCCTTCCTATAATGTGGCCACCAGAACTGCACACAGTACTCCAGCTGTGGCCTCACCAAGGTTCTATACAACTCCAACATGACCTCCCTACTTTTGTAACCTATGCCTCTATTGATAAAGGCAAGTGTTGCATTTACCTTTTTCACCACCCCACTAACATGACCCTCCGCCTTCAGAGATCTAATGTCATGCCATTCATTAAATACTTCCTTGTCAAATCACTCCTTCCAAAGTGTATCACCTCACACTTTTCAGGGTTAAATTCCATCTGCCACTTATCTGTCCATTTGACCATCCCATCTATGTCTTCCTGTAGCCAAAGACACTCAACCTCACTGTTAACCATCCGGCCTGTGTGTCTTTGTGTCATCCGCAAACTTACTAATCTTACCCCCGACATAGTCATCTATGTCATTTATATAAATGACGAATAATAGAGTGCCCAGCACAGATCCCTGTGGTATGCCACTGGACACGGGCTTCTAGTCACTAAAGCATCCTTCTGTCATCACCCTCTGTCTCCGACAACTAAGTCAATTTTGAATCCACCTTATCAAATTACCCTGTATCCCATGTGCATTTGTCTTCTTTATAAGGCTCCCATGTTGTTCCTTGTCAAAGGCTTTGCTGAAATCCATATAAACTACATCATCTGCGCTACCCTCATCTACACACCTGGTCATCTCCTCAAAAAATTCAATCAAATTTGTTAGGCATGATCTCCCTCTGACAAAGTCATGCTGACTATCCCTGATCAAACCTTGCCTCTCCAAGTGGAGATAGATTCTCTCCTTCAGAAATTTCTCCAATAGTTTCCCTACCACTGACGTGAGACTCTCTGGTCTATAGTACCCTGGCTTATCTCTACAACCCTTCTTAAATAGTGGAACCACATTAGCTGTTCTCCAGTCCTCTGGCATCTCCCCCGTGGCCAGAGAGGAATTAAAAATATGGGTCAGAGCCCCTGTGATCTCCTCCCTTGCCTCCCTCTGCAGTCTGGGACACAAATCATCTGGACCTGGAGATTTGTCCACTTTTAAGCCTGCCAATGCCTCCAATACCTTGTTACTCCCTTTATCAATTTGCTCAAGAACCTCACAGTCTCTCTCCCCGAGTTCCATACCTTCATCCTCATTCTGTTCATGAAGATGGATGTGAAGTATTCGTTCAACACTCTCCCCATGTCCTCTGACTCCACCCATAGATTGCCCCCTTGGTCCCTAATGGGCCCTACTCTTTCCCTGGTTATCCTCTTCCCATTGATATACTTATAGAATATCTTGGGATTTTCCCTACTTTTACCAGCCAGAGCTTTCTCATATCCCCTCTTTGCTCTCCTAATTGTTTTCTTAAGCTCCACCCTGCACTATCTGTACTCCACTAATGCCTCTGCTGATTTGCTCCCCTTGTACCTGTTAAAAACCTCTCTTTTCCTTTTCATTGTAACCTGGATATCTCTGGTCATCCATGGTTCTCTGGATGTGTTACTCTTTCCTATCACCCTAGAGGGAACATTTTGAGCCTGTACCCTCCCCATTTCCTTTTTGAATGCCCTCCCACTGCTCCTCTGTAGATTTCCCCACAAGTACCTGTTCCCTATCTACATTGGCCAGATCCTGCCTTATTTTACTAAAATCCGCTCTTCCCCCAATCCAAAACATTTTAATGCAACTTGTCTATTTCTTTGTCCATAACAAACTTAAACTGTACCATGTTGTGTTCGCTATCACTAAAATGCTCCCCCACCACCACCTCAGCCACCTGTCCGGCTTCATTCCCCAGAATTAGGTCCAGCACTGCACCATCCCTTGTTGGACCCCCTACATATTGACCTAAAAAGTTCTCCTGTACACATTTCAAAAAATCAACACCATCCAAGCCCTTAACACTAGGTCTATCCCAATTAATGTTGGGAAAGTTGAAATCACCTAATATAATTACCCTATTGTTATTGTTTTTACATACCTCTGCAAATTGTGCACATACTTGCTCCTCAATTTCCCGCTGACTATCTAGGGGTCTATAATAAACACCTAACAATGTGGCTGCCCCTTTTTTTATTCCTAAGCTCTACCCACAAAGCTTCATTTGATGCCCCCTCCAAGATATCATCTCTCCTTACTGCAGTAACGGACTCCTTAACTAATAATGCAATGCCTCGTCCTCTTTTACCTCCTCCCCTGTCTCGCCTGAAGATTCTATATCCCGGAATGTTGAGCTGCCAATCCTGCACCTCCCTCCACCACGTCTCTGTGATGGCTATTATATCACAATTCCACGTGTCAATCCTCTCCCTTAACTCATCCATTTTATCTGTAATATTCCTGGCATTAAAGTAGAGGCCATCCAGCCTTGCCTTAATCCCCTGAAGCTTAATGAAGCTGTCCTCCCTCTGACTTGATTGTTTTACTGTATTATGATGTGTCCCTATTCTGCTAACATTCTGTGTCCCCCTCCCCTGCTGAATTAGTTTAAACTCCTCCCAACAGCACTAGCAAACCCACCCGCAAGGATGTTAGTCCCAATCTGGTTCAGATGTAGACCGTCCCGCTTGTACAGGTCCCACCTTCCCCAGAAACAGTCCCAGTGATCCAGAAATCTAAAACCCTCCCTCGTGTGCTCATGTGTAAGCACTTTCTGGGAACCCTTCCATGGGAATTTCCACTACCTACCCATGACGCTCACAGTTGACCTGACCAAATCCAACTCCCTCCACTGACTGTGACTGTACTCTCTGGGTCCCAGTGATGTTCTACGTCCTGTCATTATGACAGGAGGAACACTCATCTCTATCCCTCCAGGATGTCCCTCACCTGGAAGAGAGGGGGTGGGGATGCCATGTCTAGACGGAAACCAAGCACCGGGCACTGCCTTTCTACTGACTCTCGTCCAGCTGAGGAGGAGAGGGCCTGTCTCAAGTTGGCACAGGGCCAGGAGGAGCCATGGCCTAAGCAGCAAGAGGCAGCAGGGCCTCAAGAAGGCCAGGATGCTGGTGACCAGGGGCCAGTGTGACAGCAAGCATCGGCCCAACAACTGGTGTACTGTAGGCGGTGCACCAATTACAGATGAGTAAAAGGCAATGCCAGAGGTGCCTTAGGATGTCCTGGAATTTGGTTGCTTACATCTGCCAGCTTCTCCACAAGAATCTGTGGCTGTGGGACTGGGATGCAACCCATGCCAGTGACATCAAAGGTCACCGCTACCTTAAATCTATTTACCAGTGGTTCCTTCCAGGGCTCCATTGGGGACCCATACGGCATCTCCCAGTCGGCAACACATACGTCAATGGGATAGATTTCAAACAGATCTAGGAACTCAAAACTGAGCAACCAGGAAGTGCTGTGGGCCATCAGCAGCAGCAGAACTGTATACAGCTACAATCTGTAATCTCATGGCCTGGCATTTCCCCACTTTACTATTACCATCAAGCCACGGGATCAACTCTGGTTCAAAGAAGAGGGCATGCCAGGACCAGCACCAGGCATACTTAAATATGAGGTGTCAACCTGGTGAAGCTGTAACACAGGACTATTTATATGCTAAACAGCATAAGCAGCAAGCGATAGATACAGCTAAACAATCCCACAAACCAATGGATAAGATCTAAGCTCTGCGGTCCTGCCACATCCAATCATAAATGGTGGTGGACAATTAAACAACTAACTGGAGGAGGGGACTCTGCAAATATCCCCATCCTTAATGATAGAGGAGTCCAGCGCATCAGTAAAAAGATAGGGCAGAAACATTTGCAGCCATCTTCAGCCATAAGTTCTCAGTGGATGATCTGTCTCGGCCTCCTCTGGGCGTCCCCAGCATCACAGATGCCAGTCTTCAGTCAATTCAATTCACTCCACGTGATATCAATAAACAGCTGAAGGCACTGGATACTGCAAAGGCTATGGGCTCTGACAATATTCAGGCAATAGTACTGAAGACTTGTGCTCCAGAACTTGCTGCACCCCTAGCCAAGCTGTTCCAGTACAGCTACAACACTGGCATCTCCCCAGCTATGTGGAAAATTGCCCAGGTATGTCCTGTACACAAAAAGCAGGACAAATCCAACTTGGCCAATTAACACCCCATCAATCTACTCTCAATCATCAGCAAAGTGATGGAAAGTGTCGATGACAGTGCTATCAAGCGGCACTTACTCAACAATAACCTGCTCACCGATACTCAATTTGGGTTCTGTCAGGGCCACTCAGCTCCTGACCTCATTACAGCCTCGGTTCAAACATGGACAAAAGAGCTGAACTCCCGAGGTGAGGTGAGAGTGACTGCCCTTGACATCAAGGCTGCACTTGACCGAGTGTGGCATCAAGGAGCCCTAGCAAAACTGGAGTCAATGGGATTCGGAGGAAAACTCTCCACTGGTTGGAGTCATACCTAGCACAAAGGAAGCTGGTTGTGGTTGTTGGAGGTCAGTCATCTCAATCCTAGGAGTTCCTCAGGATAGTGCCCAGGCGCAACCACCTTCAGCTGCTTCATCAATGACCTTCCTTCCATCATAAGGTCAGAAGTGGGGATGTTCGCTGATGATTGCACAATGTTCAGCACCATTCACAACTCCTCAGATACTGAAGCCGTCTGTGTCCATATGCATCCTGGGAGTTACTGTTGACCAGAAACTGAACTGGACTAGCCATATAAATACAGTGGCTATAAGAGCAGGTCAGAGGCTGGGAATCCTGTGGCAAGTATCTCAGCTGATGACTCCCCAAAGCCTGTCCACCATCTACAAGGCAAAGGTCACTCCCTGCATCACAGTCGCACAGTGGCAGCAGAGTGTGTACCACCTACAAGATGCACTGCATCAACTCATCAAGGCCCCTTAGCCAGCACCTTCCAAACCCACAACCTCTATGACTCAGAAGGTCAAGGATAACAGACACATGGGCCAGGGATTTTCAGCTGGTGTGCGGGCGCGTGTCCTGATGTCGTTGCGCTGTCTCGCGATGTCTCCTTTGGCAGGCGCACGCCTGAGTTGGCTGCGTGCCCGCCGATAACCGATAGGCCTATCAAGGCCATTAACGAATGAATTCATGTCATTGTTAATGCTGCTCGTCTAACCTTGCAGTTGGTGGGCAGGCGAAAAGGAGGGATGAGGTTTCCTAAAAGTTTTACAACTTAAATAAAAATCTTAGATGAAAAATAAAAACATGTCCCATCTCACGTGACACAGTCGCATAAGGGGACAAGTTCCATTAAAAATTTTTAATTTCTGCAAAAATGTTTTTTACAAACCGCTTCAATCTCCCTGCAGCAGCTCTGTGCATCAGGGAGATCGAAGCTTTCTTTTGCGCGTAGGCTACCGCTTGCATATTACGCTGGGTTGGGCCTTAATTGACCCGCCGGTGTAAAATGGCGGTACAGAGCCGATCGTGGGCACGTTCCCTCTGAGCCTGCCCGACGCAGGAAAATTTCAGGCCATGGGAACACCACTACCTACAAGTTCCCCTCCAAGCCACACACCATTCAGATTTGGAACTATATCGCTGTTCCCTCACTGTTGCTGGATCAAATTCCTGGAGCTCCCTCCCTAATAGCACTGCGGGTCTCCTGCAACACATGGACTGCAGCGGTTCAAGAAGAGCAGCTCTCCACCACCTTCTTCAGGGCAATTAGGGATGGACAGTCAATGCTGGCCCAGCCAGCGATGTCCACATCACATGGACAAATAAAACCAAAAAATCCTTCTCGCAGTCCAGGGCTAACTTGCCGATTACTTCCTTACTTTCAGTCTTCACCTGCATGCAAGCTCAAAATGATAAATCAATAAGGATGGCCAGTAATGTTTGGATGTGCCCACCACAGCTTTCTCCAGACATTTAGGGCAGCTTCTGGTTTTCTATTGTGAAGAAGACAGTGTAGAGCTTCACTCTTTCACCCCTGAAACTGCATCTACAGTGTTAACTGCTAATCACATAGAGTCATCGAGGTCTACAGCACAGAAAAAGACCCTTTGGCCCATCAAGTCTGCACTGGTCAAACAAGTACCTAACTATTCTAATCCCATTTTCTAGCACTAGGCCCATATCCTTGTATGTCATGGCATCGCAAGTGCACATCAAAATAATTCTTAAATATTATGAGGGTTTCAGCCTCCACCACCCTTTCAGCCAGTGAGTTTCAGATTCCCCCCACCCTCTGGGTGAAAAAATTCTTCCTCACATCCCCTCTAAGCCTCCTGCCCCTCACCTTAAATCTATGCCCCCTGGTTATTGATCCCTTCACGCGGAATCCTGAGTTCCTGGCCTGCAGCGGGTGAACAGTTGCCCGGAAGCCCTTTCAAAATGGCGCCCGGACCTTCAGCCCCATGAGGTGACTTTCTGCTCATCCCACCGCGAGATTTGCCAAGCTCCTCATGGATGCATATGTAATGAGCTGAGCAGAGCAAGATCGTGTGTGGCCATCCACCCCACACCCACCGCCGCCCCCCCCCCCCAAAGCTCTCACATCCCCACCAGGATGAAAGATTCCGGGCAAGGAGTTAATGGCTTTCTCAACGTACAATAGTTCCAGTTTAGATATGGTCTAATGAATTGGAGAATGTTATTTCACTACGAACTATATATATAAACCCTGCTCAGTCACACTTGACATAAATACCAAACCTTAACTGATGAACATATCACATGTGAATGAAGCCCAGTTGTGTTTGATTAAGGATATCGTTTGAAAGTGTGATGTTCTGTAATTGAATCATAAATAGTGAGTGGGGGAATCTGTGTAAACCAGAAAAGGTTTGTACAAGAAATGTAAAAGCAATTAAACCATTTCGAATCTTAAAGTGGGAGTGAATCCCAATGCCAATGGTTACTTTCTTTCCTAAACTGAAGCCACAGGGCAAGGTTGGAAGTTCCAATCTTCATTCGTATTCATTTCAAGCACAGACTCACCTCGCTTTTTTTAAAACGTGTCAAATCCATGAATTGGTTAATGAGATTTGTTTACTTTGGATTCTTTCCATTTATTTTCATTTATTTAGCCGGGAAACAAAGCTGTGATCGAACTATTCCAGGTTGCTCAAAGTCAAACAGGGATGTTAGTTACCATTTACCATTTACCAGTTGCGCATAAGCATCAGCTCTGGGTCCAAAATGGCAATTTATCAGGCATAGCTCAGTGGGAAACACTCGTACCTATCTCTCAGTCAGAAGGCTTTGGGTTCAAGTCCCACTCCAGGACTTGAGCATGAAAATCAAGGCTGACACTTTGATGCAGTGCTCGGGGAGTGCTGCACTGTCAGAGGTGCTGTCTTTCAGATGGGATGTTAACCCAAGACCGTGTTTGCCCCCTCAGGTGGACGTAAATGATCCCATGGTACTATTCTGAAGCAGAGGACATATCCCTGCTGTCTGTAAGACCACAAGATGCAGGAGCAGAAGTAGGCTATTCGGCCCATTGAGTCTGCTCTGCCATTCAATGAGATGATGGCTGATCTGATAAGTCTCAACTCCACTTTCCTGTCTTTTCCCCATAAACCTTGATTCCCTTACTGATTAAAAATCTGTCTATCTCAGCCTTGAATATACTGAATGACCCAGCCTCTACAGCCCTCTGCGGTAAAGAATTCCACAGATTGACTTCCCTCTGAGACAAGAAATTCCTCCTCACCTCTGTTTTAAACGAGCAACCCCATACTTATTCCATGTCGTACTAACAAAGCTACCCGACCACCCTTTCCTTCCAGCCTGTCCTTTCGACAGGTCACAAGCCCCGAATATTTAGTTCCCAGCTTGGATTTCCTTGTCACCATGTCTCTGAAATGGCTATAAGATCATACCCATTAATCTTTATTTGTGCTGTTAATTCATTTATTTTGTTCTGAATACTACGCGCATTTATGTGAAGAGCCATTGGGCAAAATGTTCCCCCTGTCGGGGGTGGGGGAAGAATGGGAGCAGGCGGGAATCCCCCAGTTGGGGGTGTGCTGCCATTTTACATGGGCGGGCCAATTAAGGCCCACCCAGCGTGGTAGCCAGGAAGCGCTATGCGCTGTCTGTGCAGGGTGGGGAGGGTGGTGGTGCTCCCTCAGCTTGGAGTGCGCTCTTTCATGCATGTGCGCGCAATAGTACACAGATCTCCCTCAGAGGCTAAGTGCTGCCTCAGGGAGATAGGCTCAGATTTTCAACTTTCAATAAAGGAGTTTAAAAACTTTCTCTGCCATGTCCCCTCATGTGACACTGTCACACGAGTTGGGACATGTCCATAGCTTTTATTTAAACTTTTCATTCAAATTTAAATGCCCTCATGGAACCTCTACCCACCAGTGAATGGGGTTTCATGTTTTTTTTCTAGCTCCCGCCTGGGGCTCCTAGCCTATCTGCCAATTAAGGTTGGACGGGCAGGTCCATTAATGATCTTAGTTAGTTTATCAATGGCCTCAATAGTCCGTTGACGGGTTGGCAACTGCGCATCTGACTCGGCTGCGCCCCCACCGGCCTGAAAATGGAAATGACGTGGGATGACACCCGACATCACCCCGCTCGCCGAATGGAGGATCCCGCCCATTCATTTTGCCTTTTTACCATTTTTCCCCCTTTGACCCTATTTGCTGCTGTTTTTTTTTAATGTTTGTACACTTAATCCCTTCCTGTCACACTCTGGGTACTTTATCTAAGTAGCTTCCTTGCAATGCCGCCATATCCTTTTGCTTTATAAGCCCACTAGTCCCCTCTCCAGAGCCCTCCCACCCTCTATTTAGTTTAAAGCCCTGTCTACAGCCCTAGTTATTCAGTTCGCCAGGACACTGGTCCCAGCACGGTTCAAGTGAAGCCCGTCCCACTGGAACAGCTCCCTTCTACCCCAGTACTGGTGCCAGTGGGCCATGAGCTGAAGCCCATTCCTCCCACACCAATCTTTGAGCCATGTATTTAACCCCTTGACTTTATTTAACCTATGGCAGTTTGCCTGTAGGTCAGGTAGTAATCCCAAAATTATTACCTTGGACATTCTGCCTTTAAATTTAGCTCCTAACTGCTCAAATTCTTTCAGCAGAACCTCCTTTCTAGTCCTATCAACGTTGTTGGTACCAATATGAATAACGACAACTGGATCCATCCCCTCCCACTCCAAGTTCCTCTCCAGCCCTGAGGAGATGTCCTTAACCCTGGCACACAGCCTTTGGGACTCACGCTCACGGCTGCAGAAAACAGTATCTATCCCCCTAATTATACTGACCCCCACCACTACTACATTCCTATTTCCTCCCCCCACTTGAATGGCTCCCTGTACCATGGTGCCGAGTTCGGTCATCCTCCCTGCAGTCCCTGCTCTCGTCCACACAGCTTGCAAATCCTAGCCAATATTTCTCCTTCAATCAGTTTCACTAAAAAACAGATTATCTGGTTCATTACCACATAGCTGTTTGTGGGAGCTTGCTGTGTCTAAACTGGCTGCCACATTATCTACTTTACAATTGTGACTACACTTATAGGGCAGAATTTTCTGCCTGTCGGATGGATGACCCAACCCAATCTCCGGTGGGCGGGGAACCGATCCCCGCCAGAGAAGCTGGCCCCTCTGCCATTTTACGTGAGCGGGCCCAGCGTGATGTCCCATGTGCTCTCTGTGCGGGCAGCTAAGTGCTGCCTCAGGGAGATCGCTGACTTAAAAATATGAAAAGTAGAAAAAAGGGAATTCCCCAACATGTCCCCCTACATGTGACAATGTCACATGAGTTGGGACATGTTCATAATTTACATAATAACTTTATTAAACTTTTAAAAAACCTGCATGAAGCCTCTTCCCGCTGCTGGATGAGGTTTCATGTTTTCTCTATTAGCTGCCGGGGTCCTGGCCTGCCCACCGACCTTAAGGTTGGACGGGCAGGTCCTTTAATTGGTTAAATGATCCTGTCAGGGGCCTCAATTGGCCATTGACAGGTCGGCGGGCTCACAGCTGATTTTGCTGCGCCCCCACCTTCCTGAAAATTTAAATGGGGCGGGATGACGTTGGTGGTTCCGTCCTACATCATCCTGCATCATTTTACGTGTCGGCAAGCGGGCCCCGCCCCCTGCTTGCTGACGACAAAATTCTGTCCATAAAGTATTTCATTGGTTGTAAAGCACTTTGGGACATCCTGGGATCATGGAGGGTGCTATACAAATGCAGGGTTTTTTAATTCTTTCACAGGATGTGGGCTTCGCTGGCTAGGCCAGTGTCTATTGCCCATCCTAATTACCCTCCCTTTGCTTTGAAAAGTCTTTCTTTCTTGGAGATGGAGTGTAATGAATTTGGCTAACATATTTTATTTACATGGATTTATGCTTATAATTCTCCAACCGTCCGATATAAATTCCAAAGAGTTAGTCAGTAATGTGTCTTTCCATCAACATATCTTCTGCCACCTATTTTGTAATTGTAACTTATCTTTGAATCACATGCAATGTTTCATTGTGAGAACGACATAGTTCATTTTGTAAGCATCACCTTAGTGATCTTCAGTGTTAACTTTAGTTAACCCAGCAAGAGCTTCAATTGGTTAATATAGCAAAAGATCCTCCTTTAGGTTGTGTTCCAACCTCAGTTACCCAGTGGAGAATCTCAGACTTTCTCCAGGAGTAACATGGTTTATGACAAGCAACTGGAACATGAAGCTGAACTCCAAAATGCGGTGCTCATGTATTGCAAGCTATTTGACAAACATAGCATACGTATAATTAAAAATCATGTTCAACTATCACTGGGATTCAAACCTGAGGTCACAGTATAGAAGAACATTTGAATATCTGTGCAATTCAACAATATTGTTCTTTTCAAGCTTTACTGAAAGAACATGAACCTTACCTGTATAGAGACACTACTGTATGAGCCACCTACCACACCTGCAATCACTAAAGGATTGTTGTCCTGAATCGCATATGATCCATCGGGGCAGATATATTCTGTTTCATCTACTTTTGTCAAAGATGCTCTTACAAATTCAAGAGATTGTTCCAAAGCATATGTGTCTCGTGAACATGTGTCCAATATATGAACTCCAAGCTTTACACCTGGAAGCAAGTAAGTGTCTCGATTTATTTGATCTATTGCAAACAACATGGCTTCCAAACGTTGGATACCTCGATCTTCGTTCACTCTGCCACAGTCTTCTGTTCCCAAGCCTTTCTCATGTACAGGAAAGAGCCCACCCAAGACCAAATCTCCTTCAATTTTGATCTCCTTCTTGCCAAAATTGCTTTCACCATATGAAAGAAAGAGAAATCCTTTGGAAATTAGAATTAGGGCAACTGTTTGAAGCTTTGAAAACATCTTCAGCATTTTCTTTGATTGGAGGGGAGGTTAGAGAACAGCTACATTTCATTTTTTATCCATTGCAATGTCAGCGCAGTTATTCTCCTTGTGGGTATTTGTGAATATTGTAAGGCATTTCGCATCTGATTCCTGGAAGAAAAAAAATAAATGAAAAAGAATTAAAAGTTGGCCTCACTCTTTTCAGTGAAAACAGATAACCCATGTGGATATCTTAAATATCAATCGCCGTTCGCCTTTTCTAAATTTTTTGTCTTTAGATAAATGTTTATTTTTTTCTTTTATTTCCCTGCTCTCTCCTCTTGCAGGATGACCAACACATCCTCTTGTAGCCTGTAAGTAGCCAATGATACTATTCTGATCCAGTCCCTGGGATTCAAGCCACACTTGTCCATAGTGAGATTGGAATGCCTCACTACTGTTTGGTGTTCTATCTGCAAGTTTGGCCAGGCTGCATGGACCAAAGTGCTTTTACCTATCCCCGCTTTTGCCAAAATTCACCAGCAAAGTTAAGTAGTGGTGACGTATAGACAGTCCATTTTGAAAAGCTTTGTGGGGAGATGGTGACCTAGTGGTAATGTTGCTGGGCTCGTAATCCAGAGCCCAGGTGAATATCCTGGGGACAAGGGTTCAAATCCCACCATGACAGCTGTTGGAATTTCAACTCAATTAATAAACTGGAGTTGAAAAGCTAGCCTCAGTAATGGTGATCACGAAATGAACATTGATTGTCATAAACACCCAAGGAATTCTGACATCCTTACCTGCTCTGGCCAACATGTGAGTCCAGACCCACAGCAATGTGGTTGACTCTGAAATGGTGATGGCAAGCTACTCAGTTCAAGGGCAACTAAGGATTGGCAATAAATGCTGACCTTGTCCACATCCCATGAAAGAATTAAAAAAAGACAAATGGGCACTCAGCTACTGGGAATGTTCCTTATGTGAACCAATAGAGGTCCTCATATGATATACCATCTCCACACAATAATGTAAGAAATGGTCATACTGACACATGATTGGCAGCTATGTTAAGCAAGTAATTTGACACCATTTTGAAATTCCATTTTTCTATGTGACATGAATTATATATCAATGTGACTGTTTGTCAATGTGTCAAAAATGACATCAAAAATAATGGGATTGAATATCTGTGGCTATTCATCTGATTGTCTGCTGTAGTTTTGGCAGTAGTTCAGTAGATCCTTGGAATCCTGGAGAAATGGTGTAAACATTGTTTAGGCCATTTCTACAGTGTTTCTGCTGATCTTCTGCAGAAGTTATGGTGGATGATTGGGAGCATTCCTGTGGAAAATGAACCCTGATATGTTAATTATTGGAAAAGAGCAGTTTACACCAACTGGTCCAGACTACTGTATCAAGATCTGCCTGCTTGATGTCATGTTATCTGCCATGACATGTCCCTATGGCCATACTCAGTATAATGAAATTGCCTCTGTTCAACTGCTTCTTGTTTATTTTTTTTACCAAACTTTCCATCAATTTCATGTTTGGTTCAAACCCCCTGCTCAACATGTGTCTTGATTGCTACTGATTCTCCTTATTTGTTGTGCTTTTGAGTGGTGTAGAGATGAGCTATTTCACAGCCTTAGCATAAGTTAAAACATTAAGTCATAAAGTCTTTATGGCACAAAACGAGTCCTTTTGGCTCATTCGGTCCATTCTGGCTCTCTGTTGGTCAATCCAATTCATCTCACCACCAGCAGCACCCCCCCCCCCCCCCCCCCCCCCCCCAGCCCCCCACCCCACTCCACACTCTATCCTTGTCACCCTGTAAGTTTACTTCCCTCAAGCACCTATCCAATTTCTTTTTGAAATTATTGATCATCTCTGATTCCACCATCTTTGTAGGCAGCAAGGTCCAAAAGATGAAATCATCTGGAATGAGTATCAATTGATTCGGGGGAAAAGGTTCTAGGCAGAAACAGACAGTAGGGGTGGAAGGTTTGTCAATGAAGATGTTAATGGTTGAAGAGTTTTGACAACTACTATATACTAACTACAATATACTAACTAATATACTAACTCTATTTACTAACTACTGTATACCAACCAAATCAATTGTTTAGAAATGTCCCAAAGATAACTGAAAGCAAATCAGAAAATGCTTGAGTACCAAATATTATAGTTTATTAATGAAGTGATCTTGCCTCAAAATAAGTCAATTAGAGATCTAACTTAGTCCCACTAGGCTGTTTGATGTGAAGTTTCTTCAGCATGTGGCCATGAAACTAGAGTATTTATTTGATTCATGTTGTCTTGCTCAGCTGTATACTAAGTACATTTTGTTGAAACAGGCCCAATTATGTATATTGTTACAATTTCTTCCAGCATGGTGTGTAACCCACTGACAATCTTTTTTTCTGTGTCTTGATAAACTAGTTTTGTTATAACCAAACCTTTTGTTTTATTCGTTCATGGGATGTGGGCATCGCTGGCTAGGCCAACATTTATTACAGATCCCTAATTGCCCTTGTTCAGAGGGTAATTAAGAGTCAACCACATTGCTGTGGAGTCACATGCAGGCCAGACCAGGTAAGGACAGCAGATTTCCTTCCCTAAAGAGCATCAGTGAACCAGATAGGTTTTTACAACAGTTGACAATTGTTTCATGGTTACCATTAGATTTTTAATTCCAGACTTTTATTGGATTCAAATTCCACTATCGGCTGTGGTGGGATTTGAACCCAGGTCCCCAGAGCATAATCCCTGGGTCTCTGGATTACCAGACAAGTGACAATAACACTATACCACCACCTCCCCCTAAACTGGTTAATTAACCTGGTAAATAATAGAACATAAAATGACAGCAGCCTAGGGAGATTCAGGGTCCTCCCATTACAGTACCATTAATCTTACAAATATATACAAAGAAGTGGTTAGAGAAGACCATAAGTACTCATGGCACAAACAGAAACAGAAATACCTGGAAAAACTCAGCAGGTCTGGCAGCATCGGCAGAGGAGAGCACAGTGACATTTTGAGTCCTCAACACTGTGCTCTCCTCCGCCGATGCTGTCAGACCTGCTGAGTTTTTCCAGGTATTTCTGTTTTGTTTTTGTTTTGGATTTCCAGCATCCGCAGATTTTTGCTTTTATAAGTACTCATGGACTTGTTAACTTTTGCTGTTCTATGTCTTAGGCATCTGGAGACAATAAAATCATAACTTGCCAGTTACGTAACAATAAGCACAACTGCAGATTAATTTTGTGGTCCCATAGTGTTCCCTGTTTACTTAATTGAATTGTTGGCGTGTTAAAGGAAGAACACAATCGTCATTATTACACGTCCAGGCAAGTTTCTGCTCTTGGGAACTGCTGAATTACATATCTCAGCGATTATAACCAATTTGCCGAAAATAGATAACTGGAAAAATAACATTTATAAATACACACAGAGTAAGGTTTTCAAAATGTACTAACTGCAAAATTATTAAGGTTCTTATTTGTACCTATAAAATTTTAAATGGGATATGTAGCAGATTTTTCATTTGGATTTTCATTATGAATAGTTGTTTGGTCATACAGGACTTGAGTACTGCTGAAAAAAGAGATTTTTTGTTGAAGCTTTTTGTCTTGTACTCATCAGGACAACGCACAATAAAATGCCAATGTCAGGGGAACAACATATTTATACTGTATGAGAAGAGAATGCTGATTAGTTGGCAAGTGGACTCTACCAATGCCTCTACCAATTAGAGTTCAGTTGCCAATCAATCAGCACTCTCTTCTCATACAGTATAAATATGTTGCAAAAACAAAAATTGCTGGAAAAACTCAGCAGGTCCAACAGCATCTATAGAGGGAAAGATAGAGTTAACAATTCAAGTCCATTTGAGTCTTCTTCAGAACTAAAGAACATAAAACTGTGGTGAAATATATACAGTTTAAGGGGGGTGGGACAGGTGAAGCTGTATAGAAGGCCACTGAAAGGTGGAGGCAAAGGAGAGATTGCAAAAGGTATCATAAACAAAAAGTCGAAGGGGTGTTGGTGGTGGTGATGACATCTTTTGCAATCTCTCCTTTGCCTCCACCTATCTCTGACTTTCTATCCAGCTTCATTGTCCCTCTTAAACAGTATATATTTCACCACATTTTGACTTCTCTTTAGTGCTGAAGGAGAGTCATACAGTCTAGAAAATTAACTCTGTCTTTCTCTCCACAGATTCTGACAGACCTGCTGAGTTTTTCCATCAATTTTTGTTTTTGTTTCACATTTCCAGCATCTGCAGTATTTTGCTTTTATCTTAGTACAAATATGTTGTTTCCCTGACATTGGTATTTTCTTGCGAATTGTCCTGATGAGTGCAAGACTAAAAGATTCAACAAAAAATGTCTCTTTTTTCAGCAATACTTATTTTCATTATAGTTGGTGTATTTCCACATTACTGAGAGCTATGGTGTAAATCAGTAACATTTGCATTGGTCAAGTACCCAGCAATGACCATCTCTAACAAGAAAATGCCTAACCATCTTCTCTTGACATTCAATGGCATTACTATTGCTGAAACCCCCACTATCAACATCCTGGGGGTTACCATTGACCAGACACTGAACTGGACTAGCCATATAAATACGATGGCTACAAGGGCAGGTCCGAGGCTGGGATTTCTCTCTCGAGTATCTCATCTCCTCACTCCCCAGAGCTTGTCCACAAGGCACAAGTCAAGAGTGCAATGGAATGCTCTCCATTTGCCTGGATGAGTGCAGCTCCAACAATACTTGAGAAACTCAACACCACCCAGGACAAAGCAGAGCGCTGGACTGACAGTCCTTCCACCATTTTAAACATTCACTTCCTCCACCACCACTGCAGAGTATCAGCAATATCTACCATATACAAGGTATACTGCAGCACTCGCTAAAGGGCTTTCAGAGCATCTTTCAAACCTGTGACCTCTACCACCTAGAAGGCCAAGGGCAGCAGGTGCATGAGAACACCACCACCTGCAAGTTCCCCTCCAAGCCCCTCACCATCCTGACTTGGAAATATATTGGCCATTCCTTCACTGTCGCTGGGTCAAAACCCTGGACCTCCCTCCCTAACAGCACTGTGGGTGTACCTACACCACACCACTGCAGCGGTTCAAGAAGGCAGCTCACCACCACCTCCTCAAGGACAATTGGGGATGTGCAATAAATATTGGCTTTCTCAGCAGTGCTCACATCACCTGAATGAAATAAAAAATGATAGCAACCTTTTGTAATTTGTACTATTTGCTGCAAAGGCTCTTTACCATGTTGAATGTGTGTCAAGACTCATTTTGTCCCAAATCAGATTGAGATGTGACTGAGGAGTAAAGATTCTATTTCCATGTTCCTGACATGCATCAGATGTGCCGTATGCTTGCAGCCAATGAAACGTCGATTTTAATGGACAGCTGAGAGTGTGTAATTTTGCAATGTATATTCCCTAATGCAGAAGCTGAATCTTAATTGCATTAAAGGAAATGGTATACAGCATTTGTGGCACAACATGCTTTGGTGTCTTTTGTGCATGATAAGTGTGTTAAATATGTCATACCTTGTCTGGGTTAGGAGCTGACAAAAGAGTAAATGGATCATGATTGATGTAGCAGACAGGCTGATGTAGGAGGCTGTAAAGTCATTTTAAAAAATCAACATTCTTTTCTTTGTGGATTCTTCATTAAGTCTTGTTAACATAATAGGAGAACGCATTTTTGTTCCTTTGCATTAATTGAAGGAACAGGGGCTTTGTTGCTGTTTCTTGGTGGTTACATTGGAGTGAGATTGTGTTTTCTAATAGCTTAGGAAGGTGTTTATTTATGATTTGCCTCTTCTGGATGTGTTACAGATTCAAACCATGTAAGGTTTGAGATGTCTAAACTCTAACTCAAAAATAATTCAAATACTCATCCTCATTGCTGTGCTGCTGATTAATGTACAATTAAATATTTGGGGGATGCTAGTGTATGTTTCATTCATGTGAATGGAGTGTTGAAGCTATTTTAAGTTTCAATTACAGATTTGGAGAAAAAAACATTATAATAACAAGCTCTTACTAAAGAAATATGAATTCTAATACAAATAAACATCATTCTTTTGTTTTTCATTTGCTGAAAACGTATTTATGGATATTGCACCCCTCTGCTGTGTATACAGAAAACCTACGTGTCACTGTCCTTGAGAAGGAGGTGCCTTCTTGAACCACTGCAGTCCATGTGGTGTAGGCACACCCGTGTTGGAGTTCCAGGATTTTAACCCAGCGATATTAACTATGGATAAAATTACATATTCAGAAATCCAAAATGTTAATGAGCTTGCATTGATGTCATTCATGTACTCAAGACATTCTACAGCACTTTACAACCAAAAGTTGTAAACAGAAAAACATAGAAACGTAGAAACTAGGAGCAGGAGTAGGCCATTCAGCCCTTCGAGCCTGCTCCACCATTCAATATGATCATGGCTGATCCTCAATCTCAACACCATACTCCCACTCTCTCCCATACCCCTTAATGCCTTTAGAGTCTAGAAATCTATATATTTCCTTCTTAAGTATATTCAGTGACTTGGTCTCCACAGCCTCCATGGTAGCGAATTCCATAGGTTCACCAGCCTCTGAGTGAAGAAGTTTCGCTTCATCTCAGTCCTAAATGCCCCATATCCTGAGACTGTGATCCCTTGTTCTAGACCCGCAACCCGCCCCCCCCGCCCAGCCAGAGGAAACATCATCCCTGCATCCAGTCTGTCCAGCCCTGTCAGAATTTTATACGTTTCAATGAGATCCCCTCTCATTCTTCTAAACTCCAGTGAACACAGGCCTAGTCGGCCCGATCTCCCCTCATACAACAATCCTGCCATCCCAGGAATCAGTCTGGTGAACCTTCGCTGCACTCCCTCTATGGCAAGTATATCCTTTCTTAGGTAAGGAGGCTAAAACTGCGCACAATACTCCAGGGGAAGAATTTTTGGGTTGGCGAGTGAGGGCGGGGCCTGCTCGCCGATGCATAAAATGACATGTGGTGATGTCAGACGGGCACCATGTCATTTAGGTTTCCAGTTTAGCAGGAGTGCAGCCGACTCAGCTGTGTGCCTGCCAAACTGTCAAAGGCCTGTTAAGGCCTGTTAAAAATGAATTGAACTAATAAAATGAACTGCCCGTCCAACCTTAAGGTTGGCAGCGGGTGGGGGTTGGGGGGGGGGGGTTTGTGTGGGGGGGGTGGGGGGTGCCGGGGAAGGGGGGGCGGGAAGGGAGGTTGGGGGGTGGGTAGGGGGCAGGCGAAGAGCCCAGGCGGCCTTCACATTTTGCATGGAACCTCATCCACAGGCCCCAACTCAGGGAATCCCCCCCCCACCCCCCTCGCCAACACAGGGAGCGCTCAGTGCTTCCGGGTGCACATCACGCTGGGCGGACCCTAATTGGCCTGTCCATGTAAAATGATGACACAGGCCCGATCGGGGGCGTTGATCAGGTTCGCACCCACTCCCAACCGACCCCGCACAATGCCCCCAAAGGGGGGAAAATTCTGCCCCAGGTGTAGCTTCACCAAGGCCTTTGTACACCAAGGCTGCAGGAAGACATCCTTGCTCCTGTACTCAAGTGCTCTCGCAATGAAGGCCAATGTACCATTTGCCTTCTTAACCGCTTGCTGCACCCGCACGCTTGCTTTCAGTGATTGGTGTACAAGGTCACCCAGGCCCCCTTTGTACATCAACATTTCCCAATCTATCACCATTTGAATAATAATCTGCCATTCTATTTTTCCTACCCAAGTGGTTAACTTCACACTTATCCACGTTATATTGCATCTGCCATGCATTTTCCCACTCACTCAACTTGTCTAAATTGTTTTGAAACCTCTTAACGTCCTTCTCACCGCTCACATTCCCACCTAGTTTTGTGTCATCAGCAAACTTGTAAATATTACATTTGGTCCCCTCATCCAAATGATTGATACATAGTGTGAATAGCTGGGGCCCTGCGCTACCCCACTAGTCACCACCTGCCACTCTGAAAAAGATCCATTTATTCCTACTCTCTGTTTCATGTCTGCTAACCAATTCTCAATCCATGCCAACATATTACCCCCAATCCCATGTGCTTTAATTTTACACACTAACCTCTTATGTGGGACTTTATCAAAAGATTTCTGAAAATCCAAATACACCACATCCACTGGTTCCCCCTTATCTATTCTGCTGGTTACATCCTCAAAAAACTCCAGTAGGTTTGTCAAACATGATTTTCCTTCCATAAATCCATGTTGATTTTGTCTAATCCTGTTTATATTTTCTAAGTGTCCTGTTATCACATCTTTTAAAATCAACTCTAGCATTTTCCCTACTACTGAGGTTGGGCTAACTGGTCTGTAATTCCCTGTTTTCTCCCTCCTGCTTTTTTTATAATAGTGGGGTTACATTTCCAAGCTGCCGGGACTGATCTAGAATTTACAGAATTTTGGAAGATGACAACCAATGCATCCACTATTTCCATAGTCACCTCCTTTAGTACCCTGGGATGCAGATTATCAGGCCCTGAGGATTTATTGGCTTTCAGTCCCATTAATTTCTCCAGCACTATTTTTTCAGTAATACTAATTTCCTTCAATTCCTCCTTCTCACTAGGCCCTCAATTCCCTAGTATTTTTGGGAAGTTATTTGTGTCTTCCACCATGAAGACAGAACTAAAGTAATTGTTTAACTGCCCTGCCATTTCCTTGTTCTCTATTATAAATTCCCCTGTTTTGGACTGTAAGGGACGTACAGTAGTTAGTGGAAGATGGAGGCAAATCATATGAGGCTGGATTTTCAAAGTGAGGTCAGGGACCTGACATGCAAATGAATTCTGGGTCCTGACCCTGTGCCTGGACTGCGTCATTCTTATAATGCTATTTTTAAATGTAAATAGGCTGGTTGGGCAGGAGGTGAGCACATCACCCAATTAGAGGCTGCAGGTAACTCCAGGAGGCAGGAGCTGCTTGTCTGGTGTCAGTGGCAAAGGCAGATGGCAGCCATGTTCGAGGCTGCTGCTGCCTTGCCAGGGAGAGCAGGCAGCTCATGAAAGTGCCAGGAGGATAAAGATTTCGCAAAGTAGTCATAGGCACCCAATCAAGGTACAGGCCTCAACCCGGCACTATTAACTCCTCATGTTTCACAAAAAAAACTGGATAGAAATGAATTTCCTTTAGTCTGTGATGACCCTAACAGCTTTCTACTAATGTGCTGTTCAGCTTCATCTGGAAAAATGATTGAAAATGCCTTCTGTTCTACACAGACCCCTAAATAAGCTCATTAAGGAGTTTAAGGGGCTTGTTAATTGTTGGCAAGCGGGTTTTCTGTTCCCTCCTGCCTGAAGGTCCATTGAAAATTGCAAGCTGTCCTGGAGGTGACAATATCTAGTGCTGGCCTCTAGGAATGCAATTTTCAAATCACACCCACATCTGTTCCTGCCCCCCACTGGCAACTGGAAATCCAATCCGTGGAGTTGCAGAGAATGTGTTGGGAACATTGAAGCCTAATTGTGGTGAAGTTAACTTTGAGACATTTAAATACGTTTTATGAAATGGAAAACAGTGAGTGCTGTTTGCTTTGATTATCACTGCAGGACAAATCTCTCCAGTCTTGCAGTACCTGAAAACAGCAGTAAGTGAATACAGCACACTGTGAGGTATCTGAGGGAAACTAATTAATAATAAAGCACCAAGTAGATGGGGCAGTTTGCAGCATTCAATGATTAACCATTCTATACCTTCTTACGACTAGCTAGATGTGCAATGGGAAATGCCTGAATATGTATCTGGTATTGGCATTTGTGTAATGGTGTTCAGTAGGAAAGAAGATAAAAATGGCAGGTCATGCAGACCAATTTATCAGTCATCCATCTGATGCATAGATGGTCAATACTATACCTGGTTTTGCAATGCTCAGTATGACAATTGGGAGCAGTAGTGACCTTATTAATCACTGGTAGTGCTCACCCTATGTTGCATATTTACTGCATGTTCCCTTGTGGAATTTGACAATCCTCTGACCTGCCAATCTGAAGCTAGCAAAGACGATAAATTGTCTTTCAATTACTATCTATTCAACTCTGAACTAATATCCTCTTCATCATAAAGACTGCCTGCTTCTACCTTCCTTATGTGGCAGAATTTTATCTGCCAAGGTCCAGGGGCAGGAGAAGGGTGGGTTCAGGTGCGGGCAAGCTTTGAAATCCTGGAAACTGGCGATCAGGCCGGGAACATTCAGATATAAAAACAAAAATAAAAACAAAAACAAAAAAACTGCGGATGCTGGAAATCCAAAACAAAAACAGAATTACCTGGAAAAACTCAGCAGGTCTGGCAGCATCGGCGGAGAAGAAAAGAGTTGACTTTTCGAGTCCTCATGACCCTTCGACAGAACTTGAGTTCGAGTCCAAGAAAGAGTTGAAATATAAGCTGGTTTAAGGTGTGTGGGGGGGGCGGAGAGAGAGAGAGAGAGAGAAGTGGAGGGGGGGGTGTGGTTGTAGGGACAAACAAGCAGTGATAGAAGCAGATCATCAAAAGATGTCAACAACAATAGAACAAAAGAACACATAGGTGTTAAAGTTGGTGATATTATCTAAACGAATGTGCTAATTAAGAATGGATGGTAGGGCACTCAAGGTATAGCTCTAGTGGGGGTGGGGAGAACATAAAAGATTTTAAGATATTTAAAAATAATGGAAATAGGTGGGAAAAGAAAAATCTCTATAATTTATTGGAAAAAAAGGAAGGGGGAAACAGAACGGGGGTGGGGATGGGGGAGGGAGCTCACGACCTAACGTTGTTGAATTCAATATTCAGTCCGGAAGGCTGTAAAGTGCCTGCGGTCTGTCTGCAAGAATGACCCAAACCTCCCTGTCGCTTGCCATTTTAACACTCCACCCTGCTCTCTTGCCCACATGTCTGTCCTTGGCTTGCTGCATTGTTCCAGTGAAGCCCAACACAAACTGGAGGAACAACACCTCATCTTCCGACTAGGCACTTTACAGCCTTCTGGACTGAATATTGAATTCAACAATGTTAGGTCGTGAGCTCCCTCCCCCATCCCCACCCCCTTTCTGTTTCCCCCTTCCTTTTTTTTCCAATAAATTATAGAGATTTTTCTTTTCCCACCTATTTCCATTATTTTTAAATATCTTAAAATCTTTTATGTTCTCCCCACCCCCACTAGAGCTATACCTTGAGTGCCCTACCATCCATTCTTAATTAGCACATTCGTTTAGATAATATCACCAACTTTAACACCTATGTGTTCTTTTGTTCTATTGTTGTTGACATCTTTTGATGATCTGCTTCTATCACTGCTTGTTTGTCCCTACAACCACACCCCCCCCTCCACTTCTCTCTCTCTCTCTCTCTCCGCCCCCCCCACACACCTTAAACCAGCTTATATTTCAACTCTTTCTTGGACTCGAACTCAAGTTCTGTCGAAGGGTCATGAGGACTCGAAACGTCAACTTTTTTCTTCTCCGCCGATGCTGCCAGACCTGCTGAGTTTTTCCGGGAACATTCAGATTTGACCTGGGTGGGTTTGCAAGCGAGCAGGCAAGTGAAGCTGTTGGGAAAGTCATTAAAATATGCAAATAGACAACTAACTTTGAATTTAACCCTGCATTCTGGCCTAAATAGCCAATGACCGGGTTTCCCGATCTGTCTGCATCTCGCCAGGGTCATCAAGGCAAGTGCACAAAGTAGGAAGATTCTTCGGTGAAACTGACTGGTTGGGAAGGCTTTTAACAATGAAACTGAAGAGCTCCAGCAATGCTCAGGCATTGAGAGAGGTGAGAGGCTGCTGCTCACAGCAATTCTTCTCAGAATATCTTCTTACTGCTTGACAGGTGATCTCCAACTCCTTGGAAGTCAGTTGACCTGGCCACAATTTCACTCACCTTAACCTGTGTTTCCACACTGTCCTCCTTCATCACAGCATGGGATCAGCTTATGCAGCTCGGCCTCGCTCCTCTGCTGAGTGAAGAACAAGCCGAGCTGTAACACCAACAGCACCAGCTGTCTTCCCCTAAGCTACTTACCTCTCCCCAGGACAGAAAGGAGGGACTTTGGGATCCAGTTCAAAGGGTTTACAAGCAGAGGGTCAGCTCTCTCAACATGTCTGAGCACTGGTGCCTTATGAGGCTCATAGTTTCATGGCAGGTCATTGCCTCCTGGACTAAGGCCTCCTTAAAGTGGGTTCGGAGGGCTCATATTGCCAGTGGCTCTCCAGGTGGCTCTTGCACTGGAGTGCCACTCCCCGTTCTTTGTCGATCCCTGGAACCCTACGTTCTCTTTTCCTGAAAGGAGAGAAAGTAGAGATTTATGGGTGTCAGAAGTGGATTGTGTGGTGATAGGGGAAGGACAGCATTTGTGGAGGGTGAATGTGAGGCAATGGGTGCAGAATGGCAAAAAGATGAGGCTGAGTATGAGAACTGACTGTTCAGATGGGGATGTGTGGAGGTGCCCAGAAAGAGAGGACCTGTAAGGTGTATTGTTCTGAGGAGTGTTGTGTGGGAGATTTGTGGTCAGTTCCCACAGTAGGACCTCCTGAGCTGAGGGTAGCCTTCCCAGGACTGCTTTCCATTCCTGAGGTTACTGAAGCCACAGGAGTCAATGTACAATCAGGCTTTCTGACCCCTGCCAGGGTCCCTTTAAATAGTAACCCTCCCTTTGACAGATTTGGCACGTCAACCTGCCCGCACTCTCTGATTGGCCAGGAAACTCGGAAGTGGGATGCCAATGCTGTGGCTGAGTTAAAGAGCCCATGGCAAACCCTGCTTCCATTGCAAACAAATTCTCAGTTTTGTTAAGATTTTCCTACTGTCTGTCACTGCCTCTGCCTCACCCCATCTGCCACTGACACCCTTGGCTTTGTCACTTTCAGCTACCCTTATTCTAATGTACTTCTGACAGTCCGTCCATCCTCTATACACCATAAACCTCAGCTCATACAAAGCTCTGCTGCCTGTACACTATCTTACATCAACCTGCTCATGTATTAATCCTGCTCTCACTGACTTTTATTGGCTCCTGATCGCCCAACACCTCAAATTTAAAAATTTTTCGTGGTTGTGTTTCAATCCATCCATGACCTCACCCCTCCCTATCTCTGTTACAACCCCTTGCACTCTCTGAATCAGGTCTATGTGCATCCACCTCTCTCCTTCACCCTGGCATTGATGCCTGAGGTTTTCACTCCCTTGACCTGAAGCCATGGACCTTCCACACTAAACCTCTCCACCTCTCTGAACCTCAGGACTCATTTTAAAACTCATTGCTTTGACCAAGCTTTTTTATCACTTCTCCCAATGCCTCCTTTACACTGTTGCCCATTGTTTACACTTTTAAAAATGAGATATTTTCTATGCAAAATCCTGTTGTATTTGCCAATAAAATTTAATTACAGTGTTTGATGATAAGGAAAAGTAGGAGCCAGAATTACTGTCTGCACATTAAAGTGCAAAGATTTAGAGTTGTAAAGTCCATTTAGATTTCTGTAAATTTTCACTTCAACTTAGTTGGCTTTAACTTAATTAAAGGTAGAAATTAGTTTCAGCATGCAATTAGGTTTTACTGACCTCAAAATGATAAGCAAGATATTGGAAAAGGGGTTGCACAAATTTGAATTAATTAACGTGCTCGTAATTTCCTGTGAGAGCTGGGGTAAGTTAAAATGTATGGTTCAGTTAACTGAATCTTAAGTCGAGATAGCATCTATTTAAGTAGACTAAAAATGAGATGTTCTGCCTGTAGATGCCATAAATAGAACTGCAGCCACTGGAATCTTTATTGGCATCACAAGACCACCTAATTAGAGCCACTTAATGTTTAAATAATGTGGTACAGGAATGTTGGTGTAAGTCTTAGATATTTAATGAAGCATTAAATTACAATTAATTTCAAAAGTGTTTATTTTAAATGAAGAGAGTAAGCCTGATTGTGGATTAACAATAAGTGCACATTGCAGAACCCATGCTGATTGCCACACTGTAGCCTTCATTAGAGATACTGGCATTCTTTTAAATCCAGTAGCTCAATAATATACATCACTTATAAATGAATTACAACTGTTACATTCAGTCTTGCACAGTAGTTACTGTACAACAATTCTTGACATATTTAATGGGTATTTCAGTAAATAAAGACATTTTTATGTTGATCAGTATTAGCTAGCTACGGGTGTATTATCTTTAGTGACTTAAAGGCAAGCATTGCAATAGCAGCTAAAAGGTTTGAAACACTGCAGTGCAAGAAGAAGCAGCCAATTCTTCCTTCAGGTTATGACACATTAGGTTGGAAATCATGTCAGAATTTACATTTGGATGCTTTTAAATTTAATGTAAGATACAAGCTGATCTTCATCCTTGTACTATTAAAAAAAAACTGCCATAGTAAAATAGGGGGCATAGCGATTTTTATCAAACCAGTTTTCTTTTGGGCTTTGATTGATGATAAAGCTCATTAGATTTTTATTCCAGTAAAGAATGGTCCCTTGTGTTGCTGAGCAACAGCACAGAATAGTGCTAAGAGTTCAGTTCTACAGCACGGTTGATCATAACACTACCATTTGGTGAGACATTGGGCTACAGAAGCAGTTCTGTGGAGATTCAGTTGCATTGTAAAGAATATAATAGCGATTACTAGATGATGCTTCTTTTCAGTTAAGGCCCCAGTTTTGTAAATTGTTGCTAACCTTGGACTCTTTCTGATTGTTATTATCTTGTGTGTTACCAATAAATCATTTTCCTTTTGAAACATTATAATGTGGCTTTGGTAATGCATTGTATAGAATTAAAGTAACTGGTTTTGATGTACATAGGAACAGGAATCTTTGCTTCATCCCTTGATATCTGCACCTAATAAACAGCTATCAAACTCAATCTTGAATATTTCACTTGTTCAAGCATCAATAACCTTGTGGGAGAGAGAGTTCCAGATTTCCACCTCATAAAAGGCTGAGTTCTAATTTTAAGACTATGTCTCCTTGTTCTAAAATCAAACGTTCTTGAAAAACATCCCGAGTACTGGTTTGACTCGTTGAGGCGAAGTCAACTGAAAATTTCAAAACTGAGATTGATCAATATTTATTAGGCAAGGATGTTAAGGGATATGGAATCAAGGCAGATAAATTGAGTTAAAATACAGATAAACCATGATCTAATTAAATGGTGAAATAGGATCAAGTGGCGGAATGGTTTCCTCCCAGGCCTATAAAACAACTTCTCATTGACTGGATATTTTCAATGAACAGTGGGTTATCATATTCAGACTTTTTTCTTCCTCACCTCAGCTAAAGGACAGTCATGGATTAGGTGAGCATACAGCCTACTGGGCAGAATCGTCCCAGATTTGCACTAATTGCGGCAGTGAGCGGGTAAATGACATTTTACTCGCCGGCCGCAATGGTGATGTGGCGATCACGCCATATCGTCCCAAACCTACCGCCTTATTTATGCATTCCCGGGAAACACACCGTTTCCATGGTGGGCGGGCTCTCATTTGTCCGCCACATCATCACTTCGCCGCTTCATCATGCCGGGAACCATATTTAAAGCAGGGAAGATGTCCACAAAAGGCAAAAAGACTGCAGCCCCCAGGTTTAGTGACAAGTCACTGGAATGCCTTTTGGACGCCATGGAGTCCCGCTGGGATGTCCTCTACTCTGCTCTGGCCGCAGGATGGGAGGCGGTATGACCAACCAGGGCTGGGAAGCGGTAGCAGTGGTGATCAGTGCCACAAGAGGTTGGCCATACGATGCAAATAGAAGATGAATGATCTCATCCGTGCAGCCAGGGTAAGGCAACCATCTCATCACTAAGCTCACACACTCAAGCCCATCACACATTCACTGGCATCTCACTCACTGCCAGCTCAAGGGACATCACCACTCACTCTCTCACACACACACCCTCACATCTCCATCTGGCCTCATCTCCTCTGGAGGCTGCCTCCTCAGCCCTCACCCTCTTGAGACCACATGCACACCACACACACACACCCTGAGATACCCTCCTTCTCCAGTACAGCCCTCATCCTGCAGCCTCTTCCCTTTCCTGAGGCCACTTCTCCCCCTTCCCCGAGCAAGCCCTCGCCCTGCAGCCATTGAAAAGCCACCCACACGTGGTTGGTCTGGCAGGTAGAGACCAGCCCGTGACCCCCCTAAAAGTGATGTGGTGCTGCCTGTGAAGCCTGGTGCTGATGAGCGTGAGTACTGCCCGAAACAAGTGAGACAAACAAACCTCGAAGTCCCGAGTGAAGAGCAGCCCACCAGCTGCACATCACTTATGTGCTGTTGTGAAACATGTTGGTGTGTTTTCCCTCCGAGGTGGGAAGATGATCCAGCGGTGGGGACGATTCCAGCGGGCAGGTCTAATAATGATACACTGACAGATTACAAGGAGGTTCCCGATGTCCGATAGCACAGAATGTGGCCCCCCACCCCCCGCCTTGGCTGGCTGAGTGGGCGATCGTGAATTTGTTTCGCACAGTCGTGAAACTGATCACACCATATTGTCTACTCATGCCACTGCACACGCCCAATGTCAGCGGGCAGGGAAAACCCCAGCCTATGTATCTCCTACTACAATACTTTAGTTATTTTACATTTTTCCACATTAAATTCTAACTACATTCCTCAATGTTATCACTTAACCTTTTCAGGGTTCCTTCAAATTTTATTTAATCCCCCTACACTAGTCACCTAAGATACCCATGCTGCTATGAATTTTATAAGCCTTTACTTCCTTTAAAAGTTTCATGTGTGGCATGTTAGCAAATATTTTCTTGAAAGTTCACATAAATGGTCTTAGCTGCTCCTTATCAATCACCTAATTAAAGTTCCAGTAGAATTCCAAGGTACCTGTTTATTCCAAAACCATGCTGTCTTTTCATTACATTCACTATTCTCAGACATTGATGTCATCCCTATTTCCTGATTCATTTCCTTCAAGATTCTAGGCTTCATGTGTTCTGGATCAGGTGACCTGCAGATACTAAAATTTTGGACTTTCTTTACAGCCTATGCTTTCTTGAAATAACTGATAGATTCCCAAATTGAATGGGCCTGTAATCTCTAAAACCAGTTTGTTTTTTTAATGTTCCACCTGCTTCTTACCAAGCTGTAGATCCCTCTTCTCACTAGTCGTAATCTGCTTTTCAGTTTCCCTCTTCCATCCTGTAGTATTTACTATACTTATCCTGAAGTGACTTCTGTTTGCTTCCAGTCATCAATATTTAATTCTTCAATCTTTACAAATTCTTCTTATCTCTTTGTTATTTCTGAGCTGTACTGTGGTGTTGCTTTTGCTATATTTCTTTTTGTGTTCCGCAGAGATAAACCTCTTGTTCACAACCTTGAAAGCAACCTTAACACTTCCATTTGATTTTTCAGACATGCTTTTTGTCTAATACTCTCTGGAACTCTTCTCATAAACACGACAATATCAATTCAATTATCACCAGAACCCAAGTATTTCAGGTCACGAGTCAGTTTTAGTGGATTGCTCATATACAAAAGCTAATACACATTTGTCCTGATACCTGTTTTATAATGTTACATTAACAAGCAGTTGTTCATTAACTCTATGAAGTTCATTGTGTTTGACCTCTTACATTTCTGTTGCCTGCTTAATTCTGGGATATTGAAATCATCTTTGATGAGCGCATTATTAAATTTCTACTAGCTATTATGAATATCTAACTTGTCCAAACAGTTCACCTTTTACTTGTTAATCAATTGCCTTTCTATTGTTAATCTCAATCTTCCATCCTTTTGTCTACAGTTGTTTGTATTTTTCTTGGAGCTGTGTTATGCACCCCTTACACTCCTCCATCTAGTTTAGATGGTCTACATTTGTGCAACCTTCTTGCTCAATGACCGGGAGCAGTAGATCAGCCACACTGTCTACTTTCAGTTTATTCAAAACCAGGCAAAAGTTGAAAATCTAATCAGCATTTTCATCATCAAAGTTGCCATTTTTGCTTCTGCTCTTTCAGAATTAGGCTTCAAAGTTAATAGTATCAAGTTTGACGTTTGTCCACCTGAGGCTATGATTGCTTGAACCATACTTGAGTTGTGACTCCCGAAGGATACAATTTTAATTACTTTGATGTGTGAAGTTGAAACGGGTCGCCAGCAGTGAAGAGCAGTTGCTGCAAGTAAATGTATTGCTTAGTTGTCCCTTATGTTAATTTTCATTTGATTGACAGGGAAGGTTGCTAATGACCCATCTAGTGAACTAAGTGGTGGTACCATTGTTGGTGTTACAACATATATCATTCATCTGTAGGATTACTGTTTTTATCTAGAACCTAATATTAACAAAGCTTAATGCTGAGATTTGGTACACCCACTTCAGTGAGCTTTAATTAAGCAATATGGGTGAGCTTGCTTTTTGTTTCGTAGCTGGAAGATTAATGAAAAAGGTCAAATTTGTCAATCAAGCAGACTATCCAGAATCCTCAAGTTGCATGGAGTGCATCAAAATCCAATAAATGCAACACAGTTATATCATAAAGATATGAATCTTGTAAATAAAAGCAAAATACTGTGGATGCTGGAAATCTGAAATAAAAATAGAAAATGCTGGAAAAACTCAGCAGGTCCGGCAGCATTTGTGGAGAGTTAAAGAGGGATAAACAGCTAAGATGCTACCTTTATGCTACTATCAACACCTTCTTTAGTCTTTAGCACGACCATTAACACTCCTTTTGATCTGTGTCCATGACATTTTTGTCAAATTTCCCCTTAGATCCCATCTATCCCTGACCTTCTATTTTGCTCCACCTGCTCCACGCCTCTCTTAAACAGCCCATCCATCACATTTCTGCTCCTCTTTAGCTCTGAAACTCAAAACGTTGACTCTGTTTCTCTCTCCACAGATGCTGTCAGACCCATTGGGGTTCTCCAGCGTTTTCTGTTTTTATATTATAAATCCTGTAGTCCTGTAGGGGTTCCTCAGCATTCTGAATGTTACTTCTGCAGAACATCGGGAGCTTCCCAGACAAATGGCGCAAATGACTCCCTCCCCCCCTCATTTATACCTTGCAGGTGGAGGGTTCCTCCAAACCTCATCAAAGTTGCTGGAACCATGTTATTTTATGTATTTTAGTTAAAAATAAATCTTTAAAATGAGAGAGACCAATTGTTATATTCATCTTTGCTACAGTAATGTGATTGACATTATGACATTATAAAATCTTCATATCAGCTAGATGCAGTGCACTCTTTGTCCTTCTCTTTATCTTCCCTTCTTGCTGCCCTCTCTCTTTTCCTCTTTTAGGCCTCTTTTTCCTGTTCTCTACCCTTTTCTTTATCTTTTCTTTCATTTCCGCTTTTCCTTGTTTCCTCCCCTGCCGCACCTGGAGATCAGGTGATTCAATGCTTGAGGTTGAAAAGCTGGAGGAAGTTAAGGAATTCAATGTTTTGGAAGATCTGGAAAGGAATGAGTACCAACAGGCGACTGTCAGATGAATTTTACTTTTAAAACAATGAAGTCATAGGGAGGAGTTTGTCAGTAGGGCGGTATTTTTGGAGTTTGTGGGAAATGAAGACGATGATGATAATGACCACTCTTACTTGTAAAGAGCCTTTAATATTGAGAAACATCCCAAGACTACTGAAAAAAACTATAGTCACTGGGCTAAAAACGGACTTGCATTTAGATAGCACCTTTCATGACCACAGGTTGGCCCTCAGTGCTTTACAACCAATAAAGCACTTTTGAAGTATCGTCACCATTGCAGCATAGGAGACGTGGCAGCCAATTTGCACAGAGCAAGATCCCACTAATAGTAACATGGTAATGACTAGATTATCTGTTTTTGGTGTTGATTGGTGTATAAATAATGGCAGGTCACCAGGAAAAATTCCCCTGCTCTCCTTCAAAATAGTGGCCATGAGATCTTTCACACCCAACACAGGCACTCTGTTTAGCACCTCATCAGAAAGGTAGTGCAGCACTCCCTCAGTACTGCACTGGAGTGTCAGCCTAGATTTTTGTTCTTCAGTCCTGGAGTGGGACATAAACTCACAACCTTCTGACTGAGAGGTATGAGTGTTACCCAATGAACCATGGCTGATGGACATCTTAGTAGAATATTTACTGAGAGGAGCACAGCTGAGCACAATGTTGTTCTCATCTGGGATCTACACACACATTGAAGTTCATGACTATTGGTTAGGATCACTTGCCAATTATTGTCCTCATTAGCTTTGGATTATTGAGGCATTTGAACTCCCCAAATTATCACTATGATCAGCAAGGCAGCCCAGCCTAGGAATTGAACTCGGACCCTTCTAGCCTGTTTGGTTCAATATCACACCACTCCTACTTACCGAGCTATTAGAAAAAATCAGGATGTGTTTCCTCAGACTATCTAGCCAATCATTTAGAAATAATCGGCAAAGGGATTAAAAAATGAAAGATTTGGTTTATGCATGCATTTTTTCTTTATTCTCTGAAGAACTGATGCATCATCTACATTTGAATACAAGCCCACACTCTGCTCCTTAGTTCTCAAAAAGATTTATTTATAAATTAATAAGCAGTCTTTTCATTCACCTTAATTTGGATTAAGTGGTATAATTCCCATTACACAAAGCACAATTTTATTATGCTTGAGTTCTTAGTAATGACCTCATTTATTCCTCTGTTTGGTTCCTTATTAGCCATCTGTTAGTTTTGCTACCAATATGGTTTGCATTGTTGTTCAGCTGAACCAAAGATATTTATCCCCAGAGGGTTTTGGTGGAACTGCCCTGTAAGCCGGTTTTAATGATTAAGAGGCCATTTTACTCTTGACTGTCCTGAAAGTTAAAGGGATGGTACACGTAGTGAAAATGGCTGTTCCTAAAGCTCCCAAAAGCAAATATTCATAATATTTCCTGAATATGCAAAAGAGTCTGTTGAGAACCAACATTTAGAATGTGGCTTCACTGAGATATTAATCGCATGCAATCAAGACCCTCTGTTAAAGCAAATATTTTGGAGTTAAATCAGGGACAGAAACTCCTTTTAGGATAACACAATGGAGTAAATGCTGTTCTTTTGAGATCTGAGCTGGAAGGCCTGATTTTTGTCACCAGAGCAAATCTCTGATGAGGACTTGGCACACTTTTGCCTTGGATCTCAGACGAGCAAGGCTGAGTAGCTTTCCTTCAGTTCTGGTATGTAAGTAGACACCCTCATAGATGACCTGAAGGCATAGCACAGCAGCAAAGAGAAGAATACGCCAAAGGGTTGTCACCACAGCAGACTATCGCTACCAACTACCTACGGGCATATGAAACTTTTTTTAAGGGAGACCTGTGTTCTTAAGAAGCAATACAAGTAAAGACTGATCAAAAGATGGCTGATAATGTATAGTGACTGCTTTCTGGAAAATTCCTATGTGGGATATATTGACAGACCTGTCCTGAGAGAACATGGAATGTCACACCTAAAGAGGTGTCAAGGCCTACTTCAAACAGAGACACTTGAAAGGAAGGTATGGAAAACGCAAAAGGCTGGACTCTCAACCTACAGATAAAAACAAAAAACTGAGGATGCTGGAAATCCAAAACAAAAACAGAATTACCTGGAAAAACACAGCAGGTCTGGCAGCATCGGCGGAGAAGAAAAGAGTTGACGTTTCGAGTCCTCATGACCCTTCCACAGAACTGAAGGGTCTGAACTGAAGAACTGCTATTTCTCTGTGGAAGGGTCATGAGGACTCGAAACGTCAACTCTTTTCTTCTCCGCCGATGCTGCCAGACCTGCTGAGTTTTTCCAGGTAATTCTGTTTTTGTTTTGGACTTTTAACCTCCTGTGTTGATGGAGACAATGGAGACTGATTCTCACACCTCAACAGTGATCCAAAAACCCATCTCTTGTTGAATTATATCTCAGAATGTGTAAAATGGCCTGAAATGAAAGAAAGACAGACTCTGGGCGTGAGACATAACTATTTCCCATCTCGGGAATACACAAGAGAAATGGGTTAAAGAGCTGGCTGCAGACCAGTGTGTGTGAGTGACAGAAACAAGAAGAAACATCAGTCAGTCCCCCTAGCAAAGACAGGCAGGTGATTTTCTTTCTCTCTATCTCTTGCTGGGGGGGGGGGTAAGTGTGTTCTAGCAGAAACCACAAGTAAAAAGAAACAAGATAGCCTTTACAGTTACCCTACAGAGAGAACTAGGATTACTCGCCCTGGGATAAACTAACAATTTCTCCAACAGACTATGAATCTGCCAAAGTCAGCTGTGCCGAAATCACCCAATGTAACAGCCACAGTGTATCACCATCCATGCCAAGGACTGATTTGTATATTTTTAAACTTTTATTTGGACTCTTAACTTCTCATTTCTGGTCTGCGTGTGTATATGTGTCGCGTCATTTTATTATCTTTCCTCAGGCTTTAGTAATAAATAAATTTACCTTTCATTCACTGCAGAAAGCCTGGTCAAATTGGCTCCTTATAAAAAATAAAAGCTGGAAAATGGGTGTCCACAGGGAAAGGATTTTTGAACTATCCAACCGAGGAGGTTGAACAAAGAAGGGAGCCAGCTCATTCCTCCTCACCTGGGATCATAACGAAATTGGGGTCCCGTCCCAGTTGTAACAAATTGGGAATCTCGTCTGGGAATTTAACAATCTGGGGGCCTCATCCGGGACTGGTCGTAACAGAGGATCAGTACCAGAGCACAATCCTGTTTGACCCCACTGTGCACCCCAAAGGGTTCCGATGTTGCCCTGTCATAGCTGGCCTTACCCATCATGCTGTCATGGAAAGAGGAGATCCCATTGAGCAGCTTCAGCGAGCAGTCAACTTTCTCCAGCAACTTAAATAGGTCATCTCTGCTCACATGACCGAATATCTTGGTGAGATCGATGAAGGCAATATACAGTGGCCCTTTCCTCACAGCATTTCTCTTGTAACTGCCAAACTGAGGAGATCATGAAAATTGTAGATCCTCCAGTTCTGAAACCACACTGGGTTACAGGGTAGATCCGTTCAGCCAGGGTCTGCAATCGAACAAGAGTAACACGAGCGAATACTTATCCCACGCTGTTCAGCAGGGAGATGCCTCGATAGTTGTTGCAATTGCTGTGGTCACCCTTGTTCTTGTGCAGTGTCACAATCTTTCCAATCTAACAAGTCTTAGGGCACTAACCCCTCCCTCAGCAGAGACAGAGAATTATGTGCAGATGCTACAGGAGTGCTGGTTTCCCATGCTTGATGAGTTCAGGCAGTATAGCATCAGCACCTGGAGCTTTGTCCATGGCAAGTGAGTCAATAGCTTTGCTAAGCTCCTCCAGGTGGGTTCAATATCCAGCTCTGCCATGACAGGCAGGCTTTCTATGGTATCTAGAGCTTCCTCAGTGATGGTGCTTTCCCTAGAGTACAACTCAAGGTAGTGTTCCACCCATCTCACCAACTGTATTGCAGTTGCTCATGAGCCTCCCCTGCCTTTGTTTTCAAAGAGTCGTTTCCTTTGCTAATGAACCTGTTCCCTTCTTGATCCCTTCATACATGCCCCTAGCATTCTGTGTGTCAAAGGACATCTGGATATCCTGGTGCAGTTGTAACCAGTAGTCATTGGCACACAGCTTAGCAGTCTGTTGGGCTTTACATTGAATGGCTCTTAGTGCATTCAGAGTCTCCTCACTTGGATCCCTCTTGAAGTTAATGAGAGTGGATCATTTGGCGTCAATGACAGGTCCCATCACGGTGATGTTAGCCTCAAACCAGACAGCATTTTACTGCCGTCCCCTCCCATATGTTGAGAGTGCGGTATTGTAAATGGTATCTCAAAGTATGCTCCAATTCACTTCTGTACTCTGTGTGGGAATGCCGGAGAGCACCTGTCCAATTGAGTCGAGGAACTGTTGGTTTTTCTCTGGGTCAGCAGTATGGCTGATGTTGATACGAGGGTGACATTTCTGTTTTGATTGAAAAAGTTCAAGCATCGCATCCTAACCCTGTGCACACCAGGGATTAATCTGTATCACAGTCAGTGGCATGATAGCAGTGTGTGTTGAGAATGCTGTTCAGAGAGTCATGCCTGGTGATGATCAGATCCAGTTGGTGCCAAAGGCCTGATCTTGGATGGACACCTTGTGGCATGGTTTTTTCTGAAAGAAGGTGTTAGTTACAAAGCTTATGATAGCAGAAAAACTCAAGTAGTCTCTGTCTGTTCTCCTTTATCTTTCCAAGGCCAAGCTGTCCGAGGGAGGAGGACCATGTTCTGCGTCCACTCTTGCATTGAAATCCCCCAGTAAGTAAAGATGTTCAGACTGAGAGATTCTGCTGATAGTAGCATCAATCTCCTCATGGAACTGGTCTTTCACATCTACATTGCATCCAGCATTGGAGCATAGATATTTATGAGGTTAACTGGCCCTGTTTGAGTTAAGAAGCAGATGGAGAGAACATGTTTTGAACCACTTGTAGGGGGTTCTCTCATTGAGAGTAGTGAAGTCCTTATAATGAAGCCTATACTTTGATCTTTATAATGAGGATAAAATATATAATTCCTCGGTGTATTATGATGTCATTATCGATCATCAATAAGCCACATTCTTACTATATACGTGTAAAATATTATCAATAATTTGAGCAAACTTGTCATGACAGTGATATAAATGAGATGTTTGTCAGTAATCACAAGGGGAATTTTGTGCTCCTTTCCCCATGGAGTCTTTGCTGGCTGAGGGCATTTAATTAGGCGGGATGATGATGGGTGGGGGCCACTCTATCTTCCCACCTCCACCTGATGGTGGGAAGGCCCCGGGACAACCTTCCTGCCCTGCTCATCGATTGACGGCCTTAAGTGCTTCATCTCAGCACCGCTGGTATTAACCCTGTAATGAGTGGGTGAAGGGTGCTCTCCATGTGGGAAGCATGACAGGCAAACTCTGTTGGGGTTGCTTGTGGGCTTCTGAGGAGTGGAGGGCATCCCATGGTCAGTACTGGATTGAGGAATCTAGCATTGAAAGCTGAAAGCTGAAGCTTTCAGCCCACTGAAATCTTCCCCCATCCTCCGATCTCCCTGGGACCACCACCCCATGAGCCCTCTGCTTCCGCCATCACTCACTCTGGCCTGGGATCCTGCAACAAGCTGGGCCTCAGGTGGGTGTTCTGCCAGCAGCAGCCATCGCCTCCCTGGTGGTGCTGCTGTTTATTGGAGCTGCTGGCTTCTGATTGACTGGCAGCCCTTGGTAGGCAGAACTTCTGCCCCCGGGATCCTTGATCCTGGGAGAAGGCCTGCAACTGGCCTGTCAAGTGTCTGAGTGGAACAAGATGCAGCGGGCCTTCCTGAAAGAAGCGAGGCAGGGCTCCAGCTCCCTAAGACTCCTGTTACCTTCACAAGATTCTGCCCCACATTGTCTTCAATCTTAAAAGTCTCAACATGTAATTAACAGTAATAAAGGAAATGAAAAGATTGTGCAGAGTTAGCCTTCCCAAATGGTTTATTTCCCTGTATCAGTGTATAGCCAGGCCAGTTGTGAGATGGTTTCCTGACAGAGTTCAATCCTATTCTTACATAATGCCTACACATATTCACCTTGTATTATGATTTCCGTGGAGACTGACAACTTTTAAAAAGAAATTCGAACTTCCAGTCAAAAGCTGAAAGAACGACGCCACAAGGTTTCATGTTTTAAGATATTTACTGTAACAAAAGACTAAAAGCACTAATGACTAAACACTATTTTTGGAGGCAACCTATACTTTAAACCACAGAATGGAATACCCACTTTTTATTTTAAGCACAACCGAAGAAACACACTTCACTGGTCTACGTTGTACTGTCCTTTAAGTAGGTATTCAATTCTCCCAGAATCAGTTTAAGATGGCTTTTAGCTCCCGAAGGTTTACATCTGTTATTTTTCTTTCTCAACCTGTTGACTCTCACTCCTTCATAGTGAGAATGATACTGGAGATCCTCCTTACAGCATAAGCTAGGTGAACCCTTCAGCTTCATTTTAACTCATCACGAATTTTGTCATCTCAACCTGAGTGTGAGCTTCCAACCATATTCTGATGTGTTGAATCATAGAGACTTTTGGCTTCTAGCTGCTCCCTTTCTCCAGAACCCTGGAAGACTAACCTCTCTGTGATATTCCGCGATATTTTGGGAAAGTCTATAACCCTTCCTCTGTACCCCTCCCATCTTGAAGCCCTTGACCATGGCAATGTGAATCACGTTGCCTGTATCCGGGTAGAGATGCTGATTAGTTATACTTGAGACCTCAACCCTCTTTTATCTTGAAAGTAAATGGAGAGTTTAAAGCACGATTGTTTACAACTCAACATTGTCAACACTTCTCTGGGACTTTGGAGACTCTCAGACTATCCACTGTTGCCACACAGATTGCTGCCATTGTCTCCAAATGTAAACGTCTTGCACTTTTTTCCCAGTAAAACAACCTTGGCCTCCTTTAACCTCTAACAATCAAACCACGCAGAACAAGTCATGTAACCCCTTTGTTTACCCTAAATTAAAAGCACAGTCCCAAAAATTAATAGCATCATAAACTTCATAATTGTAACACTTGGAACAGTGTCTATTGGTTATTGGCTGTAGAATTCCTTCTGATTTTTATTTCTGCCTTGTTGAAGAACATTGAAGCTCTACCCTGCCCCAACTGGGATTAGATAATTCAGCATGACCCAGGCATTAAATCAAGGATTTAATGGTTTGTATATTTCAGCTTGTTACCTCAATATCTGCCTGCTGAACCCCTGGAGGAACTTGCTTTTTAAATGAGAACAAGACCTTTTCTACTAATATTCAGACAATTACTTTATTTTATATGCACTGAAAAGCAGTAGTGAGCTGGGAAAATGGGAAAAACATTCCTGGCTAACTAAGGGTTAAATAGATAATAATTTGTGAGCTGGCACCAAAAAATGAATAATCACAGAAGCTGCCAGATTGTCATTAAAAACCCAACTGGGTCATTTAGTGTCCTTCAGGCAAGACACATGGCACTTCTGCCCCATGTTACCTACCTGTGACTCCACTCCAACGATTATGTGGCCTGGTACATGATGCCTACACAGTGACTAGAGACAGATTTTGATTCCAGCCTTTGCAGGGCTGCCCACATCCCAGGAACAACTAAAAAAAAATTACTACAGAACAGCACGAGGAACTATTTCATATCTGAAGTCTGTCGATAGATGCTAATATTGTGTGGACCTAATTTCTTGTACTGCTTCTTTAAGTCTAAGAGCATCGAGGTGGAAGAAGTAATAAGATTGTTTGCAGATTAATCTGGTTCGTATTTATTGAAGGTAATACGGAGTTTTCATTTGGCCATAAAAGCACACAGATGTCAATAGCACTGAATAACCTATGTTGTGTGAAATTAACAGCTGCAGTAAACCTGTCATGTGAGAATTGTCGGGAGGCTTAGAGTAGCCTTTACTTTGATAGAATGCACAGTAAACATCATAAACAACTGCTCCTGCATGCGAATGGTCAGGCTAATAGTGCTCATTACAGGGAGCAATGTAACACCAATAAGTCATGCGATATGCTAATTGCAGGTCCTCCCTGCATTTGCTCCTATATAAATTCTTGTTATTCTGTAAGTCTTTTCTGACAAATGGCCTTAAACATTGGTCAGAATTTTACGGCCCGCGGGTGGTGCGTGCCTGACCTGAACGGGCATGAAATTGCACCCAACGAGGGTAAAAGTAGTCCTTCCAACTGGTGGAGGTACTTACTTTAACAACAGCTTAAAGCATATGTTTAACATTATTAAGCTGTAAGGCTTATTTTACACCATTATGTATGTACTATAGTCACTGTTGTTTTAGATTACAGTTACATCCTACTGTTAAAGATATTCCTAGGCTGATTCTGAGATTAAAGGGATCATCATCTACATTTAATATTTTCTTTTATAGGGTTTTGATAGCCAATAGGTGGTCTTGTGCTTCAGTAGGTCCAGCCAGAAGCTCAGAAGCCCACTCCAGGACATGTTAGCCATGGATGGCACAACCTCCTAATCCTCCCAACACTTCCCCACTATTTTTCCAAGGGGTAAAGAAAGTGTGAGTGAAGATACAAAACAAACATAGCTGATTTTCTCGGAATAATTTTCCCCAGTGTTACCCATGAATAGTCTCAACCAATCCGATGACACCAGAGAGATTCATTGTTAGAATTGAACACTTTGACTACTCTGTACTGACTGTACTCAGCCAGTCCATGTTTGCAAAGCTCAGAACATAATGCCTAATGTTAGATGTGATTTTGCGATTGGGCAGCACTTGCTGAATAATCCCGAGTGTGCAGGGTCCTGTCCTCTGCGGGCAAAAGGAACATGTCCAGACATTGCATCATTTTTGAAGAAACAAAAGTATGGGGGAGCAATAGCTCCCTGGTGCATTCGCCATGGCAATGTTTTGACCAATCAGAGCCAACATGCCACCCAGTCAGCACCCACTTTTCTCAAGCAGTATAAATTGTTCCTTTTGATATTCTTGCATCTGTCCTGATGAGTGCAAGACGAAAAGCTTCGGCAGCTCTGTTTCCAGCAATACCCAAGTTCTGTACTACCAAGTAACTACTTTGACTACAGCTGCATTTTTACTGCATGCCTAGAAGATCAATTGGGTTTTTAGGCTTAGGTTCAAAGCAACGTTTTGCTTTGGAGGAGAAACCGAACCTAATTGTAGCCCTTTAGATCTGCTGCTATACTTAAGCACTTTATAGTTATTGTGGTCAGATTTGTGTCCATTTGTTTGCTGTCCTCTGGGCCTTATAGTGACCACTCTAACTGCTGCATTCTACAAAGGCTGAAACTTCTGCTGGACTGTCTCTGTTCTGCACCTTGAGTTTTTGCTCCTCTGTTGGGAGAAAAATTCACTGTGTTCTGAGATGTCTCTGATCTTCACTGTGTTCTGAGCTGTCTCTGATCTTCACTGTGTTCTGAGCTGTCTCTGATCTTCACTGTGCTCTGAGCTGTCTCTGGTCTTTTCACTGTGTTCTGAGCTGTCTCTGATCTTCACTGTGTTCTGAGCTGTCTCTGATCTTCATTGTGTTCTGAGCTGTCTCTGATCTTCACTGTGTTCTGAGCTGTCTCTGAGCTTCACTGTGTTCTGAGCTGTCTCTGATCTTCACTGTGCTCTGAGCTGTCTCTGGTCTTTTCACTGTGTTCTGAGCTGTCTCTGATCTTCACTGTGTTCTGAGCTGTCTCTGATCTTCACTGTGTTCTGAGCTGTCTCTGATCTTCACTGTGTTCTGAGCTGTCTCTGAGCTTCACTGTGTTCTGAGCTGTCTCTGATCTTTCTTTGGATTCTTTCAGGGGGTGAGGGCAATACTATTGCCCATCCCTAATTGCCCTTGAACTGACCTTACTAGGTCATTTCAGAGATCAGTTAAGAAATGGCCACATGGAGTCACATGTAGGCCAGACCAAGTAAGGACAAAAGATTTCCTTCCCTAAAGGGTGATCCTAGGTTGATATCAATGATAGTTTCATAGGTCATCATTACTAAGACTAGCTTTATAGATTTATTAACTGAATTCAAATTCCACCAACTGCTGTGGTGGGATTTGAACCCATGTCCCCAGGAACTCATCGACACCAACACCCATCTAGGACCCCCCACCCCTGCCTGTTCCTCCGTCCCCACCCTTTCTTCCAATCCCAACCCCAGCCGTGTATTCACTATACCCCCTGACCTTCCCCTCTCCGATGCTGAACGTTCAGTGCTCAGCAAAGGACTTAGTTTCATACCCTTACGCCCTCACCTCAATGAATTTCGGGCTCGGCATGATACTGAACTCTTCTTCCGCCGTCTTCGTCTCCGGGCTCACTTCTTTGGGCAGGAGTCCTCTCCCAGTTCAACGGATCCTTTTACCCATCTCCAATATTCTCCCTCCACCTGGACCCCTCCCTCTGGATTCTTACCTTCTCTCGATCTTTTCATTGAGAACTGTCGGCGCGACATTAGTCGTCTCAATTTCTCTGCTCCTCTCACCCATTCTAACCTGTCTCTCTCTGAACTTACTGCACTCCATTCTCTCAGGTCCAACCCTGACATTGTCATCAAACCCGCTGACAAGGGTGGTGCTGTTGTTGTCTGGCGCACTGACCTCTACCTCGCGGAGGCTGAGCGTCAACTCGCAGACACTTCCTCCTACCTCTCCCTGGACCATGACCCCACCACTGAACATCAAGCCATTGTTTCCAGGACTGTCACTGACCTCATCTCCTCTGGGGATCTCCCTCCCACAGCTTCCAACCTGATAGTCACCCAACCTCGGACGGCCCGCTTCTATCTCCTACCCAAAATCCACAAACAGAACTGCCCCGGTAGACCAATCGTCTCAGCTTGCTCCTGCCCCACAGAACTCATTTCTCGTTATCTTGACTCCCTTCTCTCTCCCCTTGTCCAGTCCCTTCCCACCTACATCCGTGATTCCTCTGACACCTTACGTCACATCAACAATTTCCAGTTCCCTGGCCCCAACCGCTTACTCTTCACCATGGACGTCCAATCCCTCTACACCTCCATCCCCCACCAGGATGGTCTGAGGGCCCTTAGCTTCTTCCTCGAACAGAGGCCCGAACAATCCCCATCCACCACTACTCTCCTCCGTCTGGCTGAACTTGTTCTCACACTGAACAATTTCTCCTTCAACTCCTCTCACTTCCTCCAGATAAAAGGTGTGGCTATGGGTACCCGCATGGGCCCCAGCTATGCCTGTCTCTTTATGGGGTATGTGGAACATTCCTTGTTGCAGTCCTACTCCGGCTCCCTACCACAACTCTTTCTCCGGTACATCGATGATTACTTCGGTGCCGCTTCATGCTCTCGTCAGGACTTGGAAAAATTTATTAATTTTGCTTCCAATCTCCACCCCTCCATCATTTTCACGTGGTCCATCTCTGACACTTCCCTTCCCTTCCTTGACCTCTCTGTCTCAATCTCTGGTGATAGACTGTCCACCAATATCCATTACAAACCCACTGACTCCCACAGCTATCTCGACTACAGCTCCTCACACCCTGCTTCCTGTAAGGACTCCATCCCATTCTCTCAATTCCTTCGCCTCCGTCGCATCTGTTCCGATGATGCTACCTTCAAAAACAGTTCCTCTGACATGTCCTCCTTCTTCCTTAACCGAGGTTTTCCACCCACGGTCGTTGACAGGGCCCTCAACCGTGTCCGGCCCATCTCCCGCGCATCCGCCCTTACGCCTTCTCCTCCCTCCCAGAAACATGATAGGGTCCCCCTTGTCCTCACTTATCACCCCACCAGCCTCCGCATTCATAGGATCATCCTCCGCCGTTTCCGCCAACTCCAGCATGATGCCACCACCAAACACATCTTCCCTTCACCCCCCTTATCGGCATTCCGTAGGGATCGCTCCCTCCGGGACACCCTGGTCCACTCCTCCATCACCCCCTACTCCTCAACCCCCTCCTATGGCACCACCCCATGCCCACGCAAAAAATGCAACACCTGCCCCTTCCTCTCTCCTCACCGTCCAAGGACCCAAACACTCCTTTCAAGTGAAGCAGCATTTCACTTGCATTTCCCCCAACTTAGTCTACTGCATCCGTTGCTCCCAATGTGGTCTCCTCTACATTGGAGAGACCAAACGTAAACTGGGCGACCGCTTTGCAGAACACCTGCGGTCTGTCCGCAAGAATAACCCAAACCTCCCTGTCGCTTGCCATTTCAACACTCCACCCTGCTCTCTTGCCCACATGTCTGTCCTTGGTTTGCTGCATTGTTCCAGTGAAGCCCAACGCAAACTGGAGGAACAACACCTCATCTTCCGACTAGGGACTTTACAGCCTTCTGGACTGAATATTGAATTCAACAACTTTAGGTCGTAAGCTCCCTCCCCCATCCCCACCCCCTTTCTGTTTCCCCCTTCCCTTTTTTTTCCAATAAATTATAAAGATTTTCCTTTTCCCACCTATTTCCATTATATATATAAAAAAACCCACTAGAGCTATACCTTGAGTGCCCTACCATCCATTCTTAATTAGCACATTCGTTTAGATATCACCAACTTTAATTTTAACACCTATGTGTTCTATTGTACTATTGTCGTTGACATCTTTTGATGATCTGCTTCTATCACTGCTTGTTTGTCCCTACAACCACACACCCCACCCCCCCCTCCACCTCTTTGTCTCTCTATCTCTCCGCCCCCCACACACACACCTTAAACCAGCTTATATTTCAACTCTTTCTTGGACTCGAACGCAAGTTCTGTCGAAGGGTCATGAGGACTCGAAACGTCAACTCTTTTCTTCTCCGCCGATGCTGCCAGACCTGCTGAGTTTTTCCAGGTAATTCTGTTTTTGCTCTGGATTACTAGTCCAGCAACATTACCATCACTTCTCTTGCCATTTCTATCCAGCTCTAGATTTCACTTTGTTGCATTGAATGACCTTTGCTGCTTTCCACTTGCTTCCCACAATCGCTAATTCCCAAATCCTTCAGAAATCCTCTGGAACTCTGCACCAGGGTGAGTGGCTGCTCAAGCTCCTACTGTTTGATTGATGAATGGTGCTGTTGTTGACTCTCATCAGGTAGAAGTCTGAAACATTTATTTAACAGAACAAAAAGCCTTCTACGATCCAAAATCTAGCCACAACTTACAATTGTTGGTAAAGGACGATTACATAAAATATTTTTAGAAGTTAGATAAACAAACTAAAAGATAGTTTCACCAATATTTGCATACTTCCTGTGAATAAATGATATAAGACGTCGCTTTCATCCCTTAACTCAATAATATTTGAGGACGGAACCATTCAAAGGTTCGAGATAACTGTCTACCAGTTGAAATTTCAAATTCTTTTAATTATTTTTGCATTGATTATGAATTTTGTTATTTTTAACCCTTTTCAATTTTAATCGTCTCCTCTTTTGCATGTGTTAGCTAATTTTCTGGTTCATTCCCACAGGTCACTGGTCAGGGACAGGAACCTGGCTCTTTATCCCCTCCATGCACATTTGTCCTGACTTTAGTGGAAGGAAATTGCAGAGCAGCACCTGGATCATCAATTTAACTGAGGTCAGTTCAGTTCAGTGTTGTAGGGGGGAAACACTTAACTCTTCCAGTTCTATACAGTCCAAGCCATGGACGTTGCTGCTTTGTGTGGTTTGGAAAGTGTATTTGTAGAAAAAGCCTTGCATCGCTGCAGTGCCTCTCTCAACCTCAGGATGTCCCCAAGCGCTTTACAGCTAATGGATTACTTTTGAATTGTAATCACTCTAGCAATGCAGGAAACATGGCATCCAATTTGTACACAGCAAGCTCTTACAGACCGCAATGTGATAACGGCCAGTATTTTGTTTTGCCATTGTTGATTGAGGGATAAATATTAACGAGGACAACGTAGATAACTATTCTGCCCTTTTTTGACATAGCGTCATGCGATCTATTACGTCCACCTGAGCAGGCAAATAGGGTGTGGGTTTAACATCTCACTTGAAAGATGGCACCTTCAACAGTGTAGCATTCCCTCAGCACTGCACTGGATTGTCAGCCTAGATTTTTGTGCTCAAGTCTCTGGAGTACACTAGTCACTGGGAATTTTCAATCCGTTTTTAAAAATTGTGACACTTACATGATTATATTTGTATATTGTAAAATTATACTTTTACTGTGATAATGCCCTTAACACAACTCTTCACCAAAAACCTATATTCTACTGTGTGCTATGTACACTTTGGATAAACTGTACAGCTTAAATATCTGAATCTCTTTTCAAAAGAATTTTTGCTTTGTTCTTAGTCAACCTGAAACACCCAGTGAGCAACTTGACATCAGTTTATTTTGAAGTGTGAGGTCCTTCATTTACCAGATCAATCAGAAAGATTGAATAGTCATTCAGAAAGATAATACAGTAGCCTTGATTACACCATGCAGTTAGTCATCCAAAAATATATGCAGTGTTCGTTCCTGAGAAACTGATTGACTGGGAACTCTGCCCAACGCTGTTAGAATCTTGCTTTAAACCAACTTGGCATAGACTGAGAACGTTTGTTGGTTTCCATCCAAGCGTCAAACCATGTGGTCAGACATCAGGATGCAGCTCATGTTCTTTAGACAGTTAAGAATCTGATACAATATGAAATAAAGGTATATTGTGCAACTCTAGTTACCAGCTCAAGTGGTGGCTCAGGTCAAAAATGCTATTTACAATAAAATACCGGTTGCCGATTTGGCTATACTAACACAGCTAGTTTTAATTGCTTTGTTTCCAAAAAAGATTAGAAAGAAACATCCCTCATTTAAGCAGAATGTTGAGAAATACTTAAATGATTAGCACACGGTGTATGTGTAATTTCAGTGATACAATCTGTTGTTGCAGTTAGGTGTTGTTACCATGAATCCGAAACTAATTCTTTAAAAACGCAAACCATGGGAACTGAAAGACTGAAATAATAGAAATATATTTCCAAAATGACATTGTAAATTAATTATTTGTATCATAAAGCAGCTTGCTACATCAAAATACTCCAAAGTGCTTTATATAATTGTTATACAGTGCAATGGTTGTTGTGTATTGTAGAATCATAGAATAGTTACAACACTAAAGGAGGCCATTCAGCCCATCATGTCCTTGCTAGCTCTCTGTATGAGCAACTCGTTGAGTTCCACTCCCATGCCTTTTCCCCACAGCCCTACAAATCTTTTCTTTTAAGATAATTATCCAATTCCCTTCTGAAAGCCACAAGTGAATCTGTCTCCACCATTCTGTCAGGCTGTCCATTTCAAATCCTTAAGCACTCAATGCATTAAAAAACATTTCTCATGTCTCCTTTGGCACTTTTCCCATTCATCTTAACTCAGTGTCCTCTGGTTCTTGACCTTTCCACCAATTGGAATAATTTCTTTCTATCTACTCTGTCCAAACCTCTCATGATTTTGAACACCTCTACCAAGTCTCCCCTCAACCTTCTCTTCTTCAAAGAGAACAGCCTCAGTTTCTCCAAACTATCCACAAAACTGAAGTCCCTCGTCCATGAAAATTTTCTCGTAAATCTTTTCTGCATAAGTAGTTAAAAGAAAAGAAACTAAAACAGAAAATGCTGGAAAAGCTCAACAGGTCTGGCAGCATCTGTGGAGAGTTAGCGTTTTGAGTCTGTATGACTCTCCCTCAGAGCTAAAGAGAAGTAGAAACGTGATGGAATTTATACTGTTTAAGAGGGGCTGGAACAAGTGGAGCAAATTGGAAGGTCAGGGATAGGTGGGAGCTCAGGAGAGATTGAAAAAATGTCATGAACACAAGACAAAGGGAGTGTTAATGGTGGTGTTAAAGACTAAAGAAGTTGCTGATAGTGGCATAAAGATAAACTAGCAGAATGTGTTAATAGCTGAACAAGAGTCAGCACTCTGTGAAAGCACAGCATCGAAACAAGTGATGTGGGGAAAGTGGTGGATTAGGTAAAAAGGATTTAAACGATTAAAAATAAATTAAAAAATGAATAAATAAATAAAAATGAATTTTAAAAAATGGATTAAAAAGAGGTAAAGATGGAGGAGAGAGTTCGTGGTTTGAATTTGTTGACCTCAATGTTAAGTCCAGAAGACTGCAAAGTGCCTAATTGGAAGATGAGGTGCTGTTCCTCCAGTTTGCATTGGGCTTCACTGATATTGCAGCAGGCCAAGGATGGGCGTGTGAGCATGACAGCAAGATGGTGTGTTGAAATGGCAAGAGACAGGAGGGTTTGGGTCATGCTTGTGGATTGAACGAAGGTTTTCTGCAAAGCGATCACCCAATCTACTTTTATCTTAGTTAAAAGAAAAGATTGGTGAATTAATCTCAGCACATATTACTCCTTGTGGTAGGGCGCTGTAAAAAGTAATATTGAAAACACCTGCCATTTAAGAAATATTTAAATTTATTTCTGTTTCTCATTAAAACACAACGCTTCAGGTCTCTACACACAGTTGGGACCCAGTTGCTGATATTAGCACAAAACCAACTGACAAACAGTTCCACTGGACATACAACTGGTTTACATCTGAGTTTGGGCCTGAATGGCGTTGGGGATTTGCCTAAGCAGAAAATGCAAATCAATAAAAAAGAGTGAAAGAGGAGACCTGCATTTATATAGCTCAATTCATGACCTCGGTACATTTTGAAATGCTTTACAGCCAATAAAATATTTTTGAAGTGCAGCCATTGTTGCAAATACAGGAACCACAGTAGCCAATTTGCACACAGTGTGGTCTCATAAACAGTAACAAGATAATCTGTTGATATTAACTGAGGGATAAACGTTGGCCAAGATTCCAGGAGAAATCCTTTGCTCTTCTCCAACTCGTGCCATGGAATCTCTTATGTGCACTCGAAAGGCTTTGGTTCATCATTTACTGAGCTGATAGTCAACAATTCTAACTTGAGTGTTTCTTCTTTGCGATCAGAAATTGGCCCAGGTGTCTATTTTTGAATTTCAGTGGAGCTGCTGATTTATAGGCCAAATCTTCTACCAATAGCACCAGCGGGAGTTGGATTGCTAGTATGTGGTGCTGAATGATGCCAACTGTGTTGGTACAATTAGTGTACCAGCAACAGTAGTTCATGGAGGCCTGCCTCCTTACCTTGCCCCATGCTTGATGCAGAGTGGTGCCCTTCAAGCCATATAACCAATTATATCTCTCTAATGGAGAGGGATACCGACAGTCCTATGTGGACTATGGCTAATTACCAAAAACTGCTCACTCATTCCTTGGCTGTTTGTGGGACTTTGCTGTGTGGAAATTGGCTGTCTATTTAACCGCAGTTCAAAAGTAACCCATTGGCTGCAAAGTTTTTTGGAACATCCTAAGGGCATGCTAATGTCTGATATAAATGCAAGTTTATTCCAACTCCCACACAACAACGAAGTGGCTATGAACTGTGTCTAAACATTTATAATGGTTCCCCAGAGAGAAGATGAAAGGCAAATTAAGCATTTTTTGTTTACTTTTTTATATTGCCGAGTTAGAGAGGGCAGCTTATTCATTGAACGTACTCGCTTGCATTTACCTCCTCTTGCAATAATGTAAGTATATTGTATGCTTGCATATTTTTATTCTTCTAATGCACATTATTTTTGGTATGACATTTGTTTTTTTGCTTCCAATGTCTTAAAGCAAGTTCAGTAATTTTTTTCACAGTTGAGTTGCCATAATTGCATTATGCAACTGAGTTCTAGATTGTTTTTAGTAGCTTCAATTTTGCCTGATTAAAGTTGGGTCAAGAATTGAACTGAAAATAGACACATTTTCGGTTTAAAAAGAACAACATAGGTGCAAATCTCTACATGACAAAGAAATGATTTTTGTTAAATTAAAAAAAAACAGTATGTATAATTTTATCCTGAGTTTATTATGTGATCTATTTGAATTTTGATATTCAATTTTCTACAAGTAATATTAGCTACCGTTTAGCTCTTAGCATTATAATTTGCATCTAGAAAGAAAAATCATACATCTTTAAGCTGGTTTGAATCCTAATGTTGCTATTCAAGATTTGAAGTGGCGATAAACTACTATAATTAGAGTTACCTAGGCAATTCCTTGTAATTGTAATTTGTATTGTTCTGGCATCCCTGTATTTCATACTAAGTGTCATCCTGGTTTTTGATAGTTGCACCTGTGAGATTTGTGAGCTCAAATGCCAGACTAGCACTTAAACACATGGGGGAAAATGTTGGCCCAGAACTTCCGGTCTCCAGAGTGTTGGAGATGGGACGTAAAATCCAAGATGCATGTCAGAACTTCTACAAACATACGAACAAGGAGCAGGAGTAGGCCATTCAGCCCATCGAGCCTGCTCCGCCATTTAATAAGACCTTGGCTGATCTGATAGAACCTCCACCCCCGATAACCTCTCACCCCTTTGCTTGCCAAGATTCTATCCAGCTCTGCCTTAAAAATATTCAAAGACTCTGCTTCCGCCACCTTTTCAGGACCAGAGTTCCAAAGACTCACAACTCTCTCAGAGAAATTTTTTTTTGCTTCATCTCCGTTTTAAATGGGTGACCCCTTATTTTTAAACAATGACCCCTAGTTCTAGATTCTCCCACAAGAGAGACATCCTCTCTACATCCACCCTGTCAAAACCCCTTAGTATATGTTTCAATCAAGTCACCTCTTATTCTTCTAAATTCCAGCGGACACAAGCCTAGCACATCCAAACTTTCCTCATAAGGCAACCTGCCCATTCCAGGTATCTGTCTGTTAAACCTTCGCTGAATTACTTCCAGTGCATTTACATCCTTCCTTAAATAAGGTGACAAATATGGCATACAGCACTCCAGATGTGGTCTCACTAGTGCTCTATATAACTGAAGCATAACCTCCCTATTTTTGTATTCAATTCTCCTCACAATAAATGATAACATTCTATTAGCTTTTCCTAATTACTTGCTGTACCTGTATACTAGCCTTTTGCGATTCATGCACAAAGACACCCAGATCCCTCTGCATCTCAGAGCTGTGCAATCTCTCACCATTTAGATAATATGCTTATCTTTTATTCTTCCTGCCAAAATGCAAAATTTCACAGTTTCCAACATCTTGCTTAATTTGCCAGATTTTTTCCCACTCACTTAACCTATATCTTTTTGTAGTCTCTTTATGTCCTCTTCACAACTTACTTTCCTACCTATCTTTGTATCATCAGTAAATTTGGCAACCATCCCTTCTATCCCTTCATCCAAGTCACTAAATAAATTGTAAACAGTTGAGGTCCCAGCACTCATCCCTGTGGTACACCACTCATCACACATTGCCAACCTGAAAAAGACCCATTTATGCTTACTCTCTGCTTCCTTTTAGCCAGCCAATCTTCTATGCATGCCAATATGTTACTCCCTATACTATGAGCTTTTATTTTCAGCAATAGCCTTTGATGTGGCACTTTATAAAATGCCTTCTGGAAAATCTATGTACAGTACATCCACCAGTTCCCCTTTATCTACAGCACATGTTATTTCCTCAAAGAACTCCAATAAGTTGGTTAAACATGATTTCCCTTTCACAAAACAATGTTGACTCTGCTTGATTGCTTTGAACTCATCCAAGTATCCTGCTATAGTTCTTTCATAATAGCTTCTAACATTTTCTCTCCGACAGATGTTAAGCCAACTGGCCTGTAGTTTCCTGCTTTCTATCTCCTTCCCTTTTTGTATAATGGAGTTACGTTTGCAATCTTCCAATCTAATGGGACCTTCTTCAAATTTAGAGAGCTTTGGAAAATTGAAACCATCTCACTAGCCACTTCTTTTAAGGCCCCAGAATGAAGTCCATCAGGACCCAGGCACTTGTCAGCCTGCAGCTCCAACAATTTACTCGGTACCACTTCTCTGGTGATTGTAATTTTCCTGAGTTCCTCCCCATCTTCCATTTCCTGATTTGCAGCTGCCTCTGGGATGTTACTTGTATCTTCTATAGAAAATACAGATGCAAAATACCTGTTCAATTCATCTGCCATTTCCTTGTTTTCCATTATCAATTCTCCAGAATCACTTTCCATAGGACCAATGCTCAGTTTGTTAACTCATTTCTGTTTTAAATATTCATAGAAGCTCTTACTATCTGTTTTTATATTTCTGGATAGCTTTCTCTTGTACTCTAATTTTTCCCTCATTAATTTTTTAGTCATCATTTTCAGTTCCTTATACTCTGTCCAATTTTCTGGATTTCCACCTATCTTTGCACAATTATATGCTTTTTCTTTAAGTTTGATACGATGTTTAACCTTTCTTGTTAACTGCGATGGTGTGCCTATCCCTTGGGCTTTTTCTTACTTGTTGGAATGTGTCTATTCTGTGAATTCTGAAATATCTCCTTAAATGTTTGCCACTGCGTCTCTAGTCACCTATCCCTTAACTTACTTTGTCAATTCACTTTAGCCAGCTCTGCTTTTATGCCCTCATAATTGCCCTAACTTAAGTTTAAGGATATAGTCTCAATCCACTCCTATCTCCCTCAAACTAAATGTAAAATTCAATCACATTATAGTCGCTGCTACCTAGGGGAGCCTTCACTATGAGGTCATTAATTAATCCTATCTTGTTGCACAATACCAGACCTCGTAAAGCTGGCTCTCTGGTTGGCTCCAGAACATGCTGTTCTAAGAAACTATCCCAGAAACATTCAATGAGCTCCTCATTAGGCTACCTTTGTCTATCTGACTTTTCCAGTCTATTTGTAGATTAAAGTCTCCCATGATTATCGCCATGCCTTCTGACAAGCTCCCATTATTTCTTTCTTTATGCTCCATCCTACCATGTGGTAACTATTAGGAGGCCTGTACACAACTCTGTCTTGCCTTTACCATTTCTCATCTCTCCCCAAACCGTTTCCACATCCTGGTTTCCTGAACTTAGGTCATCCCTCTCTTTTGTGCTAAAACCATCATTAGCTAACAGAGCCACCCCTCCACCTTTTCCTCGCTTCCTGTCCTTCCTAAATGCCAAATACCCTTTAATATTCAGGTCCTAATTCACGTCCTCTTGCAGCCATGCCTCTGTAGTGACTGTCAAATTGTACTTATTTATTTCTATGTGCGCTCTCAGTTCATCTGTTTTATTTCGAATGCTTCATGCATTCAGATACAAAGCTTTCAGTTTGATCCTTTTATTCTTTTTATAGCCTCTATTCTGTTCTGTTGATTTACTGTTAGATTTGTATTCTCTATCCCTCCCTGTCACAGTCTGTTTTTCATTTCCTGTAATAATACCTTTCTCTTTTGCCTTGTCTCTACTCTTTGATTTACTACATCTTCCTAAATTTGCACCCTTGCCCCCACTACTTCATTTAAAACCATCTCTACTTCCCTAGTTATGTGGCTTGCCAGAACACCAGTCCCAGCATGGTTCAGGTGTAAATCGTCCCAACGGTACAGATGCCACTTTCCCCAGTATTGGTGCCAGTGCCTCATGAACTTCTCCCACACCAGTCTTTGAGCCACATATCACCTCCCTAATCTGATTTGTCCTATGCCAATTTGCATGTGGCTCAGGTAATAATCCAGAGATTATGATCTTTGAGGTCCTGCTTCTTATTTTGATGCCAAGCTCTTCATACTGACTATGCAGAACCTCCTTCTTTGTCCTGCCCATGTCATTGGTACCAACATGGAACATGACGACTGGGTCATTCCCCCTCCCACTGCAAGTTTCTTTCCAGCCCTGAGCAGATATCCCGAACCCTGGCACTGGGCAAGAAACACAGTCTTCTGGACTTGTGCTCTTTGCTGCAAAGAGCAGTGTCAATCTCTCTGGCTATACTGTCCCCTACTATGACTACATTCCTTGTAACTCCCCCTGCTTGAATGGCTTCCCATACCACAGTGCCATGGTTAATTAGCATGTCCACCCTGCAGTCCCCACTCTCATCCAAACAAGCTGAAAAAAACCTCAAACCTGTTGGACAATTGCAAGGGCCAAAGCTCCTCAGCCCTGCCCTCTGGGTCCCCTTACCTGCCTCACTTGCAGTCACACACCCATGTCCCTACCACTGACCAAATCAGAAGACTCTATCCTAAGGGGTGTAACCGCCTCCTGGAATAAATTGTCCAGGTTACTTCCCACCTCCCTGATGTGCCGCAGTGCCTGCAGCTCGGCCTCCAGCTCAATAACTTGGAGCCGAAGGTCCTGCAGCCACAAGTGCTTACTGCAGGCATGTTTGCCCTGGATCACACTGGTATCCAGAAGCTCCCACATCCTGTGATCATAGCACATCACCTGCCCTGCCTTCTCCAATATGTGTTAATTAATTAATAATTGCTAATTAATGATGATTAATAAAACCTACATCTCCCAGTAGGTTTCAGCACTGCCAGTAAGCTTCACTGATAAAACAATACAGTGCTCGCAATACTGATAAAACTAATAATAGCAGTTACTGCTCCTTCTGCTGCACCAAAGTGGAAATCAAATGCTGGAGGCTGAAAAAGAGAAGAAAAAAAAGCACCTCCTCCCTGTCCCTCACCAAACTCTCCCACTCAGCACATTCTACTTCTTGCAACAAACCTTACCTAAAGCACCTCTTTCCTCCTATGCATCGAACTCCCACCTTGAACCAAATTCCCAAATATACTCACTCGATCTCTGTCTCACTCAGGCCGAAGTCTCCCCTGCCCCCTCTGCAGGATTCTGATACGTTAACCTCTGAGGGCACTACCCAGGGGGCTTGACAAATCCCCTGCTCCCCGGGACTCTTCACAAAAGTCCCTGACTCTGAATTAGAGTTGGAGACTTCGGATTGCTTCATGGGACTTACTTGGATCGTTAGCCAGGAAATGTTAGAAAGAAAAGCCCTTGTTTAATTCCTGGGTCACTACAGAATCCTAGTACGTTCACAGGGTTGGGTCAATTTAATAAATGGCTGCTTGGATTCACATCAATCAGGTAAATCTGAGAATTGAGCAAGCTTGGACCTTGTTTTTAATTTTATTTAGCACATTTATTTACTCATCAAGGTGAAAGTTGTCAGTGTTGTGGAATGGGATGGCTTTCCATTCCAATCTCCAACATGATATGGAATCATTATCATGTTAAAATAGTGCAGCAAGGAATTTCATACAAGTATGTTAACGTTTTTGTTACACTTAGTCCTGAGAACAATTTTACTCCCAATTTGGTTAATCTCAACTGGTGTATAGTAGTTTAATTTTCCATTCTCCACACCATCTAACATTATTGATCATTGAGTGAAACTACCAATGACAAGTTGACTTTATTCAATTAAATGCAGTTGGTGTTATGGACTCACGCCCATTGGGAATGAAGGTAGAACTGCTCAGAATAATTTGTTCTGTTGAAGGGTCATGAGGACTCGAAACTTCAACTGTACTCTTCTCTGCCGATGCTGCCAGACCTGCTGAGTTTTTCCAGGTATTTCTGTTTTTGTTTTTGTTTTGGATTTCCAGCATCTGCAGTGTTTTTGTTTTTATCAAACTAATTTGACACTACCTCCGTGAAAAATGATTTGGGAACATTTTGTTTATTTACAAACAGATGAGATAATGACATAAGTGGCATCAAAATTTATTGCCCACCTTCATGAATATTGTTATAACAAAAGTCACCACCATTCCTTTCTCTTATACCCCGAATTTAAAAGAGGATTTGCAAGTACTCTGTTAGAATGATTTTGCTGGGAGGTGAAAATTGGGCACTCTTAAGGGGTTGATCTCCAATGCCACTTTTATGCCAGGGTATCAAGGTCAAAATCTATTCCAATGCTCCTTGTTACTTTATATCATTTTAAGGTGGAATAGAGCAAAGGCATTCATCCCATCATCTGGGCTAGTTTCAAGTGGAAGTTCTGAGGTGAAGGGACAGTACATCAGCCTTTCACTATTCTTGATCTTTTTTTGGACTGTTCCTTCCATTACTGAAGACATATTTTTCACCCTGCTTTCTACTTTCTATCACCTTTGCTTCACTTCACTGCTTTAGTTTGTTTAGCTCTTTTCTGATTTTAGAAAAATATTTCAGCCCCTTTGTATTATCCCATGAGGATCTCACCATGCACCATCATCGCTTAGAGACGAGTCAGGCATCCTGCTGTCTGGCCTCGAGCAGTGATATTTGGTTTCTGACACTTCCTGACGATTGCTGGGATCAGACTGGCAGCTCCATGCCTGTAATTCGGTATCTACTGAAATTTTCTTGTGAAAGAATTTTGGTTTCAATTTCCGACCATGAATGTATGAAACTCCCAACACACTTTGCAATTTTAAAAATGTCTGCAGAGAATTTTTGGTCAACTGAGTTAGGCATTTATATCAAGCACAACCACTTGGAAAGTGTAATGTAAAAACGTTTTCTGTGATGGATTATTTGGATTCAGTGTTTATCCACAGTTTTTGATCAATTACGATGGTATAAAAATAAACAATATATTACAAATGTTAGAGTCTAAAGCGTTTGCACTTCAAATGGGCATTAGAGAAAGTAGCATCCTTTAGCAGTGGTCTTTCAAAATAGAAAATATGCTTGTAAGGGACTTCAAAATATACTATTTCACTTTAAAAGAGCAAGAAAGAATAAACTATACGATATTTATTAGTGGAACATAGTCATATCACATTCCTGTTTGACCTCCGTGATTAATATTATTATTTACATTAATTAACCAAAACCTGATAGTTGAGGGACATAGTGACTTAGCATTTCAACAAGTATGAACTGCTCAGGGAGTCAGCACAGACTTGTGTAGAGTAGGTCATGTCTGACTAACCTGATTGCATTTTTGAGAAGGTCACAACCGTTGTGGACACTAGAATGTGTTGTCTAAATGGACTTTCAGAAGACATTTAATAATATTCCACATAAGAAATCATTAGGATAAATGGGGACAAATGGAGATAGAGATCACTTTGTAACAGGCTAGCAATTGGTTGGGAAGGAAGGACACAGGGTAGGAGTAAAAGAAATGTATTCTGATTGGCGGGTTTGAGAAAAGGTAATCCCCAGGAATCTATACTGGGACCTCATTTTTTTTTTACCATACTAATCAATAATGAAGGAATAGAAAGTTGGGTATTCAGTTCTGCAGATGGCACTAATTTGAGAGGTGCAATAAGTAGTGAAGAAACAAAGGGACTTGGGAAGGCTAAATGAATGAGCAAAACTATGATCAATAGAACTTAGGGTGGGTAAGTGTGAGATCATGTTTGGATCTGAGAAGGGCAAATCAGAATTTGTTTTTTTAATTGTGAGAGACTAGTGTTAGGAGCTAAAGATAGTTTAAGTAAGTTGTATTTGTTTTTGTGGGTGTTAGGAATGAGTTTTAGCTTTAAGTTTATGTTTAATTTGTATTTCTGTAATTTGTGTGCTAAAAAGGGGGAACTTGAGTTTTGGTTTCACTTTAATAGATGCCTGCACTTTAGTGAGGTTTTATGACTCTTGAAGGGGAGTTAAAACAAACACAAGGTAGAAAAAAAGTATTGTTGCCTAGCAACAGGGGTCCAGAGAGAGGGACCCACAGAGACAGAGAAAGCCAGAAAAGTAGGTTTAATTCAGTTGGAAGCCAGGAGCCTGGAGAGGCTGGGCACAGCACAGGGAACTTCAGAGAGAGCGGATTTTCCAAAAGAACCAACAGCAAGGAGTGAGACAAAAAGGCGGGGTCCCAAGAAGATTTTCTAGTCAAAGGAAGAACAGGAATCTGGAAAAGGTCCTGTTCAGTGGAAGTGAAAGTAAAGTGCATAGAGAGAGGCTCCAAGCTTAAAGGGGGGAAGCTGCAGAATCAAAGCAAAATAGACTTGTGAGAAGCCATAAGATCCAAGGAGACAGCTGAAGGTCTGTAACTCTTTACTATGGGCATGTGAAGCAGTGGTGTTCTGTTGACCCGGCTGAGTATCTGAGAGAGAGAGTGTATGGAAGTTGAAGCTTGAATGTAAGTGGTGATCCAAGGGAGGGGAACATTGGAAGGAGAGATCGAAACCCTGGAGGTGGACCCTTGTGGAAAGTGTCTGAGAGAAAGCATCGTTTGGGAGAAGATTTCAAAGCTAGTTTTTCGAGAGCGGAGATTGGAAACTCTCGCATGAAAGGCATAGTTCAGTGAGGCCAGGGGGTTGGCTCACGGTGGGACAAGCATCTGGGGGGTGTTGAGGAGAGATCCATAGCATCTGCTTGGGGCAGCATCTGTCACTTGGTTTCAGAGTGTGGTGTGTCTGACCACAGGGTGCCTATTGATTTCCAGGGACTGTGTACTTATTGTGAACATCAGAGTATAAGAAAGCTTTTGCAACTTGTGTTATCCTTATAAATCTGTATATATCTGTAAAGATATAGTTGTGGGTGAAGGAGTATTGTAATATAGCTAATGTTGTCTGGTTTAATAATTGTTTTATTCTTTTGTTAAAAGTTCATCAGCTGACTCCTGTGACTCTGTTCAGTAGCTACTCTCCATGTTTCTAAACAAAAAATAAAAGTTAGGATCTATCAAGCCGGGTTCCACCCTGAGATCAGGCTTGTCCAGTAGTAACATCAGCTGGGATCGTAACATTACTGACTCTGGAGAAACAAAGGCTCACTATAAACTAGTACATAGGCGCAAATATAAAAGCTAATAAAATGTTGGCCTTTATTTCAAGGGGGTTGGAATGCAAAGAGGAGGAAATGATGCTTCAGTTGTACCAAACATTGGTCAGACCCGTCTGGTGTGCTGTATAATGTTCTGGGCATCATACATCTGGATTATAGATTGGTCATGGAAAGGGTTCAACACAGATTCACCAGAATGATACTAGGGCTTAAAGGGTTAAATTATGACAGCAGGTTCATAAACTTGGTCTTTGTTACCTCGAGCTTAGAATGTTGAGGGTTGCTGTAATTGATGTGTTTAAAATATAAAAAGATTCAGTAGATCAGATACAGGGAAGTCATTCCCTCTTCCTGGGGTAATCCAGAACAAGGGGGAACAATGTTCAGATGAGAACTAGGCTATTCAGGGGGATATCAGGAAGCACTGTTTCATAAAAAGCGCAGTGAAAATCTAAAATTCTCTCCCCCAAAAGATTGTGTTAATTGAAATTTTCAAAATTAACTTTAACAAATTTTTATCAGGTGGGGGTAAAAAGGGATATGAATCAAAGGCAGATAAATGGAGTTGAGGTACTGACCAGCTATAACCTAAATGAATGCGGAACAAAGTCAAGGGGTTGAATGGCCTATTCCTGATTCTATGGGCAGAATTTTCTGTCTGTCGGGTGGACGGGCCCAATCCAATCACAAGGGGCCGTGGAGACAATCGCCACCGGTGAATCGGGCCACATTGCCATTTTACATCGGCAGGCCAATTAAGGCCCACCCAGCGTGACGCCTGGCAAGAAGTGCATAGCGCTCCCTGTGTGGGTGGTGAAGGGGGTGGTGGAATTCCCTAAAAGTGAGCGTGCGCTCTTTCACGCATGCGCACATCTCCCTGAGGCTAAGTGCAGGCTCAGGGAGGTCGCCTGGACTTTGAAGAATATTAAAAATAGAAAAAAAAATTCCCTTACATGTCCCCCTCATGCGACAATGTCACATCAGTTGGGACATGTCCATAATTTACAGAACAACTTTATTACATTTTTAAAAACCCTACATGAAACCTCTTCCCGCCGGTGGATGAGGTTTCGTGTTTTCTCTATTTGCTGCTGGGTCTCCTGGCCGACCTGCCAACCTTAAGGTTGGATGGGCAGGTCCTTTAATTGTTTCAATGATCCTGTCAATGGAGTCAATTGGCCCTTGACAGGTCGGCAGGTCCACAGCTGATTTTGCTGCGGCCCCGCCTTCCTGAAAATTTAAATGGGGCGGGATGAGGTAGGGATTCTGCCCGATGTTATCCCGCGTCATTTTACACATCAGCGAGCAGGCCCCTCCCCCTGCTCGCCGAACGCAAAATTCTGCCCTATAATAATTCACAACAAATGACCTTGCTTCTCTGCATTGTAATAGCTTCACAGGTCTGTTGCAATTCTCAGGACCTTTTTGTTATTCAGACCAGATCGGTACTGCCCATATGCTGGTAAAAGCTGACCATTCTCACTAGCTAGAATTGCTCTCCTATGATGCACATTGATATGTTGTTGCTAATGTGCTTATGATAATAGGATTTCAATGAAAATTGTACCTGTTTTATTATTCAGGGGAAAAAGAACACATTCAAAATAATGGGCACGAGGGAGCTGACAAATAGTGCATGTAATATTACAGACTTTATTCCAGACTAGGTGTACAGGAGTGACAGATGGGTTTGTTTCTCTTGAACAGACAAGAGTGCGTGCACCATGAAAATGAAATAATAGTGTTGCTGCTGCCTGCCATTACATTTATCTACCATTCCAAAGTATATATAATGCTTGGTAAGATTTAACTCTTTGAAGTCTGCGGCAACATATAAAGACCCTGAAAATTGAAGGCCATTCTGGCATACTCCTGCTGAAACTTTAGCAGCAACATGGTGGAACAGCTGGGCCCTGGGTATGCTTGACGCCAAACCAATCCAGGATTGCCTGCTGTCTGTCCCACTCCTGCTTGTGAACCTATAAAATGAGGCAGAACACTTTGAATGCTGCAATTCCTTCACCCCGAGCTTTGGTTACATCCCAGTGTAGGATTGGCCCAGAGGTCCCTGCAAACCAAGGGGTACAGTTCAACCTCAGGCAGATCCACAGGCGGCTCAGGTCAGGACTGTGTTTGCCGTTCTTGCTAAAGCAGTCAAGAAACTTCCAGATATGTTGCCAGAGAACTCAAAATGCCCAGTGCTGTTCCTTAATGACCCGCTGCATCTTTGGTCTGTTGTATCAATCTTCAGCAGAATTAGTTTTGATAGCCTGCGCCTCCTGCTTCAGACAGATTTTACAGCAACAGGGAATGGGCGGCTTAGAGGCAGTCAGAGGCTGGATTGCCCATTGTCCATTGCCCGCTCTCCATTTTGGCTGCCCGCCTGGTTCCTCCACATGTTGATTGCAAATAGAGTTTCTGTTGCAGCTTGGAATGAATCCACGGTAAAAAACGTTCAGGTCTGCAGCGATCTTTACTGAAGCAGGCAATGCCATTATAGAAAGGTGCAGGAACTTTAGTCTGTCTATTCAGTTGGGAGGGCGAGGCTGGGTGAGATCTGGGGTAATTTTATTGGCATCGTTGCATATTCTCCCCTTTCCTTTGTCCAGGTTGGCCAAATAAAGAGGGACACCCATTTTCCAAAGGGTTAGGTTGCTTTCCGTTATGGGATTGCTAAAATTCTCCTAACAAACTCCCTCCACACATGTTACAGAAAAATGTTTTTGTGTTGGAATTAAAACAGAAACAAATTAAAGATGTGCTTGTAGAATGTTACTTGTCCCTTTAAATGCTTTTGCACTGAAATCTAAAGGCTTATATCTCTGGATGCCCTGATGTATAAGCTGTCAAACTTAGCTTAGTGATATAGCGCTCTCACTTCCAGATCAGTGGATTGTGGGCTCACGGTCCCACTCCGCAGAGTTGAAAATATAATCTAGGATGGAACTTTGGTGTGGTACTGAGAGAGTGATGCACTGCCAGAGGTGCCAACATTTGGGTCTGCCCTCGCAGGTAGGTGTGAAAGATCCCACAGCACCATTTGAAGAGGAACAGCGGGTTCTCTCCAGCAACCCAGCCAACACAGCCCCCCACCCCCCCCCGAACCCTCACCTAAAATGGATAATGTGATCACTTACTTCCTGCGGTTTGTGTGCAGATTGGTTGCTGCATTTCCAACGTTACAACAGTCACCGCACTTCGGAAGAACATCAATGATTGTGAACCATTTTGGGGACATTTTGAGGCTGTGCAAGGTGCTGTAAAAATGTAAATTCTGTATTTTCTTTCTGAGTTATCTGAGTGTGGTGAGGAATAAGTCCATTTCCAGCACTAATACAAAAGCAAAATACTGAGAGGTTATTGACTGGAGACAATGGGTGGAATTTTCCATTCTGGAGATGAGTGCAGTGGTGGGCTGCATTAGCAGCAAGTTTCCCGTTGATTGGCAGGTCCCGATCTTCTGGACCCTCATTAATTATGCACAGGCGAGCTGCTTGCTAAATCACATGGATGGGCGGGCATTGGTTTGTCTGCCCACTGTCACCTCATGGGGGTCATAGTTCCTGGTGCCATATTTAAATGCCACCCGAACACACACGTTACTCTCTCCAGCTGTGTGGTTGGAAGTTCCAGGGATGGTCCCAAGGAACAAAAAGGGTTCACCAAGCCTGGAGGCTTTAATCAGAAGTGTTCACCAACACCGGGAGGTTCTTTTTCCCAGGGATGGATCCAGGGGGTCCACCAACCTCACTTTACTGACCTAGGAGGCAGCCACAAAGGAGGTCAGCTCCGCAGGCAACTGTCAGAGAAATGCCATCCAGCACAGGAAGAGGGTGAATGATCTCATCCACTCTGCCAGGATAAGTCAAGCTTCAGCTCACCCCAAACTCACACTCTCGTCATGGCATCATGCACTCCAAAGCATCACACAGCTCAGGGATCTCACACAATATGGACAGATCAGTATTGAAAGCTTATTCACCAGCATCTCATCTATCATCCTGCACAAACTCCATCTTCAGCCCTTACTGGGGAAGGCTCAGCACACCCAAATCCGTTCAGTTCTCTTTCTGCACAACGAACTTGCCCACAACACGAGGAAGAGATCCCAGGCTGGAGGAGGAATGGCTGATCAAGCAGGTGCTGCCGAGTTGGCAGGGGAGTTCAGAGCTCACTCCTGTGGGGAAGGCGAGATTGGCCTTTCCCAGAAAGCCAGTATGGATGAGCCCTCCATGAGCTGATCACACTCTGACATTCATAGTGAGTGATGTGCAATGCTATATTCAGCCTGCTCATGAACTAAGTCTATCTTCTCTCTCCTACAGGCAACAATGGGTCCAGACAGACCAGCAGAGCCAACATAAGCCCCAGGCCACCTCTGAGAAAGGTGATGAGGATCCATTTGTAGAATACCCGTCACTGCGTTCACCTGCACCCTCCACCAGCCCAGAGACACCCCAGAGGTGGATCACACATCTAGATTAGGCTCAGAGACACATCCTGGCGAACACCTCACTGACATGACTCTGCAGCCGTCAGGGGCAGGGACAGCCCAGGTCCCTGGCAATCAGAGGACCGCTGGAGAATAGGCACCCACTGAGTCTGAGTCAGATGATGAGCCTCTGGAAACGGCTGTCACAAACATGCTGGAGGTGCAAGGACAGGCAGTGGAGCATCAGGCAGAGTTACGAGATGCAGTCAACAGGCTAGAGTGAAGGGTGGAGGAGTCTGTTTGCGTTCTGTCTGTTCTCATGGCTCTGACATGCGAGCGCCTTGAGATGTTAATGGGAAGGGTGGCAGCCATCTTGGGGACGTTGGTCCAGCGGGTTCTGCTGGATTTGTGCTTGGATCTGTACTCCATCGCTATTGGCAGTAATGAGGTCCATGAGTGGCTAGGTGAGAGGGGGGCTGGGCACCTCAACCTCTCTCTGGGAGCCCCTCCTCCTCAAGGAGTCGGGCAGGGACCCTTGGGCTACTGAAGGGAAGAGGACCAGCAGCTGGACACCTGGGGCCATCCACCCAGGTGACTCTGAGCATGTCCTGCCGATCCTAATCCCCCTGCCTGTGACCCCCCTCAGCACTGGCTACACAGGCTCAGAAGGCCTCACAGGAGGATACCCAAAGTAGGGTGGGGCCCTCTAGGTCTCAGTTTCTCGAGGACGCCCACCAAAGTCATCAAAGACAACAAGGTGTAGCATTCAGCAGGCTGGCTCCACCTCTGCAGCAGATGTCAGGGATGCACCGGAACGTAGCAGTAGGGTTAGAAAGATTAGGAAACATTGATATCACTTCTGGTTCACGGTGTTCACTCTGTTTATATCATGCGCCTTTGGGAATATATTTGCTGTTCCTGAAAATGGTCTCGGCATTTGAATGTGTCATTTGTATATATCTATGTGGCCTCTTATTGTGAGGCTGACCGAAGCTCCCACCCTGTGATCACCTCCTTGAGTGAGCCACACATTCATGTGACGTCTAGCTGACTCATTTAAGTTACTTGCCTGATATGTTATGTCAAGGAGATGTGTCAAACTCTTTATTGAAAGTGACTGCAAATTGCATTATGAACTTTTATTCCTTACAAGACACCATGGAGATATGCATGCTCAGTTGCCTTGAAGGGTCACCAGTAAGGTTGACTCATCTTCAAATTGCTGTTTTCATTGTTAGTGCCAATGCATAAGATCTGTGGCCATGGGTATTTCCATTCATGTGCAAGAAGTGTCCCATTCAGGAGGTCACAACTGCACCAAGTCCAATTGATGCAGGGTTTGAGCTGGTGAGCTGCCTCTCACTCCCCAGAGCGACTAACTGCAGCTTTGGCTGCTGACCTCCTCCAAGGTTAGAGCCTGGTGAACGCTGAGGGTTGGACATCCAAGGCCAAAAGCTGACCTTGCTCTCGATGTGATTGGCTGTAAAGGCAATTCAGGTCACTGGTATGCCACTAAGGGACAGGAGAAATGCCTTTGGGTGCCCCTTGCCTGCACCTTACTCCTCCTGGAACCCCATGTGGCTACCAGTGTCTTATGGCCACGTCTTCCATGTTGAGCTGCTTCGATGGCATCCTCATGTGGAAGCTCACCATTATCTTCCCCCTTAGCATCATGCCCTTCCAGATCTTCATTATCCAGGGAGTTCTCAGCCTCCTCTATGTACGGAGTGCGGTGTTGAGATAGAGGATTAGCCATGATCATATCGAATGGCAAAGGGCCGAATGACATACTCCTGCTCCTATTTTCTATGATTCTATGTTTCTATGTCTCCCTCCAGCAAGTTATCTCCCTTTTGAAGTACCAGGTTGTGCAGGGTGCAACACACCACTACTATGCGGGACACCCTCAGTGGAGAGTACTGCAGAACCCCACCTGAGCGGCCCAAGCATTGGAAGCGCATCTTTAGAACCCCGATGGTCCGCTGTATGATGGATTTGGTCAAATTATGCTCAGCGTTGTATCTCTCCTTCAAGGCACTTTGAGGGTGCTGCACAGGTGTCATGAGCCATCTTTTCAGCAGGTACCCCTTATTACCCAACGGCCAGCCCTGTAAGTGCTGCCATCCTTCAAACATCTGAGATGCCTGGGAGTGACTCAGGATGTAGGGATCATGGGAACGCCCAGGGTACCTGGCACAAACATGCATGATGTGCTTCTGATGATCACACACCAGATGGACGTTTAGGGAGTGGAAACCTTTCCTGTTAATGAACATCAGGGGTTGCTGCCATGGAGCTCTCAAAGCTACATGTGTGCAATCGATTGCACCCTGTACTCTAGGGAAGCCTGAGATAGCCGTGAAGCTGAGGAATCCAGCAGCCTGGCTTCCTGAACCTCACATAATGATGACCCTTATTGTAAAGGGCATCCATCACCTCCTTGATACATTTAGGTATTGAGAACCGAGAGATGCACATAGGATCCCCGTAAAACCTCGCTGGCATAAAAATTGAGGGTGGCAGTAACCTTCAGGGGCACTGGCAGGGGATGCACTCCCAGTCCAGGAGGCATTAGATCCTCCTGAAGAACATGGCAGAGATGAGCGACCACATCTCTTGACAAGTGTAGGTGTGTGGGGTGTTGTCTCTAACTCATCTCAAGGTAGGAAAGCCGCCTTCAGTAGACCCTTGGTCATGCGAGTTGCCTCCACGGGATGGGTCTCACCTCCTCATCCTCTGGGTGTTGTTGGGGGTCCGCTAGACCAGGGACCTCAGGCCAGGCCTCCTCTTGAAGCTGTGCTAGGTGGCGCTGGGCCCTTCTTCTCCTCCTCAATTGGGACACAGCCATCAAGAAGGCAGCATGGAGGCCTGGGTCCATTATTCAATCCTTGTTCTCCTTGTGGACAGATAGATGCAACAGATTGATGAATGATGGGCAACTATAGCTGACCTCCTATTTGCAACCAGAAAGCCACTGTCATGCCCTAGGGCTGCATCTGTGCCACTCACCCATCCCTAATCCAGCATTCTAGCTAGGTGACTAAGATTCCACCCCAGATACTTGACATCTTAAACCTTGAGAGGTTGGAAGAGGCTTCGGTGCATCCAGGATGTGTTCAACCTTACCAAGTACTCCTTCTAGGTATGATCTGGTACACTGATAATGCCTAACTAGCACTTTTAGAATGATGGGATGCCCTTTGGCCCATTAGCTGTGCCAATTGGAGAACACACCTTACAGGCTTTCATTGATCATCTTGCAGATATCCAGCAGATGCGTTCCTTCAATGGTTGGCTGCATCTTGTATTCTCACATTCTTCTCTGTTAATGCTCAAATTAATCTACTTTATTGTGACCTCAGTGAGTCCTGCACTCTCAAGTTAAAACGCTCTGAACATCAATGCTTCCAATTGCACCTTCTCAAAACACTCTTCCAGACTTCTATTCAGCTCAGTGCTCATTTCAGTGTTGTTACTCTATGCTGTTTGAGGGTGAACCCTGAGAGGGCCCCTGAGTCCAGTTGTGTGCTCCTCCCACACAGCCTCAGACCCCTCCCATGCAGATTCTTTTCCAATTTCGACTTTAAACTGAGTCATGACTTTGAGGTCCCAAGATGGTGGTTGTTGGATCCTGTGGGTCCTCGTCACACGCTTGTTGTAAGTGGTGGTGAGTTGGTACTATTGAGAGAGTTGATCAGCAGACACTTCTTAGGTGGAAAATCTTAGTTTATTTCCAATAGTACTCAACAGCAACTAAACATGTGCTTTCACTTCAAACTCTATCCCTACACACTAGTTACTACTAACTACAGGCTACTGGCTAATGACTACAGAAGTAGCCCATGCTACTCTGCTATTGGATACTAAAGATCATGTAATCTTCCTTAATAGCGTTCTTCTTAAAGGTATATTACACACCTGGTAAAACCACAATTACCACATCCCTCCCCCTTTACTCGGAAATATATGTTATATTTACAATTTTCTTAAAATAGCAAAATATTTACACTGATAAGTAATTTACAAATTCAGTCTTTCTGGGGGTTGTCTTATGCATGTACAGCATCTCACAACTTCAGTTGCCTTGTCAGGAACCTCCTTTTCCAGAACTGCCTGAACATTAGGTGCTTTGGTGGGCTTCTGCAGATCTGTATCCTCCACTCTTGAAGGAACATCAGATGTGTCTGTACTGGGTTGAGTTCCCTCAACAGGAAACGCTGATCCGGTCATGAACACTGGCGGAATCATTTCTTGGGGATTTGTTTCTCACTTCCTTAGATTATCCACATGTCTCAGTATGACTTGGACTTCCACCTCCAGGTGGTAAGATAGAGGTCCAGCCACTGCACTTATTTCACCTGATAACCGCTTTGGCCCTTCTCCAAAGTACTTCACCTATACCGTTTCTTGCATTGTAAATTTCCTCTCATAACTATGCCAGTCATGTCTAGTTTTCTGGCTTCCCTGACTTCTTCCCACCTTCCCCCCTAAATTCGGCATTATTAAGCTCAATCTCGTCCTGAGATGGCGTTTCATCAATAATTTTGCAGGCGTGACACCTGTTGTTGTGTGAGAGGTGGTCCTATAATGGAAAAGAAAGCGTGCTAGCTTGGTTGTTAAGGAATCTCTGGTTAGCTTTTCCATGCCTGCTTTGAATGTTTGAACCGCCCTTTCGGTGGTTTTGAGGAAGGATGGTACGGTGACTTTTTTACATGAGTGATACTGTTGATGCTAACAAACTGTTGAAACTCAGCACTTGTAAATGCTGTGCCATTATCAGAAACACCTACTTCCGATAGTCCGTTGATGGCAAAACTTCACAATTGTAGCAGTCGACGTTGGTGATTTCACCTTATATATGTCACCCATTCTGAGTGGGCATTGTCAATGAGCAGAAACATTGTTCCCATGAAAGGTGCCACATAGTCAATATGTAATCGTACCCATGGTCTTCCTGGCCACTCCCAAGGGTGCACCAGAGCTGTTGAAGGCAACTTTTGCAGTTGCTGAATTTGCACACAATTCTTCACTAAACTCTCTATTTCACCATCCATCCCAGGCCACTACAGGTAGCTGTGTGATATGGTCTTCATTTGGGATATTACTGGGTGTGCACTGTATAGTTCAATTAACAATGGCTTTCTTCCCTTTGGAGGGACTGTCACTTTTGCTCCCCACAATAATATGCCGTCCTGGCTGGTTATTTCACATCTTCTATTGAAGTACGGTTTCATTTTGTTAGATACGGGCTCTTGTGACCAACCATGAAACACTTGTTCTTGTATTTGAGATAGGACTGGGTCCTGACTTGTCCAGTCTCTGATCTGTTCAGCACATACCAGCGAGGAGTCTAAGAAATTTAACAACAAAACAAGTTCCTGTGGAACTGGGAGGTCCTCATCATTTTCTTGTAAAGGCAATGACTTAGGACATCAGAGTTTGCGATTTGATTGCGAGGCCTATGTACGAAAGCGTATTCGTATGCTGCCAGAATTAAAGCCCTATTTGTGTTTCTGTGTCCTCTTCCTTTGTGCCTTTTTCTTTCTAGCGCTGACTTTAATCTCGCCCTTCTTTTCAGCTTCAATGTTGGCCAGACTACTCTCAGATGCAAGTCCGACTCGAGTGAGTGAATTCAGTGGTCGAGTCTCCCAAAATTTTCATTATGTCTGCTTCTTAGAAAATTCTGCCACTTTTGCCGCCAAAGCCTCTTTGGCTTCATGCAGCTGATTCTTCAGCTCTTCCGTCTCTTTTTTGTGTTTGTTTGCTGCGTCCTGGAAAATTGAGCATCGTAGTGTCTTCGCTGCCAACTCATCCTTCAGTTTATTCAGAGAAATGCTGAATTCTTTCTATTTCTCTTCGTACTTTTCCAGAGGTACAAACTTAGTCCTGAGGGAATCTTGTAGTGTGTGAAGGTCTTTCAGCAGATTTCCTTTTACCTTTCAGCGGTTGCTCACCTTGTTTTGAACTCTGCCCTTAATCATGGTCTCCTCGAGATCCTTCTGTTTTTCATCCGGCTTTTGGCTTTAGACGACCTGCGTTTCTTCAGGTTATTGAGTCCTTACACACTCTTTTTCCAAAACAGGAATGTTTCCAGATTCCTTTTGGAATCTCAGTGGCCACTCAATATTGATTTCCCTTAGCCAGTTTCACCCTAGAAGGCTTGGTCCCCTGCCTCTCAATACCAACACAGGTAGCCTTGCCAATTGACTTTGACAGTAGACAGTTACTCTACTTATGCCTTTGACTTGAATGTCTTCACCCATGTATGTTTTTAATTGGGCAGCTGTTCTTTCTAAATTTAATTGATGCTCCCCATTATTCAGATATCTAAAGGCACGTTCCCCAATTACTGTAGTGGAAGCTCCTGTGTCATCTTCCATTCCGACAGATCTACCATTCATTTTCACTGTTACATATATCGGTTCTGTCTTTCCGACCTTCAAATTAAACAATGAGTAAATATCTGAATTTGTTGCTTCAGGCTCTTCTACATTGTAGATCTTCCGGGGTTTTCTCTTTTGTTTGAAAGTCTATTTGATTCTTTCCTTGCTCTGTCTCATTATGTATCCATTCCTACGACAATAAAAACATTCTATTTTTTCAAACCGCCAATTGTTAAAACACTGCCTGTTTCCACCCCTATTGAAATTATTCCTTGTTTTTGCGGCTGTCATTTTTTTTTTCATTTTCTGGGTCGCGGGGACTATTTCCTGCTTCTCAGCAGACGGGTCTTGTGTTTTCGCGCCTTTTCCAGCTGGGTCTTCCCTCCCAATGTGGAGGATGGCACCATTTTGCGCACCCTGTCTGGCTTTTGAATCTCTTTCAGTGCTTTTCCATGGCCAACGCTATCTCCAGCACCTTCTTGAAATCCAAATTTGCTTCAGATAACAATCGCTTCCGAATCATTCACTCTGTACACTAAACGATCTCTAAGCATATCACAATATTCCATTAATTGCTTCAAACTTGCCACATAGCACGCAAGCGTCTCCCCCCGGGCTCTATTTCTCGAGTTAAACTTGAACTTTTGCATCGTTACTGAGGGCTTTGGTTGATTAAGGCCCTTCCTGAGGTCCACCAATTTATCAACATTTTTCAAATCTGGGGCACTGGGTGTTGTCAAATTTCGAATCACGCCATGACCCCACTCATGAGTCTACGTGCAACCTTTCCTCGGGTGCTACACTAACCCTCCTCCTTTCCTACTCTAGAGTCTGTGTGCATTCCCTCGCCATCATCAGTCTAAACCCCATCCACCCCCACTTCTGTGTCTGCATTCCAGAGTTCCACATCAGGCTCCAGCTTCCTCGCCCCCAACCTTCACTCTGCCTGCCAACATGCCCCCCACCCCGGTCAAACACCACCCCTTCACCCTCCTGTCTCCGCTATCTGTTTCTTCCCCTCCCCCCACCCCAGTTGCCATGTTGGTCTCTGTTTTAGAGTGCAGCCCTGCCTGAAGCCCACAGCATACATGCTGTCAGCCCGGAGTAGCCCGGCACCCACCGTAAGCAGCCGGCTCAACACCCGTGGCCCACGCATAAACACCCATCAGTGTGTGCTCACACTGGCATCGCTGAGGACCCAGAGCAGCGCTGTTGCAGGTAGGCTCCGAATGTTGGATTCACCTCAAAGTCACAAGCGAAGTGAGCGTGGACTGCTGCACGCCACTTATATCTGGTCATGAATGAAACGGGTCTAATTTCCCGATGGCGTAGTATGTAATAAGGAGGAGGAACATGGTTTCAGTGAGCTGTGCTATGAGTGAGTATTCATGACATGCTAATGCATGCAAAAACATGCTGGAACGGCTCAGCAGACCTAACAGCATCTGTGGACAGAAAGACAGAGTTAACGTTTCGAGTGGAAGAAGAGTCATACGGATTCGAAACATTAACTTTATCTTCCTGTCCACAGATGCTGTTAGACCTGCTGAGCTTTTCCAGCATTTTCTGTTTTTGTTTTAGATTTACAGCATCCGCAGTATTTTGATTTTATCTTAATGCTAATGCACACAGATGGGATTCCCATCATGGATCAGTGGGATATTCGACCTGTACACAGCATGCCATGAAAGTGGTGAGAGGAAAATTCTGACTTGTCTTCCTGCCAGTGGGATTCTGAATTTTGGCCTCTCTTCCAATTTTTCTTCCCACCCATCTTGAAACCTGCTGCTGGCAGGACTGGAGAATTCTACCCATTGGCTCTGCTTCTCTCTCCATAGATGCTGCCAGACCTGCTGAGTATTTCCAGCACTATTGCTGCAAAATGCAGTCATCATTGAAGTGACATCACTTTCTCTTAATTTCAATATTATTATGAAACTCCCCGCTATTTTGGCTGGGAGTTTCTGCTGCTAGCACATCATGGTAAAGTGACTGCATTTTGCATGAGGCCTGTTGAATGAAAGCTTTATGTAACTTGCTCTGTGTGGGATTTGTCTATTCAGTCTCTCTCTGAGGACGCACTTTGAAAGATCTTGAAATGTCAACGACTTATTTTTCGCTATTGTTTCTATCTAAAAGCTGTAACATTCAGAATTAGTGGGGCTTAGCTTATTCTCAGTTTCAATTCAGTCTTGTGGCAGTAAATAATGCACCATTGTTACTCGCTGTACCAAGATACCCATGTGATTCTGATTGAGCCTTGTGCTGACTGCCATCATCGCATCCCTGTGCATCACATCATTTGCATCTCAGGAGTAGTTCAAGTTTTATTACTATTTCTGAAATGTTTTAACTCACTAGGTGAGTCTTACATGGAAAGACATGGCGAGGTAATGGAGTAGTGGTATTGTCTCTGGACTAGTAATCCAGAAACCCAGGGTAATCCTCTGGAGACTAGGGTTTGAATCCTACTATAGCAGATGGTTGAATTAAAAGTCTAATGATGACCATGAAGCCGTTGACAATTGTTGTAAAAACCCACCTGGTTCACTAATATTCTCCTTCCATTCTTACTTGATCTGAGACTCCAGACCCACAGCAATGTGGTTGGCTCTTAAATGCAATTAGGGATGGCTTAGCCAGTGACACCCACATCCAATGAGTATAAAAAAAACAATGTATTGTATCCCACACACAAATTTCCACCTTTGCTTTGATTTTAAAATCTATATCGATCCATCGCATCATGATCAAAAGTTGCTCCTCACTTTCATATCTGGTGCTGAGAATATATCTTTCAAAGGCTTATTTTTTCCTGGTGTTACTGTAGGTCTGCAAGCTTCCCTTTCAGAATCTTCTGCTTTTTCTTACCTGCCTTGCTTTTAAAGTGACATGTCTTGCATTCTTGACTGTCTCTTCCACAAGAATGAGGAAATGCCAAAGATTGACTTTTGCCCATTTTTGAGCTATTTTTGTTAGACCATAAGACATAGGAGCAGAAATTAGGCAATTCGGCCCATCGAGTCTGCTCCGCCATTCAATCATGGCTGATAAGTTTTTCAACCCCATTCTCCCACCTTCTCCCCGTAACCTTTGATCCCCTTACCAATCAAGAACCTATCTATCTCGGTCTTAAATACACAATGACCTGGCCTCCACAGCCTCCTGCGGCCATGAATTCCATAGATTCACCACTCTCTGTCTAAAGAAGTTTCTCCTCATCTCTGTTTTAAAAGGTCTTCCCTTTACTCTGAGGCTGTGCCCTCGGGCCCCAGTCTCTCCTACTAATGGAAACATCTTCCCCACGTCCACTCTATCCAGGCCTTTCAGTATTCTGTAAGTTTCAATCAGATCCCCCCTCATCCTTCTAAACTCCATCGAGTATAGACCCAGAGTCCTCAAACGTTCCTCATATGTTACGCATTTCATTCCTGGGATCGTTCTCATAAACCTCCTCTGGGCCCTCTCCAGGGCCAGAACATCATTCCTGAGATACGGGGCCCAAAATTGCTCATAATATTCTAAATCTGGTCTGAGCAAAGCCTTATAAAGCCTCAGCAGCACATCCCTGCTTTTATATTCTAGTCCTTTCGAAATAAATGCTAACATTGCACTTGCCTTCCTACTTACCGACTCAGCCTGCAAGTTAACCCTAACAGAATCCTGGACTAGGACTCCCAAGTCCTTTAGCACTCCAGATTTCTGAATTCTCTCCCCATTTAGAAAATAGTCTATCCCTCTATTCCTACCAAAGTGCATGACTTCACACTTCTCCACGTTATATTCTTCTTTGCCCATTCTCCTAACCTGTCCAAATCCTTCCGCAACCTCCCTGCCTCCTAAATACTACCTGTCCCTCCACCTATCTTTGTATCATCTGCAAACTTAGCCTGAATGCCCTCAGTTCCTTCATCTAGATCATTAATGTATAAAGTGAAAAGTTGTGGTCCCAACACTGACCCCTGCAGAACTCCACTAGTCACCTGCTGCCATCCTGAGAAGGACCCCCTTATCCCCACTCTCTGCCTCCTGCCAGACAGCCAATCTTCTATTCATGCTAGTACCTTGCCTCTAACACCATGGGCTCTTATCATACTGAGCAGCCTCCTGTGCGGCACCTTGTCAAAGGCCTGCTGGAAGTCCAAGTAGATAACATCCAATGGCTCTCCTTTGTCTAACCTACTTGTTACCTCCTCAAAGAATTCGAACAGATTTGTCAGGCATGACCTCCCCTTGATGAAACCATACTGACTTTGCCCTTTTTTGTCATGCACTTCCAAGTATTCTGAAATCTCATCCTTAATAATGGACTCTAAAATCTTGCCAACGACTGAGGTCAGGCTAAACGGCCTGTAATTTCCCGTCTTTTGCCTCACTCCCTTCTTAAACAGGGGGGGTACATTAGTGATTTTCCAGTTCTCTGGGACCCTCCCTGACTCCAGTGATTCCTGAAAGATCACCACTAACGCCTCCACTATCTCTTCAGCTATCTCCTTCAGAACTCTGGGGTGTAATCCATCTGGTCCAGGTGATTTATCCACCTTCAGACCTTTCAGTTTTCCTAGCACCTTCTCCTTGGTAATGGCCACCATACTCACCTCTGCCCCCTGATTCTCTTGAACTTTGGGGATGTTACCCATGTCTTCCACTGTGAAGACTGACACAAAGTACCTATTCAGTTCCTCCGCTATTTCTTTGTTCCCCACTACTACTTCTCCAGCGTAATTTTCCAGTGGCCCAATGTCCACTTTTGCCTCTCTCTTACGCTTTATATATCTAAAAAAAACTCTGGCAATCTTCTTTTATATTACTGGCTAGTTTACCCTCAAATTTAATCTTCTCTCTCCTTATTTCTTTTTTAGTTGTCCTCTGTTGGTCTTTGTAGGCTTCCCAATCCCCTGGTTTCTCACTGCTCTTCGCCGCATTGTATGCTTTCTCTTTAGCTTTTATGCTGTCCCTGACGTCCCTTGTCAGCCATGGTTGCCTCATCGTCCCTTTAGTATGCTTCTTCTTCCTAGGGATGAATTTTTGCTGTGTCTCCCAAATTACTCCCAGAAACTTGTTGATGCCATCCAAAGCTCAAACCTCCAATTGACCTTTCTTTAGCTCTTTTTTAGGATAACTGCACTGGCTGACATATTCGCTTAGCTCTGTGGCATATTTGCAGGATCCCTACTTCTGACATGTAGTGAGGTTTTAACTCATTCAAAACCCACCCTTTTGCACAGAGTTAAAATTGGGCTCTGAATCACAGGCACTGGGACGCTGTCTGTTTTCGGTTTCAATTTTAGTACAATACTTGCAATATTGCATGTTATTTCTAGCACCACAAGTAGTGATTCACTTCCTTGCCTGTAGATGTTGGTTAGTGAATGGTACCTGTTTATTAGAGTGATGCGGAGCTAACAGGTCTCTGTTGCATTTGCTGCTAATTAAGACTCTCTGCTCAGGGAAGCAGAGCACTGTACATACATGCAATAGTTTACACCAATTTTGCACCAGTGGGAATGCAAATAAGCATTCCCAGGAAACTCATGTGTAAATCTTTCTAGCAGAAACTCTTAAAGGGACAACAGTGATATAACTTAAAATTCTCAGCCTATCTCTTGTTTCATGTCAGTTTGTGTTCCTGGCAGCATTCTCGCCTCTGAGTCAGAAAGTTATATGTTCAAATCGCAGTTAAGGATTTGAGTATATGATGGAGGCTGATGCTTCAGTGGTGAAGTGTTACATGGTTGGAGGTGCTATCTTATTGTTGAAGCAATATACTCTTTGGTATACAAATAGTCTCTAGGTAGTACAGAACTTGAGTATTGCTGAGAAAAGACATTTTGTCAAAGCTTTTGATCTTGCACTCATTGGTATTCTTGTCATTACCCTAATGCCAGGGAAAGCACCAACTTTATACTGTATGAGAGGAGAGTGTTGATTGGTTGGCAAGTGGACTCTGATTAGTAGAGGTATTGCCATGGAGAATGCACTAGTTAATGGTAACTGACAGTTAACTGCCAAACATTGTTTTAAATTTAAGCCAGGCATCTTGACTCCGATTGATCAAGACATTGCCCTGAGGAATGAACCAGCAAATGGCTGTCACTTTGTTTAGCTGAAAAAGATGCAACGTGTGCACGTGTCCTTTCTGTCTGCAAAGAACAGGGCCCTGTGTATTAACATATGTAGGCTCCAGTAACACAAATGCACCACATTGTGAGCCCGACTGACAGTCTTAAATTAGTTGTCAGCATAATTCTTAGCACATTGAGGATTATTTAGCAAATGTTGTCCAAACGCAGAATAATTGAGTTTTGCAAGCACAGACTGGTTGGGTACGGTCTGTACCATGCCCATTGCGAACAGTGGAACGGACATGTTGTTTGATATGATCGGCCAGTCTTTGGGACGTACGGCCTACATACCTAGCATCACACTGGTGCTGAAATTCATATACCACATTACTCATTTGTGACATAGGCAGAACGACTTTTTGTCTTGACTGCAGCATCTTGTTAGTGCCGAATACCATTTGTGTTGCCACTGTAAAGTAGCAGCGTGAAGCAGCTAGCTTCACCTGTTGCTCAGATTTTTGAGATATCTTGCCCTTCCAGGGCAATCTGAGGTAGACTGTGCACTTTTCAGGACCAAAATATGCATGGTGAAGGATTCCTTCACATTTGCAAAGACCATACAGGACTTGCATATGAAGAGCAATGTCATTGTACTCATTTTACATTGCTAGCCTATTCACCAATGTTCCATTTAAAGAAGTAATAGATATTTGCATTGCAGCACTATATCATGATAATCTAGACCCACCACCATTGCATGAATCAGTATTCATTGAGCTTATAAACTTGGCAACTCGCATATTTCCAATATGTGGATGATATGTTTGCGATATTTAAATCCGTAGCAGTATGTAATAATTTCCTTGCATGTCTTAATGGGCTCCATCCTGCATTCAAATTCTCCTTTGAAATGGAGCAGTTAAATGAACTCCCTTTCCTTGACATATTTGTTGAGAAATCTGCCAGGGGATTCTCTGCCATGGTCTACCACAAGCCTACATTCACTGGTCAATATACATGTCGGGATTCTTACAGTTCCACGTGCTATAAGATTGGCCTTATTAGCAATCTCATAAGTAGGGTCCAAGCCATTTGCTCACCATGCAAACTTGATGCTGAAATATGGTGCATCAAAGACATCCTGTGGGATAATAGCTACCCTGATCAGGTCATTTCGAACTGTATATCACACAAACTCACGAATAGGCCTAAGGCCCTGAAAAGTGCTCAGTTTATCTCAGATTACCCTGGAAGGGTAAGGTATCTCAAACATTTGAGCAACAGGTGAAGCTAGCTGTTTCAAACTGCTACTATGCAGTAGCAACACAAATGTTATTCGCCACTAACAGGATGCTGCTGTCAAGCCAAAAAATATTCTGCCTATCACACAAATGAGTCATGTGGTGTATGAATTTCAGTGCCAGTGTGATGCTAGGTATGTAGGTCTTATGTTCCAAAGACTGGCAGATCATATCAGTGACTGGCAGATCATATCAAACAGCATGTCCCTTCTGCTGTTTGCAATGGGCAAGGTACAAACTGTACCTAACCAGCCCATGCTTGCAAAACTAAAACGCAGTGTCCAACATTCAACATGATTCAACATTTGCTAAATAATCATCAGGGTGTTAAAAATTACACTGACAGCGAATTTAAGATTGTCTGTCAGGCTTACAGTGTGGTGCATTTGTGTGTACTGGAAACTACATATATTAGTACACGGGGCCCTGTCCTTTGTGGACAGAAAGAACATGTACACACATTGTGCCTGTTTCAGCTAAAGAAAATGAGTGATAGTCATTCGCTGGTTCATTCCTCAGGGCAGTGCCTTGATCAATCAGTGAAGCTGCCTGGTTTAAATTTCAAACAACACTTGGCAGTTAACTGTTAGTCACCATTAATTGGTACATTCTCCATGGTAATGCCTCTACCAATCAGAGCCCACTTGCCATCCAATCAACACTCCCCTCTCATACCGTATAAGGTGGTTGCTTCCCCAGGTATTGGTATTCTTACGATTGTCCTGATCAGTCTTTTTTTCTGCAATACTCAAATATACACTTTCTGGTTGGGGAAAAGACTCCATAATGATGACATAGGGTGTACAGAACCGAAAAGGCCATTTTGCCCAACAAGTCCTTGCCAACAAGTCTGATTTTTCCTCATCCACATCTACCATGGAAACCATCTATTCCCTGCTCCCTCAAATGCTTGCCCAGCTCCCCCTTAAATGCATCTTTACTGTAGATTTCTTTGAAGAAGACCAGAGGAGTTGTCCTGATTTCCTGGCTAACATTTATCTCTCAAACCACACCTCTGAAAAATATTAATTGGTTATCTAGCTCATTGCTATTTGTGGATCTTACAATGGGATCTTGGCTGTTCTGCTTGCTTACATAATAACAGTGATAACCATTTAAAAGTAATTCATTGACTGTAAAATGCAATGGGATGACGCTATCTTTTTTGCATACATTCACAATTTATGAATTCCACAAAGAATATTTCATGACATTGGATGATGTTAAATCAGAGAGTTATAGGAACTCCATAAACTCACTCAATCTGCTCCTTTCAGCATAGACGCATACTTCCTATTGAGTATTTACACCTGCAGTGCATGCTATACACAACCTGTCTCCCAAATAGAAACTGACTCCTGCCACTACTGGCATTTTTGGTTAGGCTGCCAGAGGGACTGTTCACAGAGACAGGGATCCTTTATCTTGTGGGAGGGACAATGAAATTTCTTTGGCTGCTACCCACTGTCTCTCAGTCATAAAATGACTTTGATGTTGGTCACAAGTGTAGTCTGTGGTCTAGAAAATTAAGTTTTGCTTGAAAAAGCTCACCTCAATGAACTTTTCTATCAAGCAGTGTGGAGAATATGTTTCTAGCAGTAACTTGTTATCAAAAAACCAACATGAATTTAGAAGAATATCCTGACCAGATTCACAGGAGACCATTCAGAACGATTATTACATAGAGTTACATAGACTGTACAGCACAGAAACAGGCCATTGTGTCCATGCTGTCTCTACTATCCAAACTTTCCAATTAGTCCCACCACTTTGCTCTTTTCTCATAACCTTGCAAATGTCTCCTTTTCAAGCATATATCCAGTTCCCTTTTGAAAGTTACTATTAAATCTGCTTCTAGTACCCATTCAGGCAGTTTGCTTCAGATTCTAACAATTCCCTGCATAACAAAGAAAAACAATCTGATCTCCCCTCTGGTCCTTTTGTCACTTGTCCTAACTATGTGTCCTCCAGTTGACTCTTTGACATCCTTGAGGATATAGAACTATAGAATGGTTACAGTACAGACGGAGAACATTCAGCCCATCGGGTTCATATTGGTTCTCTGTAAGAGCAACTCAGCTAGTCCCACTATCCCTTTTTCCTGAAACCCTGCACATGTTTTCTGCTCACATCCTTATCCAATTCCCCTTTGAAAGCCACAATTGAACCTGCCTCCACTATGCTCTCAGCCAGGTCAGCTCCTAAACACTTGCTGAGTAAAAAAATCTTTCCTCATGTTGCCTTAGGTTCTTTTGCCAATCACCTTAAATTGCGCCCTCTGGTTCTCAACCCTTCCACCAATAAGAACAGTTTTTCCCAATCTACTCTGACCAGGTCCCTCATGATTTTGAACACCAGTAAAGTTCACACAAAAGACTTCTAATTAAATAAAGGATTAGTTTAGTGAGGTGAGGCTGTGAGTATGTAATCTTGTTTGAATACTCTGGAATTGAAAAACCAGGCACTCAGTGCAGAGTTTGCCATTCCCAGAGTCAGGCAAGCTAATCTCCGGGCCTGGTTGTCCAATCAAGTTTCTCCCAAGCTTGGGTCAGTGCACCAATTAGAGTTTAACAAAACTGTATCCTTAATAATCACTTGGGTCGAAGATGAAAATCGATGAGAAAATGGTTAAAAGATGGAGAACAAGAAGTAGACAAGAATGGTTTCAGCTTGAATCAAGGTTGGCTCTAATCTATTGAAGTGATGTAGATGCTGGATTTGCCTACATCCATGAATTTGTAAAAGAAAAGTTAGATCAGCAAAATGGAGGTTTCGTATCCCTTCATGTTTATATTATAAACTTACCAATCAAATATCAAAAAATTTGCTACTCTGTGATCTATTTTCTAAGGAACATTATTTGAATAAGGTCAATTTGATACAACTCATTAAAAGATGATGAATGTTGCTTCAATTTTATATAAGTTATACTTCCATTTAATTATAAAATTATTACGAGAGACCACAGAGGAAAAAAAATAGCTCCCAGAGAACAAAAGAGAGAGTCTAATCTATAATTTACTGCTTGTTTCTGAACAGCCATACATGGGGATCAAACCCATCAATGCCAACTTTTGAATTTTAGAGTTTAGCCTTTGTTGATTTTTACCAATACAAATTAAACATGCTTAACAACAATTGAAAATAATAGATATTAACTAACGAAAACAACAGTGCAAATATATATATATAAAGACTTCAGATCAGAAAGGACAAAGCCTCGGATGTTGTGGAATAATATTTTAATGCAATGAAATGTTCTGCAATGGGCTGGTGACCCACTCTGTCACTCATAGGGTGAAGATGAAAATTTATTCCTTTGTGTTTTGAATGTTGCTTCATTTCATATTTCCTTACATGTAAGGTTTCTATTCCTCCCTTACTATAATAACTATTTATGTGATTGAACAGTATTCTCTACATTTAGGAATTTGCAGAAATTCCAGTCACTGCATGTATCTGAATGGACTACAGCTGAATTTTGCTTTCCCCATTAATATATTTGAGACACATAGCTCATGGAATCAGTTGATGCCATTGTACTGCGGGAACCAATTTGTTACTTGTCCTGGAGTAAGGAGCCTCTCCGCCTTCTGTCAATGAAATTCATCATTTTTCAACCTGACCTTGACTTAAACTTGCTTTGTACCTTGCTGTCAGCCAGAACAACTTTGAAAGAAATCACATAGAGTTATATATTCTCATTCATTCTGAGGATACTGAAAAGAAATAATTGTTCTGTGGTGCAGCATGTTTCAGTGTTTGGAACATGCTAAAGGTGTCACAGTTTCTGATAGTTGCAGGAGAAATTTGAAAGTGCTGCTCTGTAGTTTTAAACACAACAAAATCGGTCTTGGTCAAGTTTTTAAGAGAGCTACTGATTTAAAATCAAGAAAATGAGTAACCGAACATTGATAAGTTCTACCATTACATTTGGGTTAGGGTGAGCCTTCTCGTTTATTGGAATAGAATTAATGTGCAGCAAATCAGCCATCCATTGTCTCTTCCAGCAGCCCAACATCTACATACACTTCACTAGACCTGTGAGAGGAACATTGTCTGATTGAGAGTTTGTCAATTAGACAAATTAGCTATGGTTCATATGCAGTATTCAGCCAATGTTTCTCACGTGTCGGTGCAGACTCGATGGGCCGAAGGGCCTCTTCTGCACTGTGTGATTCTGTGATTCTGTAATGTACCAAGCACGGGAGGGTGCTGTTGAAGGGAGAGAAGGGAGGTTTTTTCAGGCTTGGTATGTTTTACAAGTGTATTAGCAACTTTTGGACTGTTAACACCGAAGCCTCTCTGATGGCCCAGTTTGTAAATTTGTAGTCAAATGTAAACTGAGCTAGACCAGGGAGATCCCAGCATCCCAGTTAGCAAATCTTAGGAAGAGTGACAGTTGAAGTACTGTAAATGCTCTCCGGGCCCCTCATGCTGAGAGGGAAGAAATCAACTGGTGTTTCTATCGTGATCAGTATTGAACAGCACAGGCGTGACTTTTGGGAGGGATGAAGGGGAAGATGTTCCCATTCCACCATTTTTTTTTAGGCATATGTTATGGCACCTTCTTCAAATTATATATTGCCCTCGATGTCCCCAGCAATTGCTGAGGGTTTCTGTCAACCTTGAAACTCAGGAAAAAAAACACTTTTAGGAGACAAGGGAAGAAAATTCAAGTCAACAAAGATAAATCTAATTGGAAAGGAGGTGCAATTTTTCCAGATTGATGAAACAATGTTTAACTTACTGTTAGTGTGTGGCCAATATTAGGATGGTCATATGCAGTATCACTGGCCTTCTACTCAGCTTCAGTTGTCCCACCTCCCCTTAAACTGTATATATATATCCCCACATTTCTACTTCTCTTTAGTTCTGAAGAAGAGTCACACAGACTCGAAATATTAACTCTGTCTTTCTCTCCACAGATGCTGTTAGACTTGCTGAGTTTTTCCAACAATTTTTGTCTCTGTATTCGAATGGTCATGTTCATCGACCATCATTTGATGCCATGCAATGGGAGTGATGGGCCATTTCCAACTGTTGCAGACACAGAAGCTTGTTCAATTCACAGGACATTAAAAGTGTGCCCGTGTAGCATTGACACCACCTAGGACTTTAGTTCCACTGCTGGCCCACATGCTACTAGATCTATTTAGTTCTGGTTTCACAGTTTTTCATGGTGGGATTTGAGCATAGCCTCAAGAGTGCTGGTCTAACTCCGTAACCACAATGCTAATGCAAATATCGGAGAAGTTGAAAATACTGTGGAGTGCTCAGAGTATGGTTTTCAATTTTCTGATTATATGACCTCTAACATTACAGACGTATCATTTAGTAATAATTAGAAATAATCCAACCACCTGTCACAATGTATGTGCTGTAATTTTTGTGAGAACACATGGGAAATGCATTACACCACCACTGTTTCCCAGGAGGGGCGTCCAGTAATTCAAAGTGGGAGAACGGTTGGCTATGCTTTTCAGTTACTTGTCATGAAAGAGCAAAGGACAAGAGCCCTCATTTTAGAAAAAAAAAATCCCCTCTTTTTAAAAAATGGAAACTTGGCTGGCCCCATGGTGTGTGGACCAAGTGTAACGCAGCCACTTACTTTCATGTGAATAAGCTCCAGTGTAAGCGAAAAGCCTCATAATAGAAGAATTACTCAAAAACAAATTCCTGCAGCACTCCTTCCTGCCAAGGCCAAAATTTACAAACAAATTATCAGAATAATGCTATGCTAAGTCATGAATACAAAATACTGGTTAATGCAATAGACTGCAGCTAATCCTGCGTATCCCTAATTAGCGCAAAAGTCTTAAGAATTAGCTTGCGTGGCAGTTATAATTTCTGTTTTTCTATCCGTTAACAGATTTATCAGTAACTTTGTATTAAGGTGAACGTTCGCACAGAATAATCAGGTGGGAATACCAATTGAATTTGAAATAGTGACCTCTGCTATTAACCTCCTATTTTCAGTAGCATTGCATAAAGGGAAATTCACCATTACGGTGGAAAATGATCAAGTCATTCATGATATGTGATGCCTTTCAACTTCATCCACCTCAGACTAGTATAGAACTTGCATGAGTAATCTGCCAGAAATGGGGTGACAGCAGTAAAATATGATGGATCATTGTTTTAGCAATTCAGTAAAGAACATGCTCATGTGAGACCAGCAGCGGGAACAGTAAGCACTTACACTGAATTGTTCAACCATTCTCATTTTCAAATTATACAATAGTTTGTTCAAGAGTCTAAAAACAAGTGTCATGGGTTTATTGCTTATTTTCTGCCTCTTTCCCTTTCCTTACCATGCATGGCTTCTTCTTTGCACCATAACAGGAGCAGTGATTGGTCAGTAAATCCCTCTAAAGATTTCTATGGAAAGGCACCATGTGGTACAAATTCCAGTCTGTGCTCGCTGTTGTATTGGAAATGCTGGTCATTAACTCACACACTGCCTGTCAATGATTTTCCATCATTCAAATTTGAAGGGACAGGAAATTACAAGATTGGACTGCGTAATTCTGTGATGGGAGCGCAGTGTAAGGTTTACCCTTTTATAACTTGGACAACACATGACAAACATATTTTAGAACTGGAGGATGCAAGTCTCTTGCCTTTTTGGTGCATTGAGTGGAGCCACGTGGACCACAGATAAAGTTTAAAGCAATGTACCCATTTAATTAATATCTCAAATTTATGGATCTTCTCGCTAAAAGCATCTCTAACAATAATGGGTGAGAAATATAGACCCACGTAGAATGGAGTTGCTTAGGTTTTTTTTTCAGCTGCATTGCTGGGCTTCACAGGCCAGAGATCACCCCAAAGGCTCAATCTTGGGCAATTTACTTTAGATCCCCTTGCTGACGATCAATGGGTTTTTGTCAAAAAAATAAAATAATGCAAAATTTGAACTTTGCATTTTACCCCCAGAAGAACAAGGCAGTCCTCTGACAATGTAACTACTTGATTGTACGGCATCATAAAATTGAAAATGGCAGTCATTAGTAAGCTTTAATTTAAAATGTTATTAGTAGAATGGTGGGTTGAGAGCAAAGAAAGCAACACAATTAAGGCACTAAGATTGCAGGAACGTATTATGTATATTTCTAAACAAGATAAAGAACATTTCAAATGTTACCAAGACCACAGTTGTCAAAAGGCATTAGTAAGCAATAGAAATTTAAGGATGCAGTTGAAAATTAATTTACATGCAAAACAACCATTCAGCAGATCAAACTGTGATGCAGCACTAATTATATCAAATATAACACGGATCATGCACATTATAATCTGTGGGCTTAATGTTGAAATTATTATATACATTTTCCTGATGATCCAACAATTTGATGTGCTCAGAATAACGCCTGTTCCAAATTCACAGTGGTTTTGGTTTATTTGCTGTTAAATATGTTGTTGCTATTAGCAATGTGTTTGTGATGCAGTGTACTGACTAGCTGCACCACGGAGCATTAAGATGTGGGTTCTTGATCTACTTCTTCAACCAGTGAATTCAGGTAGGATGAGGGGCTGGTGCTTGTAGGAGGTGTCTATCTGCCCGAGGGAGGCACATTAGAAACAGCAGGGAGTGGATTATCCTGCTCGAACAACTCTTTTAGTTAAAGCCTGGCTCGTGCTGGGAGGGAGATGCACAATTTAAATGCTATGCATGGTGATGGAGAATTGTGAAATGCAAAAAAAAAGATTAAAAAGATGCTGCACTTGAAACTGCAAGGACTTAAAATTAGAACTATCTGTCACAGAAATTTCTTAAAATAGATATGGTAGAATAATGATTATATTACTGGACTATTTATCCATGAGTTCAAATCTCACCACAGCAGCTGGGGAATTTAAATTTGATTAATTAAGTAAATCTGGAATAAAAAGCTACTTTCATTTCTGGTGGCCAAGCAATTATCAGCTTATTGTTAAAAAAAAATGTGGTTCACTAATGTCCTTTAGGGAAGTAAATCTGCCATCCTTGCCTATCTGGCCTTATGCGTGACTCCAGACCCACAGTCAGTGCCCTCTGAAATGACCTAGCCAGTTATTGAGGCAATGGGCAATAAATGTTGGTCTTGCTGTGAATGAATAAGTTATTTCGAATGAGACTTGAATTTAAGTTTTGTTTGAAACACGATTGAACATCGCTGGCCAAGTAGTTATTTCATGTAGAAACCCAAATCATGATTATAAAGGTGTGAAACAGGTATTTTAATACAATACCGGTTGGTTTTGAATTCTGCTAGAAAATAGTTGATTGAATAGACCAATCTAATTCTGATTGCTAAAGTTCTTCATTTAAAAATGTGCTGTTATATTAGGTTTAAATCTGATTCTATTTTGACGCCGCTTTAGGGCAAACGATAAAACAAGACCGTATTAAAAATACGGTGTAGTAAGGAAACGCTCCCTGCTTGGGTGAGCTGCATAACATTTAGTCTAATGTAGTACTCTCAGAATCGTCATGCATATTGCACGCATATTACCATAAAACGTGAATGCAATGTTAATTTTTGCTCCCGCAAGTCACTCTTGTGTTAATGATGAAAGCAGCTGAACTTCAAGCATTGAATGTGACTGCGGCGGCTGTAACCTTGCTCCTGGTTCCCCATGGGAAGGTGGAGGCTTAGGGACTGGTATTTGAGGTAGAAAGCAACATTATTAAATAAAATGCCTGTGTTAATTTATAATGTTCATGAAATATTTACCACCCAGTTACCCGATCTTCTTAGGAGACAACGAGTTGCTCTGGATAATTGGGAATTCAGATTACCTGAAATCAGTGATTCAAGGGTTAAGTTATTCATTAGGGGTTTATAAGATCTGTTCAGGAATTGTTACAGAAGCCAGTCAAGAGTATGTGTATTAAGGTACCTGGAACCAATTGGTTATTTAACAAAAACCTCGGGCATCTAATCTTGGTTTTGATTCAGTCTAAAACTCCGCATAAGGAAGTTACGGAATATTTAAATGTGTTGAATTTGTAAGTGAAAGGAATTGCGGATCCTTCGCCCGCCGCTGGCGGGACAAGAACGGTATAAAGCTGTGAAAATCCCAAGGCGATGGGCAGGTAGCGAACAAAGCGCCCTCGGTTATGAAAGTGCCGAAGCTGCTGTTTTCTGCCGTTCAATCCTGTGCGGAGAGAAGCGCGAAATATGTAACCCGGGCTCAGGCTGCATCTTGCGAAACACCCACTGGAAAGTGAGATACTCCGGAACCAAGCTGAGTCTTGCCGGATGAAGCAGATCTGTGCATGGTCAGTGTGACGAGAAAATGAGAAGGGCGCGAGTTTGTAATTAATCTCGCCTTGTGTCTGACACACTATCAGATTAACATTCGCCAATTATCACTTTCACAAAATGGTAGAGGAATTTGTTTTGGGTAATTTTTGCCTTTAGACCCATATCTACCTTTGCTGGAGAAAACAAAAATAGGGAAAACGGAGAGAATGTAATTAGTTGAAATACATATGCTAACTTGTATTTAAAAGTAACTATTCGCTGATTAGCCTCTCACGGTGGCTTGGGTGAATAAATACAGTTTAAATTTCAGCTTGGCTTAGTTGATAACAATTTCGTCTCCTGACCCAGAAAGAATCAGCTTTCATTTAAGAACACAAGTTCGGTTGACCCAAAGAGCTTCAGCACAAAATCTAAACTGACACTTCAAGGCCAGATACTGAGGAATTGTAGCATTGGTGAAGAGGCTGAATCTCTTGAATGTTTTAAGGTGTATTCAGACCTCTGGAGTTAGAATTAAAACAAAAAAAAACATGACTTTATCCATGGCTTTGCAGGAGTGATATATATTTCATCCCTGTTTCTCACTGTAACTTCATCAACCTCTTCCATTTTTTAGTGGTTAGGTGAATAATTGTTTAATTTAAGATGCCCCACGTTCTAGCCTCCATAAATTTGATGTCATCCTAAACTCCTAGCTCGCACTAAGTCTCATTCTCACATCACCCCTGTGCTCTCCTACCTATATTGACTCTGGGTTAAGCAAAGCCTTGATTTTAAAATTCACATCCTTGTTTACAAATCCCTCCATGGCCTCTCTCATCCCCCTCTCTGTAATCTCCTCCCTCTCTCTGTAATCTCCTCCCTCTCTCTGTATACTCCTCTCTCTGTATACTCCTCTCTCTGTAATCTCCTCCCTCTCTCTGTAATCTCCTCCCTCTCTCTGTATACTCCTCTCTCTGTATACTCCTCCCTCTCTCTGTAATCTCCTCCCTCTCTCTGTACTCCTCCCTCTCTCTGTATACTCTCTCTCTCTGTATACTCCTCCCTCTCTCTCTGTATACTCCTCTCTCTCTCTGTATACTCCCACCTCTCTCTGTATACTCCTCTCTCTCTCTGTATACTCCCACCTTTCTCTGTATACTCCTCTCTCTCTCTCTCTGTATACTCCTCCCTCTCTCTGTATACTCCTCTCTCTCTCTCTGTATACTCCTCCCTCTCTCTGTATACTCCTCTCTCTCTCTGTATACTCCTCCCTCTCTCTGTATACTCCTCTCTCTCTCTGTATACTCCTCCCTCTCTCTGTATACTCCTCCCTCTCTGTAATCTCCTCCCTCTCTCTGTAATCTCCGTCAGTCCCAGAACCCTCTGAGATATTTGCACTCCCCTATTTCTGGCCTTTTGAAGTTCTGTTTTAATTGTTCCACCATTGGTGGCCAGGATTTCAGCTGCCAGGGCCTGAACCCCTGGGATTCCCTTCCTAAACCTCTTTTCTTCTCAACCTCTCTCTTGCTTCTTTAAGACACTCCCAAAAGTCTACCTCTTTGACCAAACCTTTGTTCATCTGCCCTCGTATCTTTTTTGACTCTGTGTCTCAGTGTCAAATCTTGGTTTAAAACTGTCATATCCTGTCAAGTGCCTTAGGATATTTTGTTTTGCTTATGGTGCTATATAAATTCAAGTTATTGATGTTGTGACAGTCAAACAGGTATAGACTCGGTCCTCCATCTCCAGCCCCTTTCCAATCCCCCTTTTTTCCCAATAATTTATATAGATCTTTCTTTTCCCACCTATTTCCATTATTTTTAAATGTATTTCCATCCATTGTTTTACCTCTACCTTTTAGCCTATTTCGATCCCTTCCCTTCCCCCCACCCCACCCCCCAATAGGGCTCTCTGTACCTTGCTTGTCCTGCTTTCTACCCTTAATTAGCACATTCCTTAGATGACATCACCACCTTCAACACCTCTTTGTCCTTTTGTCTATGACATCTTTTGGCTATCTCCACCTATCACTGGCCCTCTCTCCAGCTCTACCTGTCCCACCCCCCCCCCCCACCCCCTTAAACTTATATTTCACCTTTTTTCTATTTTTACTTAGTTCTGTTGAAGAGTCATACAGACTCGAAACATTAACTGTGTTCCTCTCTGCAGATGCTGCCAGACCTGCTGAGTTTTTCCAGGTATCTTTATTATCGTTATAGATTTTCATCTGCCTCTCCCAGTTTTGTTTTAAACCTGTGTCACAATGGCTCACTTCCAACTTGGAGCTGTTTCTCGCTTGGCCAATGTGCAGCATGACCTCCCAAGATGCCATCCAGGGCTGGATCCCTTTAAAGTTGTATTCAATGCTCTATTTTGGCAAGAAACCCAGCCAAGCGTACATTCTCTAGCTCTTGTTGCATACCAAATGGCTTTCAATTATAGTTACAACTTCAAAGAATAATTGGCTGCAGGTTGGTAACATCCAGTTTGCATGTGTTATGAGCATCAGCTAATTGTAGATTATCCTGCGCAGAAATGGCGCACAATGTTAACAGCTTGGCGTTCAGTAACAACAAATACCTGCCTCGAGTCCTCTTTCTTTGGCAGGGAGATACTCTTCTTTACTACAGATCCTTCTTAAATAAATAAAACTTTAAAAAATTGAGAAGTGCAGCCTTTCATGTCTGGTCACTATGGACTAAGTGATGAATTTTTGTGAGGTTCTCCTGCTCTGTCTGTCTTAGCTGTGGCAGAAAGCTCAGGAAGATGATGTTCGAGGGTTGAATTCAAAGCGAGTCAGCAACCTGCTCACCTGAACTGTCCGTCTGCCTGGTTTCAGCCAAGCAAGTGGGAATAAAATCAACTCCAATGTTTCACAAATAGGTCTATATGCCAAAGGGAGGTATAATCAGAAAAGGTCATAAATACGCAACAGGTCTTGCAGATGCTGTAAGAAGAAAAGATGGGTTCCTGAATCTAGACCCTCTTCTGAATCATAGAGGCAGTGTAATCCTAAATAATATATTCATGGCAAACTGTCCGCAAGGTTCCACAAGGATATCTGTTCATTTCTAAGTGTGATTATTGCAGAAGAATAACCTGAGGAAAGATCAAAAAAGACATACACATATCTGAGTATAAAATGCAATATCAGCTGCGTGAAAATATCTTCAGAAGGCAGGGATGGCCAGCTAGGTTTGAAGGTAGTTTTTCCAAGAAACTTTTATTTCTTTACAGTGACAATTACAGTTCCTAATGTGGTTAGCAGACTGGGCTTTCAAAAGGCTAACGCGTAATGAGAATAAAGCCTGAAAATTTAATATGTGGGTGTTCAGAGTGTAAGGTGGAACTGAGTTGGTGGAATGGGGGTGTGATAATCAGGCTGGAATTTAATGTACCAGCCCAGTGAAGGAAGTGAAATGGGGAAATGATTGACAGAGCATAAAAATAAAAATGAGTGAAACCTGGAGGTAGAAATTTGCAGCATCAAATTGTCTGAACTCAGAAGAACACAAAGGGCAATGAACAACTCTTTAAATTTAAAACTGGAGCCAATAAATGATGAACGTGTTCTTTTAAGAATAAATGCCCTGAAAGTATATAACCAAATCTTCATAGTTTTGTCTGAAATTCCTCTTCACACTCTTTAAGTGGAGGCTGAACTTGTCTATTTTATAAAATGGGTGGAAAGAACTTCCAATAAACGGATGAAGTTTTAGGACATGCGGTTTTAGGGACAAAGTTGTGGAAGTTCATTTAATATTCAATAATTCCTTTCATAAGTTGTGCCTGGAATATTCATTTCTCTTTCAATGGCCAGGATTTTCCAAGTGTGGGTGGACAATATAGTGAGAAGGCCAAAAATCGGTTTCACAATGTTAGGGGAAAATTAAAAATGCTAAAAGAGAACACTGTAAGAATTTACTGAAGAACACTTAAAATCTCCAGGCAGACATGGCTGCTAAGCATATTAAGAGTTGGCAATTACCAGGTGAACATTGCACAGCCTTGAGAGTCAGACTAGAATCACAAAAAAGGACATAAGTTAGATTAGGTGTACTCCTCTCTCAGTAGGGACGGGGCAGATGGGTTAGCTTAGATATGGGAGGACATACAAAGACAAGAGAGGTCTTTGATGAAACACAAGCAGTCTTGAGTTGTGAGAACCAAGGTCTTTGCGTATGTGTTTTAATTTTGATTGGATAATATAATTATGTATACACCCTTTAGAATAATTGGTTAGCAGAATCACATATTTATGTACTCAATAGGAAAGTTTTAACATGGTACCTGTGTGTCGGTTACCGATTGGATATATTCAAATGCACTCAAATGTATTGTGATAAGAAAAAGTACAAAAGTAGTGAAGTGTAATCAATCTGGGAACTGGGTCATTTTCAGGAATGATTGCAGCTCCCTTGCATAAGCTTGAATAAACTGGTGAATGGAAGCCTGAGTCTCTGTGGTTGTTGTGTGATCGGGGATTGTAGTTTCTCCTCTTCAACTGGCCTATGTGGTAGTTGCAGGATTGGAGGGAATACCCTCTTCAATCATTGTGGAACCAGCTTGCGATCATTCCCTCAGCCTGCCATTTCCCCGCCATCAGATGTTAGGAACCTCATTGTAATACATCAGCATATCATTATTGAGCCAGCCCACTGGAATCATCCACTGGATCATCCGCCTATGATGACAGGTCAACGCGCTGACATGTTTCACAACAGCATAAAAAGACGTGCACCTGGCGGGCTGCACTTCACTCGGGACTTCAAGATTTGCTTGCCTACCTTGCTTCCATCAGCACCCAAGGTCATCAGTGCCAGGCTTCATAGACAGCACCACATCACTTTTAGGGGGATTCATGGGCAGGTCTCTATCTACTGGATCAGCCATATGTGGATAGATTTTCAAAGGCTGCAGGGTTAGGGCTTACTTGGGGAAGGTGGAGAAGTGGCCTCAGGCAAGGGAAGAGGCTGCAGGGTGAGGGCTGTACTGGGGAAGGGGGGTATCCCGGGGTGTGTGTGGGGGGCACATGTTGATCTGTGCAAGTGAACTCAAGATGGTGAAGGCTGAGGAGGCAGTTTTCAGAGGAGATGAGGCCAGATGGAGATGCAAGGTTGTGTGTGAGAGTGTGGGTGGTGATATCCCTTGAGCTGGAAGTGAGTGAAATGCCAGTGAATGTGTAAGCAGGGGTAGAAGACATCACAGCAGCCTCCATGGCATCCAAAAGGTGCTCAAGGGCTGCAGTCTTCTTGCCTTTTGGGGCCATGTCCTCTGTGCTGTAGTCCTGGGCTAGAAGCACTGTGCGTGGCTGCACTTTAAATGTGGTGCCTGGTGTGAGCGGCGAGGTGATGGCATGGCGGGTGAACGAGAGCCTGCCTGCCATGGACGCTGCTTGTTTCCCAGGAAAGCATCAGTAATGTGGCGGGTTTGGGATGATAAGGCGTGAAAACCTGGCATCACGGCCAGCGGGTAAAACATCATTTACCCTCCCGCTACTGCACTTAGCGCAAATCTGGGATGATTCCATCCAATGTTTCGTGCATTCCCTGTTTTACCTCAATATTTTAAACTAGTGTAAAAGTCTACATATATAAATGTCATGCATACAAACTGGATATTGACTCTATTTATGTTACGGACATGTTTTAAACATTGTGAAAATAAAAATAGGAAAGTTAGGATTGAGAATTTTCAATTTTTCCCATCAAAGTCTCCCATGTGCATTTTGAATAACCCCATCTTCTCCAGTGTTTTTGCCTCCACTGGCTTGCTAGGTAGGTTATTTCAAAGCAATATCAATCCTTAAGTAAATACAATTTTCTGTAATGTGACAGCATTAGAGAGTCCTGAGAGCAAACAATGAGAACTGAGGAGGCAATGGGAACTAGAATCACTTAGGAGCCCTGAGAGCATTGAAAGATGTCAGGTACACTGAGGAAAGTGGTGTAGCCTGGGCCAGAGAAGAAGGAATGCGGGGCTGAAGCACTGAGAGAAGACACAATGGGTTGGAAATCACTCAGATGTGGAGGTTCAAGCAATGCAGGAGATATCACTGGGCCTAGAATACACACCCAAGGTCCAAGTCCTTGCTCAGGTTCAGGGGCAGCCAAATCCAGGAACAAAGTATAGGCTCTAAATATGTGTAGAAAGACATGCCAATCTGGAGCGTGGTAGAGTTGGCAGCAATGATGAGAAGGAGATGTGTCAGACAGTGGGCAGGAGATGCAGGCATAGCTGAGGCAGCCCTGAGAATGTTTTTCGATGCTGCCAGAAGCACATGATCACAATTCCTGTTTTGGCACCCCTAATCTTGTTGGCAGAAACTTCCGAAGTTTTGGAGCCAAGGTTCTGGAGACATAAAATCTACCAGGATTTTCTCACCTTAGATATCTGCAAACTCTCTAGGCCCAATTCCTTTAAAGTGGTGACAGTGGTGTAGCTCTGTTTGAGAAAATGCTCCCATTATTCTAGATTTGGCATGCACCATGCATGGCCAGTGCAATGTACAACCTTAACATAATCTCTGTAAACCTATTTCAAACAGGTGAATACCTATCTTGAAAAAAATCTCACAAAGATTTTGTACAAGTGTGCCAAGTGTTCATATGATAATTCCTGTGATGTTGTGCCACTGGGGCTTATATTCAGTGATTGGTTGATAGGAAAATTGTAGATGGACTGCACCAAGATTTTCACATGAAAATTCATTTTCCATTACAAGTTAATATTTGTGTTTAACATCTGTGTTAAAAAAATACACAGGCTTGTAGTATGAATGCTAAGCATCTGAATGGGGACTGTGTTGTTTGGTAATGTAATACTAATACTTACTGTTCCAGTTAACTACCCTGGCATTCTGTTAGCTTCTTAATTGTTTCAACATTGCTGTGATATTGAGAGTGACATGCTCGCTACCATCGACCTCTGTTATTCCAGAGTGGCCACTCTTCATACCGGAGGCTAGGGAATGCAGCCTAGGGAATCCTCCTGGTGGCATTAGCTGAAGAACACTTACGGATAGAAATCCAAAACTGCAAAAAATTATGCTGATTTCTATGACTGGTTGGCGAAAGCAGCTTCAATGTCCACATATGTTTCATTAGAGATCATTGACCTCACCATAGACCTCGGATATGAATCTGGTACCTTGTCTGAAAAGGTTCTGCACCTGAACTAGGTTATGCACTTCCTGCCATTTGTTTGGGAGAGCTGCCTTTTGTAGCGTAACTGAAGGTAAATGTAACAAATGCTGGCATGTTTAACAAGCATCAATACATTTTTGATGATAGTCTTATAGGTCATATAGGAGTTTGTCAGTGGAGCTTTAGAAAACAGCCTACTCCTTATGTTTATTTTATTTAAGTCACACGAATCCCACTGAGACAATCTAACCACCGAGTTCTCAGCATTATCAGTTTCTCAACTCTCTTTACATCTGCCAGCCCTAATGTGATGTATTGAAAAATACAATCAAACAAGTGTCTGAAGCTCTAACAGTGCAATGGAATTTCCCCATGACAGAGGGAAATGAGAGAAGGAAAAATGACCACTAGTATTTAATGCCAGCAGTTTTATTGTGTGTGTGTAAGAAGTACAATTTTCCTTTATGACATTACATTGTCAGTAACAAGTGCCTCTCAATGTGGCGATGCGGCAACTCAAGGTCAGTTCTCCTCCAAGATAAATAATCAACAATAGTTCCTGAGATGAACGTAAAACCATTCAGAAAATAGCCCAGTATCTTTATACCAGCTCCGATTTGATCATGTTTGTACTTGTGCATTAGTGAGACCGCTTTTGATGCCCCATTCAGAATTTGAAACAGCTTATTTCATCCTTTTGGGAAAGCTGTGATGAATATATTCATAATTTCCTCTTTCCTTTGGGTTGTACAGGGTCCTGATGATGTGGGCGGTGCAAGTCTCCAGGAAAATCTGGACTAACATTCAAAAAGCTGCTCATTTTGGACTGACTCTTTGAGTTTCCATTTACAGAGTTACAATGTGCCATGCCATAATTTCACACCGTTCTGATGCTACATTTCCATGTTGCTGTTCAGTCACAGTTGTTTTCTAAGTTTTTTGCCTTCAGTGAATATAACATTAAAGACGTCCAGGTCCAGATAAACTGCAGTCAAATCTAACCATACGATCAATAATAGCAATATTGTAAAATGGCGACGGGAGCATAATGGGTATATTACTGGACTGTGTGAGCTGGAGACATGAGTTTCAGATCCCACCACAGCCACTAGGGAATTTAAACTCAAAGAAATCTAGAAGGAAAAAGCTACTGTAAGTATGACAGTATTGTAGCTACCATATTGTTTCTTAAAAAACTATGCTTCAACAATGTTTTTTAGGGAGAGAAATCTGCCGTCCTTAACCGGTCTGGCTAAATGTGACCCCAAACCTACACCAATGTAATTGTCTCTGAACTGCTTTCTGACATGGACTAGCTAGTCTCTCAGTTACGTGCAATCAACGATGGCCTTACCAGTAGTGCCCACATCTTGTGAATAAATAAAGGATACAACCTCAAGTTTTTCTTTAAGAGCATTTCTATACAGCTGTGGATAATAAGATATTTTCTGGACAATCCACTTCAGCACTTGCTGACAAGGTGGATCTTCAACAGAATAATTTTCAAAAAGCTAAGCTTCTATATTTGCCATGTGGCATGATTTTTGCATATTTGTGTTATGTGCAAGAGGTCGGACAAATACAAGATTGTGTTCTTGGTGTGTTCTAATAGTCGAAGTAACTGATTTGGCTGCGGTAAATTGCTTGACCAACACAGACCTCTGTAATAACAAATTGCACCAGAAAATATAACTCATCTAGGGGAAAAAAATCACATGAGCTAAATAAAAATGCTGGCAATTAATCATATTATTGAAAAGGCAAAGGCTTGCCATTTCAATTCAAAATTGCTTGTCAAGAGATTTATCCCTTTGCACTAAATACTCTTGCCAACATTTGATCATGTGCTATTTTATCATTCCAGGATTCTATCCCTTGGCAAAAGCTCTTAGTGGAAGTAGTAAATGAGTCTTCCTTTTCAGAAATCCTGCACAGTTAGTTTTGTTTTGTCTGTCCTTTATCATAAATTATTCAGAACATTTTACTGCATAATTGGGGCCATTAACAGTTCCACTTTGAAAGGTTTACATTTGAGGCTTTTGTTTCAAAGACGGACATGTTGGGAAACTCATGTATCCTTGACATAATTTGGATATTATATTGTTTGTTTGCTGTAAATTCCTTTAATTAAAATGACCTGTTGGAAAATAAATAGTTGGCAGGGTTACAGAACTTTCACTTCACATCATGGACAGTAACTGTTATTTAATGTTCAAGAGAGTGGCTCACCACCACCTTCTCAATGGCAATTAAGGTTGGGCAGCAAATGCTGGCTGATCCAGCAACACCCACATCCTGTGGAAGAATATTTTTAAAAATTATAGTACGGGAAAGTTTCCAAATGATATTTGTATAATTTGTGTCAATCTGCCTTGAGTTCTGTTTGTGTGTCCTTGACTCAAACACTAGAAATTATTGGTTGAAGTGTTGGCACATATGGAGCAATATTTACAATTTGCAAAGTAAATTACATCAGTGAGCAACAACATTTAGATTGATGCCGGATTACATCACAAAGGATGGGATACAGCCGGGCGCAAATAGGAGAAAAAGTTCTTTAAATTAAAATGAGTTTAAGAGTCTAAAATTCCTGTTGGTAATATCCATGAATAAACACTTACTGGCCCAGATTTTGCTGGAGTGGGCATGCCCTGTTAGTTAGATTTATTTGTTCACATATAAGGATTAACATTTTTTACCTACAAAATTGCTGGAAGTGTGAGTTGGTAATGGTGCAGTGAGAACAATTGGGGTAAAGTGCACAATGGGCCACACGATGTATTTCCTTAACCAATGAGATTTATGGATTGAGAAACAAACAGAAGAAGTGATAAACAGATTGAATTCACTGTCAAATCAGGTAGAGAGAAAGTATTAAAGAGAGCGAAAGAGACTGGATTAAGGGGGAAAGAAAATGATAAAAGAAAAATATAAGTTTGACATTTTTAAAATCCCCAACAACAATTCACAACTTGAAGGAGTGAGTTTTCACAAATATAATTGTTCACCATCTGGGCATGAGAGGCTGATTGGCTATATTCAGTTATCATGCCATTAAAAAAGTACTTATGCTGCTTCTGTGGCAAGCTTAATCGGCAATTAATGTATAAATGCAAAACAAAAACAGAATTACCTGGAAAAACTCAGCAGGTCCGGCAGCATTGGCAGAGAAGAAAAGAGTTGACGTTTCGAGTCCTCATGACCCTTCAAATGTATAAATGCAACTTTATGATAATCATGGGGACTTGATGAGATGCCATTTTTTCAAACCTAATGGTGGACATGCGTAAATTGACCAGCAACTTGTGAAGATTTGCAATTCATGGGGTATCTCATTCTTACCAAAAGCTGCTGGCCAATTCCCACATTAGTAATGACGTGCGATGCTCTGATTCCATTATTTTTTCTGTAGATTTGAGGTTATTGTGTTCATATGACATTCGTTTGTCAGCTATTTTATTTGAAGTGGTGATACTTACGAACTAGGAGGAGGAGTAGGCCATATGGCCCCTTGGGCCAGCTCCGCTATTCAATAAGATCATGGCTGATCTGATTGTAGCCACTTTCCTGCCTATCCTGTTGACTCCCTCATTAGTCTATCTAACTCCGCCTTAAAAATATTCAATGGTCCTGTCTCTACCACTCTGCAGAAGAGAGTTCCACAGACTCACGACCCTCTGAGAGAAAAAAACTCTCCTCATCCTCGTCTTAAATGAGAGACCCCTTATTTTTTAACTGTGTCCCCTAGCTCTGGTGTGTCCCACAAGGATAAACATCATTTCAGCATCCACCCCGTCAGGGCCTTATACGTTTCAACAAGATCACCTCTCATTCTTCTAAACTCCAATGGATACAGGCCCAATCTGTCCAACCTTTCTTCATAAGAAAACACCCCCATCCCAGGTATCAGTGAACCTTCTCTGAACTGCTTCCAATGCACATACATCCCTTCTTACATAAGGAGACCCAATCTGTACACAGCACTTTAGATGTGGCCTCACCAATGCCCTATACAACTGTAGCAAAACATTGTTGCTTTTAATGTAGAAGACTCAACGTTAACTCTGTTTCTCTCTCCACAGATACTGCCAGACCTGTTGAGTTTTTCCAGCATTTTCTGTTTTTATTATCGTTACTTTTATGTTCCATCCCCTTGTAATGAACCATGTGAAACAAATGTATTAAAATAGTGAACAAAATAATGAAGAAAAGGTGCCAAATGTTCATCCATTGATACCAGTAATAGTCATTTCTAGGCGTTTGAAACAAATCCGTGTGGGGGTTTTCAGTGTGAAAGGTAAATTATTGCCCCTTGGGTAACCGTGGGAATCTTGAAAACCCATCAACTGTTTTAAAACAACACAATCTAAGTCACTTCTGTAATGTTTGCAGGTTAACGTTTTGCCAGTGCTACTTTAAATTGCAGACAATGTTTGGGATATTTTGACCTTTTTTGAGTGAAATACTGGTGCTGCTGACAAGAGGAAAAAGCATTGAACAATGCTGTTGACAACATATAAGAAAGACACAAGGGTGTGGAATTATCTAAGCAAATAAGATCAGGGAAAAGGATAGTACTAATTATGAATTAATTTAATAATCATGTATTATGAAAGAACAGGAGTGGGATTCTCACAAAGTAGTGGAAAAATTGACATAGACTGTTTTCTTTTATAGAATGTTTAAAAAAAATGGAGTTGGAAAGATCCCATATAATTCTTGACCTAACATTTACTGTTGCTGGTGGTTGTGGGTAGCAGTGACAGTGGGAAGTAAGTAAATTAGCAAACATTTAAACTTCAGTGATTAGAATGGCATCATTTCTAATATTTCATCATGGAGAGAAGCAATGTAAAGCAACAAGAGTGTACATTAAAGTTTTCAAATGAAAATTTATTAAAGGTGTAAATATTGAAATAGGGAGGACAAGGGAAAGAACAGATAATTTTAGAAGAAAGTTTTAAAGAAACTTTGGATATTGAGTTTAGAACAGGAACTTGATATTAAACAACTGGATCTCAATTGAACAATAAGCTAAGACAGCAAAAATTTTAAAGTTAAAAGTTTAAAAATTTTAGCAAACATAAAACAGTGCCCTATTTGAGTTGTGCATTCGATTCCACAATCCAGTCCAGAGACCACTTGTGTAACGTTGTGTGCCTTCATCTTGCCTCATACTATCTGCTGCTGCAATTTTTATCTATACCTGTGCCACTTTCAGACTTGACTATTGCAATGCTGTCCTTGGTGATGTCCCAGCCGCAATCTTCCATAAACCTCAGCTCATCCTAGACTCTGCTGTTCTATATCTTTATTCTGCAATTAGTTCTACATTGGCTCCCGGGCCTCACTGGCTCAAATATACAATTCCCATTCTCATTTTTCAAATCCCTCCATGGCCTTGTGACTCTCTACTGCTGTAACCTCTAGCCCTACAACACCCACTCACACACACTCTGCTTTCCTCTAACTGTGGCCTGTTTTGCATGCTTCCCATTTCACCCCATCATTGGCTGATGTGTCTTCAGTTGTCCAGGCCCCATACCATGGAATTCCCTTCTTGAAGCACTCCACTTCATCATTTTCCTCTCCTCCTTTCTGACTCTCTTTAAAACCCGCCTTTGACCAATTCATTGATCTCCCTTCCCTATGGCTCCTTACTTCGCTCAACACCATTTTTCTTTATTATCAGTTAAATATCTTCTTCATTATTGGTTGAAGTGCCAGGAAGGACTGAAGGAAGCATTGCTGCTGTCTTGAGTTGTCACGTCAGAGCAAAAACTGAAGTTCAGAATGAAGCTGCAGTGAAATTCAAACTGCAATGCAGCCGCAATATAACCAAGCAGCACTACAGGGGATCCACTTGCATTATAAATAATTGATGAGTGCATTGTAAAAAAAAAATGTATGTTTGTGGATCATATCACTTTTTGTGGGAAAATAAGATATTAGGAGGGAGCAGGTTTAGGAATTTGGAAGATGCATAGCATTTTATATTCAAAAATGTAATGTATTGGAAAATGCTATTAAAATATCACATAATTCAAGATGAAGGGCATATTGAGAAAAAGATATATCATTAAATATGCCTGGTTGTGAAAATTAACTGCTCCAAAATACCATCACTGAGCAATTCAGCAATAACATATGCAAGAGAATCTTCAGATATGTAAATTAATCCAATAGAATCACATCCAATAAAATGATATTGAGGCCATGCCTTCAGTACTGTCTTCTGTATTGGTCTCCAAACATATGGGAAGTACACAGGTAGTGAATAAGATCTGAAGGGCAACAAAGGTGGCTCCAGGTTTTCGATCTCAAAGCTAGTAAGTCAAGTTTAGGTTATTCATCTAATCTGTTTGGGGATTAAATGGAATTAAGTAGACTGATACAGCACAGATGATACAGCAAAGATACAGATGGAGACCATCTAGTCTATTGAGCCCACGGCAGCTTTTAAAATTTATACTTGGGGTATTACTTGTGTAGAACTGGAATAGTGGTCACATGGGCATGCTCATAAGCTAAGGAAGCAAGAGGTAAATATAACATAAGGAGATGCAATGTCTGGGCATAATCCTTTTTCCTGCAGAGGACAGGATCTGGTATTTGATTATACATAGTTTCTAATAAGCATAAGTGAGCTATGTTGTGAGCCCGGCTGATAATCCTAAATTGTTTTTTAGTGTAATTTTTAGCGCAGTTGGGATTGTTTGGCAAGTGCAGCTCAATCGCGGAATCACATCCAATGTTAGATATTATGTTTTGAGCTTATGTTATGAGGGTTGGTTGACTATGGCTAGTACTCTGCCTATTGTGAACAGCCGAAGGGATGTGCTGTTTGATATGATCCACAAGTCATTGAGATGTATGGCTTAAGTACCTGACATTGCACCGGAACTGAAATCCATATCCCACTTTACCCATTTGTGTAGTAGGAAAAACATCTTTTTGGCTTGACAGCAGCATTTGTGTTAACGGAAAACATCACTCCTGTTGCCACTGCACAGTAGCAGCCTGAAACGGCTAGCTTCACCTGTTGCTCAAATTTTTGAGATACTTTACCCTTCCAGGGTAAACTGGGTACTTTTCAGCTCGGAATGTGGTGGCCTTAGGCCCGTTCATGAGTTTGTGTGATATATAGTGAACTGATTGGCATAAACATTATCCTGCAGGATAGCTTTGATGCGCCCTTTTTCAGATTAAATGGTTCGGGCCCAATTTACGAGACTGCAGATAAGGCCAATCTTGTACTGTGTGGAGATGTAGGAATCCCAACATGTGTACTGACCAGTGTAGGGAGTCTTGAGGTAGACAGTGATAGAGAACCCATTCGTGGATTTTGCTAGCATATCGAGGAAAGGGAGCTCATTAGACAGATCCATTTCAAAGGTGAATTTGAGCGCAGGATTGAGCCCATGGTGTTGTGTAAGGAAACCCTTACATACAACTGCAGATTCAAATATAGCAAATGCGTCATCTATGTATTGGAAATTTGCAAGGGGTAGGATGTTTGAGGTCATTCCATCGAAAAGGCAATTCTTGTGGAAACTGACAAAAATGTTAGCGCAAGCTGCCCCTAGAGGCGAATCCAGGGCAACACCATCTATTTGGGCATACCTGCTTTCATGAAAGTTGAACTCAACAGTGCGAGTTGCTGAGCTCATAATTTCAATGCATACAGATTCAGACAATGTTGAAAAAGTATGTCAAGCAAAAGTAATGTCCCATTACTCCTCTTATCTATGACTGATTCTGCATAACATGAATTAGCCAAATGGTCGAATGAGTTGCTACAGCCAGTTCTGATTGAGTTTTCCTTCACTTTTGCGACGTCTATACACGACCTGCATATCGATAGCAATGCTGTGTCTATGGTGCTCGTTCGAAATTGCTAGCCTATTCACTAATGTGCTGCTCAAGGAAGCCAACGGCATTTGCGCTGCATCACTATATCACTGTGATCCAGATGCGCAGCCATGTTCTGAATCTGTGTTCATTGAGCTCATGAATTTAGCAAATCCCACAGTTGAGTTCAGCTTTAATAGCACCATGGATGCCCAAATTGATGGTGTTTGTCATGGATTCCCCTCTAGGGTCAGCTCTCACTAGCATTTTTTGTCAGTTTCCATCTAACATCCTACCCCTTGCATATTTCTGAAACATACAAACACATGAATGGAGTAGGCTACTTGGCCCCTCGAGCCTGCTCCGCCATTCAATAAGATCATGGCTGATCCGAATGTAATCTCAACCCCACATTCCTGCCCACCCCCGATACCCTTTCACCCCCTTGTTAATCAAGAATCTATCTAGCTCTGCCTTAAAGATATTCAAAGACTCTGCTTCCACCGCCTTTTCAGGAAGAGAGTTCCAAAGACTCACGAATCTCAGAGAAAACATTTCTCCTCATCTTTGTCTTAAATGATTATTTAATTATTTTTAAACAGTGACCCCTAGTTCTAGACTCTCCCACAAGAAGAAAGATCGTCCCCACTTCCACCCTGTCAGGACCCCTCAGGATCTTAAATTTGAATCTGCATCTGCATGTGAGAACTTCCTCACGCACCTTACTGTATTCCATCCTGTGCTCAAATTCACCTTTGAAATGGAACAGTCCAATGAACTTCCTTTCCTCAACACGCTAGTTGAGAAATCTGCCAATGGGTTCTCTGCCACTGTCTACCTCAAACCTATCTTTACTGGTCAATATATTCGCTGGGATTCCTAAAGCGTCTACGCACTACAAAGTTGGGCTGATCGGCAATCTTGTTAATAGAGCCCAAGTCACTTGCTCATCGGACAAGCTTGTCACCAAAATAGGGTGCATCAAAGCTATCCGACGGGATAATGATTACGCCAATTGGGCCTTTGCTCACTATGTGTTGCGCATTCTCAAGAATGGGGCAAAGTCTGCCATTTACAGAGCTAAAAAGTGCCCAGTCTACCTCAGATCACCCTGGAAGGGTAAAGTATCTAAAAAAATTGAGAAACAGGTGAAGCTGCGGTTTCACGCTGCTACAATGAAGTAGCAACATGAATGGTATTCTCCACTAACAGGATGCTGCTGTGAAGCCTCAAAGGCATCCTGCCTACCACACAAATGAGTAATGTGGTATATGAATTTTGGTGCCAATCCAGTGCCAGGTACATAAGCTATACGTGCCAATGACTATTGGATCACATCAAACAGCATATCCCTGTGGCTGTTTGTAATAGGCAGAGTACTGACTGTACTCAACCAACCTGTGCTTGTAAAACTTAGAGTATACTGTCCAATGTTAGATGTGATGGGCAGCACTTTCTGAACAATCCTGAGTGTGCCAATAGCTACACGAGCAATCAGTTTAAGATTTTCAGTCGGCTCGCAAAGTAGCGCGTTTACATTTACTAGAAGCTATATTTATTCGTATGCAGGGTCTTGTCCTCTGCAGACAAAAGGAATATAACATAAGCATTTTCCGTTTTTGTTTCAGATTTCCAGCATCCACAGTATTTTGCTATTATATAACATAAGGAGTAACTGCTTCACAGTAATTTATAGTAATTAATTCATCAATTCAGCAGTAATAGAGGATATATTATTGGGATAAAAGGAATATGAGAGAATACATGAAGGCAATTTCTTATTCTGATTTTTTTTTGAAGAAAGCCTGTGGAGTTTTGTGCTTCTCAAGAATGCTAGAAGTGAGGAATGAAAAGCTTTGCAGTTGAATACATAGTGAGTTATGTCCAATTTAAATCATTGTCTCAAACCATTGCAGAGGACAGCTCACTTCAATCTGATCTAACATTGTACTTTAACCTGAATCTCAGAATAACATCTTCACTGGACCTGTAAATGTTCAATATTAGGGATAGGGCAGAATTGCTGAATGATTGTTAACATGAAATATCATGTGAGATTCCTTCATTTGGGTTTGCAGCATATAGACCTGATGAGATCTATCACTACATTTTGTGGCCAACATTGCAAGCGTATGATTCTACCAATTGTCCTCTCTACATTCTACCCAAATGATGCATTATATCCAAACAGGAAAGGCAAAAGTCCACTTCACTTGCTCATTTATTATTGTTTAATTAACCATTTGCATTTAGAGATGGTATGACAGCTATCTTACTGAGCGCATACACATGTAGCTATTTCTTACATAAACAGCTTTAAAAATAATAAATACTTTCTCTAATGGTTTAACTCATCCTACTGTGATGATGATATAGTTTTGTGGCTGCCACAATAATTTTGGGTTACTTGTCATTATCTTGTTAGCAGCGCAAAAGCCTTAGTTTTCTGACTAGAAGTGGGTGGTGCTGGAATCATTCTCATCTGACCTGTGATGCACAGGTCATTAGCATAAACAAGGAGCTCCCAGTGTTGGAAATTCACTCATTGCTGTGCGGGACACTGCAGAATTTACTGGCCTGTGGAAATTTAAAGGTACAGGCTAATTGATTTGTAAGGCAGCACCTATCTCTCTGCAAACCTGTTTGTAAACAGTTCTACAGAGCACAAGGTGCCCTGCATCACCAATGGGGTAGTAGAAATTGTGATGGTAGAAGCGAGACACAACAAGAACACAGGCCACTGCTGCCCAACGACAATAACCTGAGGTAACAAATAACATGAATCCCATGTGCAACATGCTGCTTATCTAGATATACTGGCAAATTTATTAGAATTCTTTGAGGAGGTAACAATCATGATAGATAAAGGAGAACTAATAGATGTAATATATTTGGATTTCCAAAAGGCGTTTGATAAGGTACTGCACATAAGGCTACTTAATAAGGTAAGAGCCCATGGTGTTGGGGATAGTATATTAGCATTGATAGAGGATTGGCTAGCTAATAGAAGACAGAGTTGGGATAAAGGGGGCATTTTCAAGATGGCAACTATAACTAGTGGAGTGCCAGAGGGATCAGTGCTGGGTCCACAATTATTTACAATCTTTATTAATGACTTAGATGAAGGAAGTGAATGTACAGTCATCAAGTTTGTGGATGACACAAAAATAGGTGGGAAGGCAAGTGGTGAGGGAATCTGCAGAGGGACATAGACAGGTTAAATGAGTGGGCAACAATTTGGCAGGTGGAAAATCATGTGGGAAAATGTGAGGTTATCCATTTTGGCAGGAAGAATAGAGGAACTGAATATTAATTAAATGGAGAAAGACTGCAGAAAGCTATAGCACAGAGGGATTTGGGGACCTCGTGCATGAATCCCAAAAAGCTAACATACAAGTTCAGCAGGAAATAGGGAAGGCAAATGGAATGTTGGCCTTTATTTCAAAGGGAATAGAGTCTAAACATAGGGAAGTCTTGCTAAAACTATACAAGGCACTAGTTAGACCACACCTAGAATACTGTGAACAGTTTTGGTCCCCTTATCTAAGGAAAGACATACTGGCATTGGAGGCGGTCCAGAGAAGATTCACTAGGTTGATTTGTGGTATGGAGGGATTTTCTTATGAAGAGAGGTTAAGTAGGTTGGGTCTGTACTCATTGAAGTTTAGAAGAATGAAAGGTGATCTTATTGAAAAATATAAGATTCTTAGGGGGCTTGACAGGGTAGATGCTGAGAGGTTGTTTCCCCTTGTGGGAGAGTCTAGGACCAGAGGGCATAATCTCAGAGTAAGAGGTCACCAATTTAAAACAGAGATGAGGAGGGATTTGAAATAAAAAACAGAAAATGCTAGAAAAATTCAGCAGGTCTGACAGATTCTGTGGAAAGAGAAACAGAGTAAACGTTTCACATATGTATGACCTATGGACTCAAAACATTAACTCTGTTTCTCGCTCCACAGATGCTGTCAGACCTGCTGTGTTTTACCAGCATTTTTTGTTTTTATTTCAGATTCATTGCTACCAAGCGGCACTTGCTTAGCAATAACCTGCTCACTGATGCCCAGTTTGGGATCTGCCAGGGCCACTCAGCTCCTGACCTCATTACAGACTTGGTTCAAACATGGACAAAAGAGCTGCACTCCAGAGGTGAGGTGAGAGTGACTGCCCTTGACATCAAGGCTGCACTTGACCGAGTGTGGCATCAAGGAGCCCTAGCAAAACTGGACAATAGGAATCGGGGGAAAACTCTCCACTGGTTGGAATCATCCCTAGCACAAAGGAAAATAGTTGTGGTTTTTGGATGTCAGTCATCTCAGCTCCAGGACATCACTGCAGGAGTTCCTCGAGGTAGTGGTCTCAGCCCAGCCATCTTCAGCTGCTTCATGAATTACTTTCTTTCCATCATAAGGTCAGGAGTGGGGATGTTCGCTGATGATTGCACAATGTTCAGCACCATTCGCAATTCCTCAGAAACTGAAGCAGTCCCTGTCCAAATGCAGCAAGACCTGGACAATATCCAGGCTTGGGCTGACAAGTGGCGAGCACAAGTGCCAGGCAATGACCATCTCCAACAAGAGAGAATCCAACCATCATCCCTTGATGTTCAATGATATTACGATCACTGAATCCCCCACTATCAACACCCTATGGGTTACCATTGACCAGAAACTGAATTGGACTAGCCATATAAATACTGTGGCTACTAGAGCCAGTCAGAGACTAGGAATTGTACGACAAGTCTGTCACCTCCTGACTCCCCAAAGCATGTTCACCATCTGCAAGGCACAAGTCAGGAATGTGATGGAATACTCCCCACTTGCCTGGACGAGTGCAGCTCCAACAACACTCAAGAAGCTTGACACTGTCCAGGACAAAGCAGCCCACTTGATTCACACCCCATCCACAAACATTCATTCCCTCCACCACCAACGCACAGTAGCAGCAATGTATGTACCATCTATTAGATACACTGCAGGACTTCACCAAGACTCCTTCAACAGCACCTTCCAAACCCATGACCACTACCATCTAGAAGGACAAGGGCAGCAGATAGATGGGAACATCACACCTGGAAGTTCCCCTCCAAGTCACTCACCATCCTGACTTGGAAACATATCGCCGTTCCTTCACTGTCGCTGGGTCAAAATCCTGGAACACCCTCCCTAACAGCACTGTGGCTGCACACATGGACTGCAGCAGTTCAAGAAGGCAGCACACCACCACCTTCTCAAGGGCAATTAGAGATGGGCAATAAATGCTGGATCAACTGGTGAAGTCCATATCCCATGAATGAAAAAACAAAATTCCAGCATCCGTGGTATTTTGCTTTTATTTATTCGAGGAGGAATTTCTTCTCTTGGAGGGTAGTGAATCTGTGGAACTCTTTACCGCAGAGTGCTGTAGAGGTTGGGTCATTAAATATATTCAAGGCTGAGCTAGACAGATTTTTAATCAGGAAGGGAATCAAGGGTTATGGGTAAAAGGCAGGAAAGTGGAATTGAGGATTATCAGATCAGCCATGGCTTCATCGAATGGCAGAGCAGACTCGATGGGCCAAATGGCCTACTTCTGCTCCTACATCTTATGGTCTTATGGACAAAGCTTAATGACCTTATTACTAGGTCCAGCAAGGTAATCAACATTCATGACATTTACCTCCTTACCATGTTATCTCAAATTAATTTTAATGCTTGTCTTCAAGTACTACGTTCCAGAATGCACCAGTCTTACATGGTAGTATTCCTTTACTGGGGTCACGATATCATTATATTGTATCAGCAACCACTCAGTTCTTTTACTATGTTTTTCAAAGACAATCCACAAGAGAGAGAGAGCTTACAGGAGGAGGTTCTCCATCACCATCCTGTACCAACCCTCAGGAAGACATCTTACGAATTCTGGGATGAACGGGATGGAGTTTGGAACATAAGACATCCCAGCCTCTGGTTCATATGAGCCACTTCCTCCTATTCCTTTTCATGCTATTCTCTCATGCATTCCCTTTTACAAACTATAACGAAACACTTGATCACAACACTCTTATTCGGAGCCATGTATTGAAGCATCTCATATCTCTTCCACTTTTTGTTCTCCAGGTATTTCAGTGAGTGCAGGCCTTTTTTGACAATTTTTGAAATTCTCTTGTCCTGTATCCCAGGATAAATAATGACTTTCTCACATGTTCTTGCACTGCGGGCTGGCTACTGTGGGTGATATCGCAATTGGAATGGTCGAGAGGGATAAAAATGGGACGCAACTCGATCAAAGTATCCCTCGTGAATTGTAGTCTGACTTGTGAGTACTGATCCACTGGCAGTTCAGATATATAACACCCCGTCCACAAATGGGAACGCTAGGCTAGCAGGGTGTGGATGCAGAGTGCCTATGGTGTAGGACTCTTGCTGATCGCCACAATGGCCCCTGACTAACCTCCCCAAAAAATCTGCAGTAATTGCCTGAAAATATTGGTTAACATCAAGCTTTTCACATCTATTTGCATATCTAGCTCTAGGTTTACATTTTTAGGGTGGAATTCTTTGTCAGTGAATAAATGCCTATGATGTTTAAGACTCTGAGATCCTCCATTGCATATGGTGTTTAGAGCGTTTGGCATGAGTATTCATTGTGCTTTGAGGCACTGCTTGTGTTTCGTTAAAAACTTCTTTGCTATTTTCCCATAGGCCGTAGGTTTAGGTGGTCTGTCAGGTGAGTGATGTCACTATGGATTGACAGCAACAACAACTTGCATTTATCTAGCACCTTTAATGTAGCACATATCAAAGTGCTTCACAAGTGCTTTACCAATCAAAATTTGACACTGAGCCACATATGGAGGTATTAGGACACATGACCAAAAGCTGGGTCAAAGAGGTAGGTTTTAAGGTGTGTCTTAAAAGAGGAAAGTGAGGTAGAGAGGCAGAGAGGTTTAGAGAGGGCAATTCCAAAGCTTAGCAGCCAGGCAAGCATGTCTGCCAGTAGTGGAACTATTAAAACTGGGGATGCACAAAATTTCAAGGATTAGAGGAGCACAGATATCTTGGAGAGTTGGAGGAGGTAAGCCAAATAGAGAGCTGCTTGGGATTCAGATGACCAGCTACCTACATGTATGATTAACTATGATGTATCTACTACATCGTCAGATATGCTGGAGGGCTTAATATTTTATAAAACCACTTGCGTTGGCAACGTAGAGCCAGCATTAACACGATTATCTTCCACCTGCTGCTGCATTAATCTTGTGCTTACAAAACGTCAATATCTAATGAGGCCCAAAGATTTGAAGGACTATAAAACAGTGAAGCCTGCGACCTCTTGGACTTCCTTTTCACTGACTTTTCTAAAGCCTAAAGTGTAAAAGTAGCTGAAAGCTGCTTTGCTGCCTGTACCATGACCTTCAAGGTATCTACAGCAGCACGAGATGAGATGCTATGACTGTAACATTGAGGTGAACATTCCAATTTTGTGGTCACTGCTACCTCCTCAATGGCAGACTGCAGTGCAGACAGCTCTTCTTCTTGCACTGCTGTGGGTATAATGTCAAATGGCTGCTCAACATCTTCCATTATATCCTCAATAACACAGCATCCTCTGTTGGAAAGTAGATCCATCAGAGATGAGCATAACAAAGCAACTCAAGGGTAATGCAGCATGGTGGACACCTTTTCAAGACCTGCTGATTCTGCCTTCATTTGCTCTGGTATATATTCATCACATGTACCTTGTGTTGCCTCATCCACATCACTCAATAATGGTTTCAAGAAGGTATCCACACTGCTGCTCAGTTCTAGTGTGAATGATGATATTTGGTTCACCTAACTCTGTGAAAAATAGTATGTTGGACAACTTCATTATACAAGTACAATGATATATCTGACTAAGATAATTCTGTCCATGAAGCATATGTGCGCAGTTTGCTTAGAGATATTAATATGACATGTAATATACAGTTTATAAAACATTCTATTAGTATTCCAACCCCTGAAAGAGCAGCCAGGCATACAGTTGCGTACTCACCCCTTGCCTGGATGGTAGCAGCCACAACAGTATTTTAAAAATTGATGTTAATTTGAAAATAATAGGCCATAAGAGATCAGTACATTTGTATCAGTACACTCACACTGAGTTCAGCGTTCACCCTCCGCAACACTATGTCTCACTATGGTGACCATGACATCTATCAACAATTGTCATAAAAAAACCATCTGGTTCGCTAATGCTCGCTAGGGAAGGAAATCTGCCACCCTCACCTGGTCTGGCCTACATGTGACTCCAGACCAACAGCTATGTGGTTAACTCTTAACTGCCCACTGAAATGGCCTAACAAGCCACTCAGTTCAAGGGCAATTAGAGTTGGGCAACAAATGCTGGACTTGCCAGTGTCACCCACGGCCCAGGAGATAACTGTATTCCTCCAATTCTGGCCACGAGCATCCTGAGTTTAACTGCCAAACTATTTAGCTGCCAAAACAGTAAATTGTGAAATTGCCTCCCTATACCTCTGTACCTCATTTTCTTCTAAGAAGCTCCTTAAAACCTACCTCTTTTACCAAACTTATGGTCACCTGCCCTAATACCTCCTTATGTAGCTTGGGGTCAAACCTTTGCTAGCACCCTGTGAAGTGGTAGAGGCCACATTTACCACGTTAAAGGCACCATATAATTATAAGTTGTTGCTATTGTGGCTGGGAGTATGATCACCATAAAAGGGTTGCAGCAGCTCATGAAGAAATCCTTCCAACACCTCCTGAGGACAAGTAAAGATGGACAATGAGTGAGTGGACAATGGATCCTTTTAATGTGTCTTCATTCTGTTTGCCTTTTATTATTAAAAAGGCGAGATTTTCTCATCTTATCTTTGCTATCTACTTTAGGTTGTGGAAGTGTTTGTGAGCCTTCTGTCAGGTTTGAAGAAACTGCCAAATTCCTCCCAAGTGTTCTGGACCTTGACATTATTGATTGAACCCAAACAAACTAACACACTGAGAATATGTGAATACCCAGCAGCTAAATTTTCTTTCTGGAACATCCATTCAGCCATTTCCAATATCCTGACTCCACAAGTAGATGAAGGAACGTTTTATAATTTGATGAAAAAAGAGACATGTTATCGAAACTTTTTGTCTTGTGCTCATCCAGACAGCTATGCAAGATAAACCAATAGTAACGGGAGCAACAATTTATACTGCATGAGCAGTGAGTGCTGATTGGTTGGCAAATGGACTCTGATTGGTAGAGGCATTGCCATGGAGAATGAAGCAGAGAAAAGTTAACTGTTAACTGCCAAGCTTTTGTTTCAAGTTCAAACCAGGCAGATACTGAAGCAGTCCATGTCCAAATGCAGCAAGACCTGGACAATATCCAGGCTTGGGCTGACAAGTGGCAGGTAACATTCACACCACACAAATGCCAGGCAATGACCATCTCCAACAAGAGAGGATCTAACCATCTCCCTTGATATGCAATGGCATTACCATCACTGAATCTCCAGTATCAACATCCTGGGGGTTACCATTGACCAGAAACTGAACTGGCCTAGCCATATAAACACTGCGGATACAAGAGCAGGTCAGCGGCTAGGAATCCTGTGACAAGCAACTCAACTGCTGACTCCCCAAAGCCTGTCCACCATCTACAAAGCACAAGCCAGGAGTGTGATGAAATACTCTCCACTTTCCTGGATGATAATACCCAAGAAGCTTGACACCATCCAGGACAAAGCAGCTCGCTTGATTGCACCTCATTATTCACTCGCCCCACCACTGCAGTACAGTAGCAGCAGTGTGTACCATCCACAAGATGCACTGCAGGAACTCACCAAGGCTCCTTAGACAGCACCTTCCAAACCCATGACCACTATCATCTAGAAGGACAAGGGCAACAAACGCATAGGAAAATCACCACCTGGAAATTCCCCTCTCTCTCTGTCCTGAATTGGAAATATATCGCTGTTCCTTCACTGTCACTGGGTCAAAATCATGGAACTCCCTTCCTAACAGCACTGTGGGTGTACCTACACCACATGGACTGCAGCGGTTCAAGAAGGCAGCTCACCACCACCTTCTCAAGGGCAATTAGGGATGGGCAATAAATGCTGACCCAGCCAGTGAAGCCCACATCCCATGAAGGCATAAATAAAAAGGTGAACTCTGATTGGTCAATGCTTTGCCATGGGAAATGACCCAGGGAATGGCTGTGCCCCAAGCATTTGTTTAGTTGGAAAGGTGCAATGTGTGGACATGATCTTTCTGTCTGCAAAGGACAGGGCCATGTGTATAAGTATATGTGGCTTCATGCATGTAGAAGTCAGCCACACTGCGAGCCCAACTAATAATCTTAAATTGGTTTTCAATGTAGTTCTTAGTATAATCAGGATTGTTTAGCAAGTGCTGTCCAATTGTGATTCACATCTCATGTTGGACACTTTGTTTTAAGCTTTGCAAGTCCACATACACAGTGAAGGATTCCTTCACCTTTGCAAAGACCATACAGGACTTGCATATCGATAGCAATACTGTGTCCATGTCTTGATAGCCTATTCACCAATGTACCTCTCAAGGAAGTCATAGACATTTGTACTGTATCACTATATTGTGGAGATCCAGATGCACCACCAATGTTTAAATCCATTTTCATTGAATTTATGAATGCAGCAACTTGTGCAGTTGAGTTCAGTTTTAATGACACCACGTTTCTCCAAATAGGTGGTGTTGCCATGGGATCCCCCTCTCGGCTCAGCTTTCACAACATCTTTGTCAGTTTCCTTGAGAAACGTATCTTTAATCTCCTGCCCCTTGCATATTTCCAATATATAGATACGTTTGCTATATTTGAATCCGCAGTTGCATGTAAGAACTTCCTTGTGCACCATGATCAGCCTCACCCTGCGCTCAAATCCCCCTTTGAAATGGAGCAGCCAAATGAGCTCTTTCCTTGACATGCTAGTTCAGAAATCTGCCAGTGGGTTCTCTACTAATGTCTACTGCAAACCTACCATCACTGGTCAATGTACATGTTGGGATTCCTGAAGTTCCACATGCTATAAGATTGGCCTTATCAGCAAGGATGTAAATAGGGCCCAAGCGCTTGGTCACTGTGCAAGCTTGATTCTGAAATAGGGCATATAAAAACCATCCTGTGGGATAATGGCTACCCTGATCAGATCATTGTTTGCTGTAAATCGCGTAAACTGAAACGTGCTCAGTCCACCCTGAGGGTAAGTATCTCAAAAATTTGAGCAATGGGTGCTAGCTGTGTCACAATTTTACTATGCAGCAGCAATATAAGTGGTATTCTCCACTAACAGAAGGCTGCCGTCAAGCCAAAGATACATTCTACAAATGAATAATGTGGTATAGGAATTTCAGTGCCAGTGCGATTTTTAAAAAAAATATTCATTCATGGGATGTGGGCGTTGCTGGTTAGGCCCTTGAACTGAGTGGCTTACTAGGTCATTTCAGAGGGCATTTAAGAGTTAACCACATTGGTGTGGGTCTGGAGTCACATGTAGTCCAGACCAGGTGACGATGGCAGATTTCCTTCCCTAAAGGACCCTAGTGAACCAGATGGGTTTTTACAACAATTGAGAGAGGCTTTTCTTCATGGTTATCATTAGACTTTTAAGTTAAAATTTTTGCTGAATTCAAATTCCACTGTCTAGGATGTAGACCATACTTCCCAGTGACTGGAGGATCGTATCAAACAGCATGTTCCTTTTGGCTGTTCACAACAGGCAAAGTACTGACTGTACCCAACCAGCCTGTGCTTGCAAAACTCAAATCATAGTGGCCAACATGAGATGTGGTTCTGCGATTGGACAGCACCTGCTAAACAATCCTGATTGTGCTAAGAATTACACTGTAAACCAATTTAAGGTTATCAGTTGAGCTCACAGTGTGGCTGACTTCAGCATACGTGAAACTACATAGATTCACACATGGCCCTGTCCTTTGCATATGGAAGGAGCATGTCCACACATTGCACCTTTTCCAACTAAACAAATGCTTGGGGGACAGCCATTCCCTGGATCATTCCCCATGCCAATGCCTTGACCAATCAAAGTAGACCTGCCTGGTTTCAATTTGAAACAAAAGCATGTCTCTTTTTTCAGCAATTTTATAACTTATAGTAATTAAATGGCAATTTATTGTCTTAACCAAAGTGATTGCAGCATTATTGCAGATGGATTCTGATCATACAGAATCAAAATCATAGTGTAGAAGAGGCCCTTCGGCCCATCGAGTCTGCATCGACACGTGAGAAACACCTGATCTACCTACCTAATCCCATTTACCAGCACTTGGCGCATAGCCTTGAATGTTATGATGTGCCAAGTGCTCATCCAGGTACTTTTTAAAGGATGTGAGGCAACCCGTCTCCACCACCCTCCCAGGCAGCGCATTCCAGACCGTCACCACCCTCTGGGTAAAAAGGTTTTTCCTCACATCCCCCCTAAACCTTCTGCCCCTCACCTTGAACTTATGCCCTCTCGTGACTGACCCTTCAACTAAGGGGAACAGCTGCTCCCTATCCACCCTGTCCATGCCCCTCATAATCTTGTACACCTCAATCAGCTCGCCCCTCAGTCTTCTCTGCTCCAACGAAAACAACCCAAGTCTATCCAAAACAAAAACAGAATTACCTGGAAAAACTCAGCAGGTCTGGCAGCATCGGCGGAGAAGAAAAGAGTTGACGTTTCGAGTCCTCATGACCCTTCGACAGAATTTCAGTTCGAGTCCAAGAAAGAATTGAAATATAAGCTGGTTTAAGGTGGGGGGTGGGGGGAAAGAGAGAGAGAGAGAGACAGACAGACAGACAAGTGGAGGGGGGGTGTGGTTGTAGGCAAAAGCAGTGATAGAAGTGGATTATCAAAAGATGTCACAAACAACAGGACAAAAGAACACATAGGTGTTAAAGTTGGTGATAGGCAAAAGCAGTGATAGAAGCAGACACTTCCTCCTACCTCTCCCTGGACCATGACCCCACCACTGAACATCATGCCATTGTTTCCAGGACTGTCACTGACCTCATCTCCTCTGGGGATCTTCCTCCCACAGCTTCCAACCTGATAGTCGCCCAACCTCGGATGGCCCGCTTCTACCTCCTACCCAAAATCCACAAACAGAACTGCCCCGGTAGACCGATCGTCTCAGCTTGCTCCTGCCCCACAGAACTCATTTCTCATTATCTTGACTCCCTTCTCTCTCCCCTTGTCCATTTCCTTCCCACCTACATCCGTGATTCCTCTGACACCTTACGTCACATCGACAATTTCCAGTTCCCTGGCCCCAACCGCTTCCTCTTCACCATGGACGTCCAATCCCTCTACACCTCCATCCCCCACCAGGATGGTCTGAGGGCCCTTAGCTTCTTCCTCGAACAGAGGCCCGAACAATCCCCATCCACCACTACTCTCCTCCATCTGGCTGAACTTGTTCTCACGTTGAACAATTTCTCCTTCAACTCCTCTCACTTCCTCCAAATAAAAGGTGTGGCTATGGGTACCTGCATGGGCCCCAGCTATGCCTGTCTCTTTAGGGGGTATGTGGAACATTCCTTGTTCCAGTCCTACTCCGGACCCTTTCCACAACTCTTTCTCCAGTACATCGATGATTACTTCGGTGCTGCTTCATGCTCTCGTGAGGACTTGGAAAAATTTATTAATTTTGCTTCCAATCTCCACCCCTCCATCATTTTCACGTGGTCCATCTCTGACACTTCCCTTCCCTTCCTTGACCTCTCTGTCTCAATCTCTGGTGATAAACTGTCCACCAATATCCATTACAAACCCACCGACTCCCACAGCTACCTCGACTACAGTTCCTCACACCCCGCCTCCTGTAAGGACTCCATCCCATTCTCTCAGTTCCTTCGCCTCCGTCGCATCTGTTCCGATGATGCTACTTTCAAAAACAGTTCCTCTGACATGTCTTCCTTCTTCCTTAACCGAGGTTTTCCACCCATGGTCATTGACAGGGCCCTCAACCGTGTCCGGCCCAATCCCGCGCATCCGCCCTCACGCCTTCTCCTCCCTCCCAGAAACATGATAGGGTCCCCCTTGTCCTCACTTATCACCCCACCAGCCTCCGCATTCAAAGGATCATCCTCCGCCATTTCCGCCAACTCCAGAATGATGCCACCACCAAACACATCTTCCCTTCACCCCCCCATCGGCATTCCGTAGGGATCGCTCCCTCCGGGACACCCTGGTCCACTCCTCCATCACCCCCTACCCCTCAACCCCCTCCTATGGCACCACCCCATGCCCACGCAAAAGATGCAACACCTGCCCCTTCACTTCCTCTCTCCTCACTGTCCAAGGGGCCAAACACTCTTTTCAAGTGAAGCAGCATTTCACTTGCATTTCCCCCAACTTAGTCTACTGCATTCGTTGCACCCAATGTGGTCTCCTCTACATTGGAGAGACCAAACGTAAACTGGGCGACTGCTTTGCAGAACACCTGCGATCTGTCCACAAGAATGACCCAAACCTCCCTGTCGCTTGCCATTTTAACACTCCACCCTGCTCTCTTGCCCACATGTCTGTCCTTGGCTTGCTGCATTGTTCCAGTGAAGCCCAACGTAAACTGGAGGAACAACACCTCATCTTCCGACTAGGCAATTTACATCCTTCCGGACTGAATATTGAATTCAACAACTTTAGGTCTTGAACTCCCTCCCCCATCCCCACCCCCTTTCTGTTTCCCCCTTCCTTTTGTTTTTTTTCCAATAAATTATATAGATTTTTCTTTTCCCACCTATTTCCATTAGTTTTAAATATTTTAAATCTTTTATGCTCTCCCCACCCCCACTAGAGCTATACCTTGAGTGCCCTACCATCCATTCTTAATTAGCACATTCGTTTAGATAATATCACCAACTTTAACACCCATGTGTTCTTTTGTCCTGTTGTTTGTGACATCTTTTGATAATCCACTTCTATCACTGCTTTTGCCTACAACCACACCCCCCCTCCACTTGTCTGTCTGTCTCTCTCTCTCTCTCTCTCTCTCTCCCCCCCCACCACCTTAAACCAGCTTATATTTCAATTCTTTCTTGGACTCGAACTCAAGTTCTGTCGAAGGGTCATGAGGACTCGAAATGTCAACTCTTTTCTTCTCCGCCGATGCTGCCAGACCTGCTGAGTTTTTCCAGGTAATTCTGTTTTTGTTTTGGATTTCCAGCATCCGCAGTTTTTTTGTTTTTATCCAAGTCTATCCAACCTCTCTTCATAACTTGATCATCCAATAGACTTTTAAAAATTAATTCATGGGATGTGGGGGTCACTGGCAAGTCCAGCTTTTATTGCCCTTGAGAAGATAGCAATCAGCTGCTGCCTTGAATATAACTGAGTGGCTCGCTGGTACATTTCAGTTGGCAATTGTCAGCCACATTGCCGTGTATTTGGTGTCACAAATAAGCCAAACCAAGTAAGGATGGAAGGTTTCCTCCCCAAAGCCACACTGGTAAACCAGGTGGATTTTTACAACAATCTGCTAGTTATTATGGTCATTATTACTGATACTAGTTTAGATATTCTTAATGAATCAAATTTAAATGCCTCAGGTGCCCTGCTGGGATTTGAACCCATGTTGTTGAATCATTACTAGCCCAGCAATATAGCCACTATGCCATGATTAGCCTCCTTTCGTGTTTCGACTGACAGTATTGAATTTGAAATAACTTATCATACCAATAAAATGACTTGCAGCTGCAATTTTAATATATTTTGTATAATTTCAGAAAAGGAGGCAAATAACCTGTACTCTGCGTACAAAAAAGTCCAAATAGTAAAACAGTTTGAAGTGTCCCTTGACGCAAGCGCTATTATAATCTGGGCACTTCTCGTTTATGCCCCAGCATAATTCTGAATTGCATTTTGCTGTTAAATACTCACTAATTTTCACCCTGAATATTCTTTGCAACTATTTATATCCCCATGGATTAAGATGCTTCACAAGTTTATTCTTGTAGTTCTAATTTTAAGTGACTAGAAATTATCTTATCATGACCATGATGAGTCGGTCATACACCCTGTTTACAACAATCTTCCACAGCATTTGCTGAAATGTGGTTTTAATTTACACATTCTTGATGTGTGAAAGAAATAGTTCATAATTGACCATTTAAAGACAGACACAAATTTTATTGAAGTTATATTGAGTTCTAGAGTGTTAAAGGTAGATCCTAGAATATGGTAAGAGTTACAGGTTTTAATTTAGGAATATTTTGTTTTTATCTCCTGCTCAATGTAAGGGAAATAATGTTATGTTTATGTATTATCTTTTAATGATATACTAGATTATTTAGACAATAAGACGTAGGAGCAGAAATAGGCCATTCGGCCCAAAGAGCCTGCTCCGCCATTCGATGAGATCATGGCTGATCTGATAATCCTCAATTCCACTTTCCTGCCTTTTCCCCATAACCCTTGCTTCCCTTACTGATTAAAAATCTGTCTCTCTCAGCTTTGAATATGCTCAGTGAACTAACCTTTACAGCCCTCTGCGCTAAAGTGCTCCAAAGGTTCACAACCCTCTGAGAGAAGAAGTCCCTCCTCATCTCTGTCTTAAATGGGCGACTATTCATACACCTGGGAAAGTCATGAATTGTAATTGTCCCAGAACATAACATTTGATGCAAAATTTTCAGATGCAATTGAATAGATTCCAGAATGCAATGAATTCATTTATCATTGCTCCTTATGCCATTCATTACAGTCTAATGATTGAGAAAATGATAAATTCCGAGATTATTATTATTACCAAACTTAGTGCCACAAGTTGTGTGAGAATGGCACTAACTGATGCATCACTTTGTCCTTTCTCCTCCTAAATATTTTACCTCTTATTCTGAGGCTGTGACCCTGGCTCTAGGCCCCCCAGCCAGGAGAAACATTCTTCCTGCATCTACCCTGTCAAGCCCTGTAAGAATTTTCAACGAGATCACATCTCATTCTCCCAAACTCAAGAGAACCAAACTCAGTCTCCTCAATCTTTCCTCATAGGTCAATTCTGCCAGCCCAAGGATTAGTCTGGTGAACCTTTGTTGCACACAGTGTATGGCCAGTACTCCTTCCTTAGATAAGGAGACTAAAACTGCACACAATACTTACAGGTGCTCTCACACCAAGGCTCTATACAAGAGCCTTACTCCTGTATTCAAATCCTTTTGCAACAAAGGCTAACATACCATTTGCTTTCCTAATTGCTTGCTGCACCAACATGTTAGCTTTCAGTGACTTATGATCAAGAACACTCAGTTCTCTTTGGACAGCAACATTTCTCAACTCTCCCCATTTAAGAAGTACTCTGCATTTCTGTTTTTCCTACCAAAGTGGATAACTTCATATTTTCCTACATTATATTCTATTTGCCATGTTCTTGCCCACCCACTTAGTCTGTCTAAGGCTTCTTGAAGCCTCTTTGCATTCTCCTCACAACTCTCATTCCCACCAAGTTTGTGTCATCAGCAAACTTGGAAACATTATGTTTGGTCCCCACATCCGAATCATTGATATAGATTGTGAAAAGCTGGGGCCCAAGCACTGATCCTTGCGATAACCCACCAGTCACAGCCTGCTATCCTGAGAATGACCTGTTTATCCCTATTCTCCATTTTCTGTCCATTAACCTATCCTCAACCCATGCCAGTATGTTTCCCCCAGTCCCATAAGCCCTAATTTTGCTTACTAACCTCCTGTATAGGACATTTTTTAAAATTCATTCATGGGGTGAATGTGGGCCTTTCTGGTTGGGCCAGCATTTATTGTCCTTCCGTAGTTGCCCTTGAGAAGGTGGTGGTGAGCTGCCTTCTAGAGCCGCTGCAGTCCACATGGTGTAGGTACACCCACAGTGCTGTTAGGGAGGGAGTTCCAGGGTTTTGACCCAGTGACAGTGAAGAAACGGTGATATATTTCCAAGTCAGACTTGGAGGGAACTTCCAGGTGGTGGTGTTCCCATGTGTCTGTTGCCCTAGACCTTCTAGATGGTAGTGGTCATGGGTTTGGAAGGTGCTGTCGAAGGAGCTTTGGTGAGTTCCTGCAGTGCATCTTGTAGATGGTACACACTGCTGCTACTGTGCGTCGGTGGTGGATGGAATGAATGTTTGTGGATGGGGTGTGAATCAAGTGGACTGCTTTGTCCTGGACAGTGTTAAGCTTCTTGAGTGCGTGGGAGCTGCACTCAAGGAAAGTGGGAAGCATTCCATCAGACTCCTGCCTTGTGCCTTGTAGAAGGTGGGCAGGCTTTGAGGAGTCGGGAGGTGAGTTACTCATCACAGGATTCCTAGCCTCTGACCTGCTCTTGTAGCCACAGTATTTATATGGCTAGTCCAATTTTCTGGTCAACGGTAACGGCCAGGATGTTGATAGTGGGGGATTCAGTGATGGTAATGCCATTGAACATCAAGGGGCGATGGTTGGATTCTTTCTTGTTGGAGATGGTCATTGCCTGGCACTTGTGTGGCATGAATGTTACTTGCCCCTTCTCAGCCCAAGCCTGGATATTGTCCAGGTCTTGCCGCATTTGGACATGGACTGCTTCAGTTTCTGAGGAGTCGCGAATGGTTCTGAACATTGTGCAATCATCAGCGAACATCCCCACATCTGACCTTGTGATGGAAGGAAGGTCATTGATGAAGCTACTGATGAGGGTTGGGCTGAGGACACTATCTTGAGGAACTCCTGCAGTCTTGTCCTGGAGCTGAGATGATTGACCTCCAACAACCACAACCAACTTCCTTTGTGCTAGGTATGACTCTAATCAGTGGAGAGTTTTCCCCCGATTCTCATTGACTCCAGTTTTGGTAGGGCTCCTTGATGCTACACTTGGTCAAATGCTGCCTTGATGTCAAGGGCAGTCACTCTCACTTCACTTCGAGAGTTCAGTTCTTCTGTCCATGTTTGAACCAAGGCTGTATTGGGGTCAGGAGCTGAGTGGCCCTGGTGGAACCCAAGCTTGGTGTCAGTGAGCAGGTTATTGCTAAGCAAGTGTTGCTTGATAGCAATGTTCATGATCCCTTCCTTTACATTATTGATGATCAGGAGTAGACTGATGGGGTGGTAACTGCCCGGCGTGAATCTGTGCTGCTTTTTGTGTACAGGACATACCTGTACACATAGCCGGATAGATGCCAATGTTGTAGCTGTACTGGACCAGTTAGGCTAGGGGTGCAGCAAGTTCTGGAGCATAAGTCTTCAGTCCTATTGCTGGAATATTGTCAGTGTCCATTGCCATTGCAGTATCCAGTGCATTCAGCCATTTCTCTGACCTGCTCTTGTAGACACAGTATTTATATGGCTAGTCCAATTCAGTTTCTGGTCGATGATATAGATTGTGAAAAGCTGGGGAGTGAATTGGATTGGCTGAAGACTGGCATCAGTGATGCTGGGGACTGCAGAACTTAGATCTGATCCATTGGTTGTGGGATCGCTTAGCTCTATCACTTGCTGCTTACGCTGTTTGGCATGCATGCATTCCTGTGTTGTAGCTTCACCAGGTTGGTACCTCATTTTTAGGTATGCCTGGTGCTGCTCCTGGCATGTCCTCCTGCACTCTTCATTGAACCAGGGTTGACCCCCTGCCTTGATGGTAATGGTAGAGCTGGGGATATGCCGGGCATGAGGTTACAGATTGTGTTTGAGTACAATTCTGCTGCTGCTGATGGCCCACAGTGCCTCATGGATACCCAGTCTTGAGTTGCTAGATCTGTTCAAAATTTATCCCATTTAGCACAGTGGTTGTGTCACACAACACGATGGAGGGTATTCTGAGTGTGAAGGCAGGACTTCGTCTCCACAATGACTGTGCGGTGGTCCCTCCTACTGATAACGTCATGGACAGATGCATCTGCAGCAGGCAGGTTGGTGAGGCTGAGGTCAAGTATGTTTTTCCCTCTTGTTCGTTCCCTCACCACCTGCCGCTGAACCAGTCTAGCAGCTAAATAATTTAGGACTCGGCCAGCTCAGTCAGTAGTGGTGCTACCGAACCACTCTTGGTGATGGACATTGAAGTCCCCCATCCAGAGTACATTCTGCACCCTTGCCACCCTCAGTACTTCCTCCAAGTGGTGTTCAACATGGAGGAGCATTGATTCATCAGCTGAGGGAGGACGGTATGTGGTAATTAGCAGGAGGCTTCCTTGCCATGTTTGACCTGATACCATGAGACCTCATGGAGTCTGGAGTTGATGTTGAGGACTCCCAGGGCAACTCCCTCTTGACTGTATACCACTGTGTCACCACCTCTGCTGGCTCTGTCCTGCCGCTGGGACAGGACATACCCAGGGATGGTGAAGGTGGTGTCTGGGACGTTATCTATAAGATATGATTCCATGAGGATTTATATGTCAGGCTGTTGCTTGACTAGTCTATGAGACAGCTCTCCCAATTTTGGCACTAGCTTGCAGATGTTAGTAAGGAGGACTTTGCAGGGTTGACAGGTCTGTGATTGTCATTGTCGTTTCTGATGCCTAGGTCGATGCTGGGTGGTCCGTCTGGTTTCAATCCTTTTTTATGACTTTGTAGCGGCTTGAAACAACTGAGTGGCTTGCTTGGCCATTTCGGAGGGCATTTAACAGTCAACTACATTGCTGTGGGTCTGGAGTCGTGTGTTGGCCAGGCCAAATAAGGACGGCAGAGTTCCTTCCCTAAAGGACATTAGTGAACCAGATGGGTTTTTACATCAATTGACAATGCCTTCATGGTTATCATTAGACTTTTAATTCCAGACTTGTGTCGAAAAAAAAAATGGGTTTATATTCAATCCAAAATCCACCATCTGCTGTGACAGGATTCAAACCCAGGTCTCCAGAGCATTACCCTATGTATCTGGATTATTAGCCCAGTGCAATTACCATGACACCGTCACCTCCCACTTATCCAAAGCATTACGAAAATCCAAATACACCACATCCACTGGTTCTCCTTTATCTATTCTGGTAGTAACATCCTCAAAAAAACTCCAACAAACATAATTTTCCTTTGATAAATCCATGTTGAGTCTGTCCAAGCTTGCCATTATTTTCTAAATGTCCTGTTATCACTTTCTTTTGAATAGTTTCTAGCATTTTCTCTGCTGCTGATGTCAGGCTAACGTGTCTGTAGTTCCCTGTTTTCTCTCTCCCTTCTTTCTTAAATAGTGAGGTTACCTTTGCTATCTTCCAATCCACAGGCACCGTTCTATAGATTTTTGAAAGATTATCACCAACACATCCACTATCTCGAGATAAAAACAAAAAAACTGCGGATGCTGGAAATCCAAAACAAAAACAGAATTACCTGGAAAAACTCAGCAGGTCTGGCAGCATCGGTGGAGAAGAAAAGAGTTGACGTTTCGAGTCCTCATGACCCTTCAACAGAACTGAGTGAATCCAAGGAAGGGGTGAATATAAGCTGGTTTAAGGTGTGTTGGGGCGTGTGGTTTGGGTGGGGGGAGAGAAGTGGAGGGGGGTGGTGTGGTTGTAGGGACAAACAAGCAGTGATAGAAGCAGATCATTAAAAGATGTCACAGACAACAGAACAAAAGAACACATAGGTGTTGAAGTTGGTGATATTATCTAAACGAATGTGCTAATTAAGAATGGATGGTAGGGCACTCAAGGTATAGCTCTAGTGGGGGTGGAGGGAGCATAAAAGATTTAAAAATATTTAAAAATAATGGAAATAGGTGGGAAAAGAAAAATCTATATAATTTATTGGAAAAAACAAAAGGAAGGGGGAAGAAACAGAAAGGAGGTGGGGATGGAGGAGGGAGCTCAAGACCTAAAGTTGTTGAATTCAATATTCAGTCCGGAAGGCGGTCAAGTGCCTAGTCGGAAGATGAGGTGCTGTTCCTCCAGTTTGCGTTGGGCTTCAATGGAACAATGCAGCAAGCCAAGGACAGACATGTGGGCAAGAGAGCAGGGTGAAGTGTTAAAATGGCAAGCTACAGGGAGGTTTGGGTCATTCTTGCGGACAGACCGCAGGTGTTCTGCAAAGTGGTCACCCAGTCTGCATTTGGTCTCTCCAATGTAGAGGAAACCGCATTGGGAGCAACGAATGCAGTAGACTAAGTTGGGGGAAATGCAAGTGAAATGCAAGTGAAAGGAATGTTTGGGCCCTTGGACGGTGACGAGAGAGGAAGTGAAGGGGCAGGTGTTACATCTTTTGCGTGGGCATGGGGTGGTGCCATAGGAGGGGGTTGAGGAGTAGGGGGTGATGGAGGAGTGGACCAGGGTGTCCCGGAGGGAATGATCCCTATGGAATGCCGCCGGAGGGGGGTGAAGGGAAGATGTGTTTGGTGGTGGCATCATGCTGGAGTTGGCGGAAATGGCGGAGGATGATCCTTTGAATGCGGAGGCTGGTGGGGTGATAAGTGAGGACAAGGGGGACCCTATCATGTTTCTGGGAGGGAGGAGAAGGCATGAGGGCGGATGCGCGGGAGATGGGCCGAACACGGTTGAGGACCCTGACAACGTTCGTGGGTGGAAAACCTCGGTTAAGGAAGAAGGAGGACATGTCAGAGGAACTGTTTTTGAAGGTAGCATCATCAGAACAGATGCGACGGAGGCGAAGGAACTGAGAGAATGGGATGAAGTCCTTACAGGAAGTGGGTGTGAGGAGCTGTAGTCGAGATAGCTGTGGGAGTCGGTAGGTTTGTAATGGATATTGTGGACAGTCTATCACCAGAGATTGAGACAGAGAGGTCAAGGAAGGGGAGGGAAGTGTCAGAGATGGACCACGTGAAAATGATGGAGGGGTGGAGATTGCAAGCAAAATTAATAAATTTTTCCAAGTCCTCACGAGAGCATGAAGCAGCACCGAAGTAATCATCGATGTACCGGAGAAAGAGTTGTGGAAGGGGACCGGAGTAGGACTGGAACAAGGAATGTTCCACATACCCCCTAAAGAGACAGGCATAGCTGGGGCCCATGCGGGTACCCATAGCCACACCTTTTATTTGGAGGAAGTGAGAGGAGTTGAAGGAGAAATTATTCAGTGTGAGAACAAGTTCAGCCAGACGGAGGAGAGTAGTGGTGGATAGGGATTATTCGGGCCTCTGTTTGAGGAAGAAGCTAAGGGTCCTCAGACCATCCTGGTGGGGGATGGAGGTGTAGAAGGATGAAGAGGAAGCGGTTGGGGCCAGGGAACTGGAAATTGTTGATGTGACGTAAGGTGTCAGAGGAATCACGGATGTAGGTGGGAAGGGACTGGACAAAGGGAGAGAGAAGGGAGTCAAGATAAGAGAAATGAGTTCTGTGGGGCAGGTGCAAGCTGAGATGATCGGTCTACCGGGACAGTTCTGTTTGTGGATTTTGGGTAGGAGGTAGAAGCGGGCCGTCCGAGGTTGGGCGACTATCAGGTTGGAAGCTGTGGGAGGAAGATCCCCAGAGTAGATGAGGTCAGTGACAGTCCTGGAAACAATGGCTTGATGTTCAGTGGTGGGGTCATGGTCCAGGGAGAGGTAGGAGGAAGTGCCTGTGAGTTGACGCTCAGCCTCCGCGAGGTAGAGGTCAGTGCACCAGACAACAACAGTACCACCCTTGTCAGTGGGTTTGATGACAATGTCATGGTTGGACCTGAGAGAAAGGAGTGCAGTAAGTTCAGAGAGAGAGAGATTAGAATGGGTGAGAGGAGCAGAGAAATTGAGACGACTAATGTCGCGCCGACAGTTCTCAATGAAAAGATCAAGAGAAGGTAAGAATCCAGAGGGAGGGGTCCAGGTGGAGGGAGAATATTGGAGATGGGTGGAAGGATCCGTTGAACGGGCAGAGGACTCCTGCCCAAAGAAGTGAGCCCGGAGACGAAGACGGCGGAAGAAGAGCTCAGCATCGTGCCGAGCCCGAAATTCATTGAGGTGAGGGCGTAAGGGTATGAAACTAAGTCCTTTCCTGAGCACTGAACGTTCAGCATCGGAGAGGGGAAGGTCAGGGGGTATAGTGAATACACGGCTGGGGTTGGGATTGGAAGATGGGGTGGGGACGGAGGGACAGGCAGGGGTGGAGGGTCCTAGATGGGTGTTGGTGTCGATGAGTTGTTGGAGTTTGCGTTCCTTAGCACTTGAGAGAAAGAGAAAAAGTTTCTTGTTGAGGCGTCGGATGAGACGAAGAATAAAATGAAACTGGGGGCACGCGCAGCTTTGAAAAAGGGTACAGCGGTGCTGCTGGAGGGAGAGGTCGAGTGTGTTCATATGGCGGCGCATGGCACTGAGTGTGGATCTCAGGATGTGACGGGAACAGCAGTCCGAGAAACGTTTTATGTCCCTGAGATACCTGTAATCCTGGGTGGGTTCGAAACATGAGGGGTGGAATTTCAATTGAAATCCACATGGGGTAAGTCGGAGCCGGAGATAGTCACTGAGAAAGGAGATATGGCTGTGAAAGCGGGTTTTAGTAAACACCTTGTCAAACACCAGGGGGGAAATGGAAAGCAATGAAGGTGAGCAAGGCAAAAGAGAGATACGGAAATCTTGTCACAGAGACGAACAAAACTTCTTCAAGGTAGGCATTTCTTGAAGAGCAGTGGCAGTCAATTAAACACAGAAATAAAAACAAAATAACTGCGGATGCTGGAAATCCAAAACAAAAACAGAATTACTTGGAAAAACTCAGCAGGTCTGGCAGCATCGGCGGAGAAGAAAAGAGTTGACGTTTCGAGTCCTCATGACCCTTCAACAGAACTAGGTGAATCCAAGGAAGAGGTGAAATATAAGCTGGTTTAAGGTGTGTGTGTGTGTGTGTGTGTGTGTGTGTGTGGGGGGGGGGGGGGGGGGGGGGGGGGGGGGTGGGGGGGGGGGGGGGGTGGTTGGTGTTGGGTCGGGGGGAGAGAAGTGGAGGGGGGTGGTGTGGTTGTAGGGACAAACAACCATCCACTATCTCTACAGCCACCTCTTTCCACACTCTGGGATGTAAATCATCAGGTCCAGGGGATTTATCAACTTTCAACCCCATTAATTTCTGCAGTACTACTTATTTACTCATACTAATTTCTTTCCCTAGTCCCTTGGATCCCCAATATTTCAGGGAGTTTCTTGGATCTTCCTCCTTGAAGACAAACACAAACTACTTGTTCAGTTTCTCTGCCACTTCCTTGTTACCCAAAGATACAAAGATGCAAAGAAAAGTACAGCACAGGAACAGCCCTTTGGCCCTCCAATCCTGTGCCGATCATATTGCCTGTCAAACCAAAACATTTTGCACTTCCGGTGTCCGTATCGCTCTATTCCCATCCTATTCATGTATTTGTCAAGCTGCCTCTTAAACACCACTATCGTACCTGCTTCCAGCACCTCCTCTGGGCGCGAATTCCAGACACTCACTACCCTCTGCATAAAAAACTTGCCCCACGCATCTCCTCTAAAGTTTTCTTCTCTCACCTTAAATCTATGTCCCCTAGTAATTGACTCTTCCACCTTGGGTAAAAGCTTCTGACTATCTACTCTGTCCATGCCACTCATAATTTTGTAAACTTCTATCAAGTCGCCCCTTAATCTTCGTCACTCTAGTGAGAAGAATCTGAGTTTTTCCAACCTCTCCTCATAGCTAATAACCTCCAGACCAGGCAGCATCCTGGTAAACCTCCTCTGCATCCTCTCCAATGACTCCACATCCTTCTGGTAATGTGGCGACCAGAATTGCACGCAATGTTCCAAGTGTGGCCTAACCAAGTTTCTATGCAGCTGCAGCATGACTTCCCAGCTTTTATACTCAATACCCCTGCCAATGAAGGCAAGCATGCCATATGCCTTCCTGTCTACCTTATCCACCTGCGTTGCCACTTTCAATGACCTGTGGACCTGTACACCCAGATCCCTCTGCACTTAAGGGTTCTGCCTTTTACTGTATAATTCCTACCTAATTCCAAAATGCATTACCTCGCATTTGTCCAGATTAAACTCCATCTGCCATTTCTCTGCCCAAGTCTCCAACCGATCTATATCCCATTGTATCCTTTGACAATCCTCTTCACTATCTGCAACTCCTCCAACCTTAGTGTCGTCTGCAAACTTACTAATTAGCCCAGTTACATTTTCCTCCAAATCATTTAAGTATATTACAAACAGCAAAGGTCCCAGCACTGATCCCTGCGGAACTCCACTAGTCACAGCTCTGCATTCAGAAAAGCACCCTTCCACTGCTACCCTCTGTTTTCTATGACCAAGCCAATTGTGTATCCATCTTGCCAGCTCACCTCTGATCCCATGCAACTTTACCTTCTGTACCAATCTGCCATGAGGGACCTTGTCAAAGGCCTTAATGAAATCCATGTAGATAACATCCACTGCCCTTCTATCATCGGTCATCTTTGTCAATTCCTCGAAAAACTCCATCAAGTTAGTGAGACACGACCTCCCCTTCACAAAACCATGCTGCCTCTCACTAATACGCCCATTTGCTTCTAAATGGTAGTAGATCCTGTCACGAAGAATCTTCTCCAATAATTTCCCTACCACTGACGTAAGGCTTACCGGCCTGTAATTTCCTGGATTATCCCTGCTACCCTTCTTAAACATTGGAACAACATTGCCATTCTCCAGTCCTCTGGAACCTCACCCATAGCCATTGAGGATACAAAGATTTCTGTCAAGGCCCCAGCAATCTCCTCCCTTGCCTCCCTCAGTACTCTGGGGTAGATCTCATCTGGCCCTGGGGACTTATCCACCTTAATATTTGTCAATACGCCTAATACCTCTTTTTTGACTACAACATGATCCAGGCAATCTACACACTTTTCCCCAGACAAATCGACCACTAAGTCCTTCTCTTTGGTGAATACAGATGAGAAGTGCTCATTTAGTATCTCTCCCATTTCTTCTGGCTCCATACACAGATTCCCACATCTGTCCCTGAGTGGGCCTGCCCTTTCTCTGGCTACCCTCTTGCTTTTTACATATGTATAAAAGGCCTTGAGATTTTCCATAATCCTGGTTGCCAGTGACTTTTCATGACCCATTTTAACCCTCCTGACTCCTTGCTTAAGTGTCTTCCTACTTTCTTTATATTCTCCACGGGCTTCATCTGTTCCCAGCCTTCTAGCCCTTATGAATGCTTCCCTTTTCTTTTTGACTAATCTCACAATATCCTTCATTATCCAAGGTTCCTGAAACTTGCCATACTTATCCTTCATCATAGCAGGAACATGCCGGTCTGGAATTCTTATCAACTGACATTTGAAAGCCCCCCACATGTCAGTTGTTGATTTGCCCTCAAACATCTGCCTCCAGTCTAGATTCCTCAGTTCCTGCCTAATATTGTTATAATTAGCCTTCCCCCAGTTAAGCATCTTAACCCGAGGACTCCTGTTATCCTTATCCAACAGTACCTTGAAACTTACTGAATAATGGTCACTTTTCCCGAAATGATCCCCTACTGAAACTTCGACCACCTGGCCGGGTTCATTCCCTAATACCAGGTCCAGTATTGTCCCTTCCCTACTTGGACTATCTACACATTGTCTCAGGAAGCCCTCCTGGATGCACCTTACCCATTATAAATTCTCCATTCTCTGTCTGTAATGAGCCCACATTTATCTTTATTAGCCTCCTGTTTTTATGTTCCTTGCTAGTTTAATTTCATATTTTGATTTCTTTTTATTTATCAATTTCTTGGTTCTCCTTTGCTGAATTTTAAAATGCTCCCAAACCTCAGGCTTTATTACTTGTTTTTTGGCAACTTTATATGCCTACCCCTTTGGATCACTTTCCTTGCTGCTTTTTGCACCTTAAAGGAATGCAAATTTGTTGCAAACCATGTATTAATTCTTTAAATGCTAGTCTTTACCTGTCCACCCTCATACCTTTTAACGCAATCCCCCAATCTACCTCAGCCAACTTGCCCCTCATACCTTCGTAGTTTCCTTTGTTTAGATTAAAGACTCTAGTTTCAGATTGAACCAGATTGCTTTCAAACTTCATGTAAAATTCTATCATATTATGATCACTCTTCCCTAAAGGCTCCTTTACAACAGCATTATTAATTAGCCCTTTTTCACTGCACAATACTAGATCTAAAGTAACCCATTCTCTATTTGATTCCTCAACATACTGTTCTAGATTGGGAGCTGGTTTGCATTGGTCTTCCCCAAGGGTCAGTTTTGTGTCCATTACTCATTTTCAGTTTCTATGAATTACATAGACTTAGGTGTCAGGAGCAACGTTATAAAGTTTGTAGGTGATATGAAACTTGAAAAAGTGGTAGATACTGATGACAATTAGTATAGTTAATTTTCAGAATGACATGGACAGGATAGTGAAATTGGCAGAAGCATGGCAGATGGAGTTCAATGTGGAGAAGTGTGAACTGATGTGCTTTAGGAGGATTAATATGGAAAAATAGGATAGTATAAATGGCAGGAGTTTGGAAAGTGTACATGAGCAGAGATAGAGTTTGCTGTCCATATACACAAATCCTTAAAATTGGGATGGCAAGTTGATAAGATGGTTAAAAAGTGCATGGGTTACTCAGGTTTCTAAATATAGGAATTGAATATAAAAGCATAGAGACCATTCTAGATCTTTAAAAATCACTGGTTAGGGCTCAGCAGGAGTGTTGTGGAAAATCCCAAGCACTGCACTTCAGGAAAGTTGTAACGGCCTTTGAGAGCGTATGGAAGAGGTTTATCAGGATGTTGCATCCTGTTACATGTTACATTCATTAAGCTACCACAAAGGGTTGCTACAGAAGACAAGAGCTCATGGTGTTTGGTGTGTTATATTAGCATGGATAGAGGGTTGGCAAACAAACAGGAAACAGAGTCTGGATAAATGGGTCATTTTTCATTTGGCAAACTAATACTGGAGTGCCTCAATAATCGGTGCTGGGGCCTTAACTATTTACGATCTATATTCATGACTTGGATGAAGGGGCCGACTGTATTGTAGCCAAATTTGAGGATGATACGAAGATAGGTGGGAAAGCAAGTGAGGAGGATGCAAAGAGTTTGCAAAGGGAAATAGATAGGTTAAGTGAGTGGGCAACTATTTGGCAGATGGAGTCCAATGTGGGAAAATGTGAGGTTGTCCACTTTGGCAGGAAGAATAGAAAAAACATAATATTATTTAAATGGGGAGAAGCTGCAGAATTCTGCAGTATAGAGGGATCTGGGTGTCCTCGTACATGAATCACAAAAAGTTAGCTTGCAAATAATTAGGAAGGCAAATAGAATGTTAGCCTTTATTGCAAAGGGGATAAAGTGTATCGTACGCATTAGGGACAGGAATAGGCCACTTGGCCCCTCGAGCCTGCTCCACCATTCAGTAAGATCATGGCTGATCTGAATGTAAATTCAACCTCATATTCCTGCCTAACCCTGACGACATTTCACCCCCTTGTTAATCAGGAATCTATCTAACTCTGCCTTAAAAATATTGAAAGACTCTGCTTCTACCCTCTTTTGAGGAAGAGAGTTCCAAAGACTCATTACCCACTGAGAGAAAAAAATTTCTCCTCATCTCTGTCTTAAATGAGCGACCCCTTATTTTTGAGAAATTGAGAAAAACTAGTACTTCTGGCAGGTGGGTTAACAGCCGGAGGCCCTGGTTTTAAAATCACTGGCAAAATATTGAGAAGGAAAATGTGAGATTCTTTTCACTCAGAGTTTTCAGGATGGGTAACGTTCTACTCGAAAAGGTAGTGGAAGCTGACTCCATAAATAATTTTTAAAAGAGAGTTGGATAGGTTCATGAGGATGAGGAAGTTACAGGATTATAGACAAAAAGAGGGGACCTGGGGATAAGCACGACAAAGCATGGGCCAAATGGTTTCCTTCTGTACTGCAAGTTTCGATGATCCTATGACCTGTATGCTGTCATGATAATCCATAGTATTCCGCACATGCCATGCAGACTAATTACAAATAGCATGAAGGATAATATTTCTTCTAACATTTGTTGACAGCATTAAACAGTAGTCGGGTGAGGAGTATCAGACAATTTAGCAACAGGCAATGGGAACCTGGACAAAATACATGGACAGGCTACGGTAATAGTGGATGGGCTTTTGAGTTTGGAAAAATGTGAAAAAATAATGTGCATTGAATCAGGAAACCTGAGTTGGGTTGATGTTGAAGTGATGATATTTGAAGTGATGATATGCTGTTTTGATCAGCCCAGTGACTGATGCTTGCAGAATCTCATTAGCATGTTCCAAACTCCCAAATTATTAATAAAGTGTTTGCTTACTGTTTGGGATGATGCTACTTACCTAAGCCCAGAGGTCTTTGGCACTGTTGGCCAAGGCTTATGGGCCCCAAGCTTCCTGCTGCTTGGTGTAGTCTTTAGTGTATTTCCTTGGAAGGAATTAAGTGGAAATAAACCCAGTACTGAGTGACAGAAATGTCTCTGCAGGTCCCAAGGATTGGCTGCCTGCCTCTCTGTAACACAATCACAGTAGGCACAGCACTGATTTGGATAGAGAGGGGTTAGGGAATGTCCCTAATTTGACAGAATAAGTAGAGCATTAGTCAACATGTTGGCAACTCTCAGGATGGACACTATTGATTCTGGGAAGTACAGATTCTTTGTTGAATGTTTCAATACTTATATATATATAAGCTTCTGTTCTCAAGTCCTGCTCCAAGTAATTGCCACAATTACAATGGGAAAGCAGGTCAACCACTGTGGAGTTGTAGGACCCAGATTTCATTTAGCCAATCATAGTTTTTGATCGTATGTTTTCAGTTGGCAAATGTTCCCTGAAAACTTTTAAGGCTTAATTACTTTTTTATTTAAAATATTGGGGAAGTGCAAAAACATATAATTTTGAGTATTTTATGGGTAATTTTAGGTTATGGAAACTAATATACATAAATGATCAGACTTGTTAATAGTATAGTCATTATGTTGGGGATGCATTTCAGGAATACGCACACCCCACGCCTGTGATTTTTTTCTGGCCATTTCATTTTAGTAAGTAGAAAATTTACACTTAAAAGCTGAACACAAGAACATAAAGACAGAAACCATTTGATGTTGGGGGAAGTGGCAGTGGAAGAACCTAACAATCAGAAACTTGGGGCGGTAGCAACCTGGTGCTTTGAAGCCACCTGGTATTATTTTTTCTAACTCCCTACTTCCTCTGTTTTTTTCAATGCTGCAAATCCAAGTGACCCTTAATGCTCCAAAGCTCCTGCCATGCCCTTGAGGCTGCAGGATCTCCAAGACCCTTTCCCTTTCCAACCCATACCTCCATGCAACTCCTGAATTTCACAAACCTCTCCAAGTGCACAAAACCACTGGACCATTTCCCTGTGCACCATATCCCATGACAGCCCCCAGTGCCCCTGGACCTTCAGAAGTCTGTTGTCAATGTTTCTGGATCTCAGACCTGTCTCAGTGTTCCTAGAACTTACAACAACAGCTTATATTTATATAGCACCTCTAATGTAATGAAATGTCCCAAGGTGCTTCACAGGAGCATCAGAAAACAATTTGACGCCAAGTCACATAAAGAGATAAAAGCAAAATACTGCGGATGCTGGAAATCCAAAATAAAAACAGAAAATGCTGGAAAAGCTCAACAGGTCTGGCAGCATCCGAGGAGCATCTGTCACATAAAGAGGTTTTAGGTTAAATAACCAAAAGCTTGGTCAAAGAGATGGGCTTTAAGAAATGTCTTAAAGGAAGAAAGCGAGAGTGAGCAAGCGAGAGAGAGAAGAACATAGAGGCAAAGAGAGAGACTTGGGGCCTAGATAGCTGAAGGCACGGCTGCCAATGGTTGAGCAATTAAAATTGGGAATGTACAAGAGGTGAGGATTAGTGGAGTGTAGATATCTCAGAGAGTTGTGGAGCTGGAGGAGATTACAAAGGAGGGAAGGTGTGAGACCATGGAAGGATTTGAAAACAAGGAGGAGAATTTTTAAATCAAGATGTTGCTTGTTGCTTGAGGAGTCAATGTAGGTCAGTGAGTACAGGGGTGAAAGGAGAACTGGGTTTGCTGCGAGTTAAGACATGGGCAACAAGAGTTTTGGATGACCTCAAGTTTACAGAGAGTAGAATGCAGGACACCAGTCAGGAACATGTTGGAATATTGAGTCTAGAAGTTATGTAGACATGAATCAGGGTTTCAGCAGCAGATGGGCTGAGACAGAGGCAAAGTTGGGCAATGTTATGGAGGTGGGAATGGGCGATCTTAGTGATGCAAGGAATATAAAGTCAGAAGCTTATTTTAGGATTACATGCAACACCAAGGTGAAGAACAAACTGACTTAATCTCAGACCATTGTGAGGAAGAGGGATGGAGTCAGTAATTAGGAAACAGAGTTTGGAGTGGGGACCAGAAACAATGGCCTCAGTCTTCCCAATCTTTGCTTGGAGGAAATTTCTGTTCATCCAGTACTGGCTGTCAGATAAGCAGTCTGATAATTTAGCAACAGTAAAGTCAGTCAGTGAACAAGTCGGTCAAGAGAGGTGGTGAGGTAGAGGTGGGTGTCACCAGTGTACAGATGAAAGCTAACACTGTGCCTTTGGATGTGATGTGGCCAAAGGGCGGCATGTAGATGAGAAATAGGAGAGGCCAAGGATAGATCACTGGGGGACACCAGAGGTGACTGTGCAGGAGCAGGAAGAGACGTCGTTGCAAGTGATTCTCTGGCTACAATTTGATAGATAAGAATGGAACGAGGTGAGAGCAGTCCCACCCAGCTGGACGACAGTGGAGAGGCCTGGGGGAGGATGGTGTGGTCAACCTTGTCAAAGGCTGCAGGCAGGTCGAGAAGGATGAGGAGGGAAAGTTTACATTTGTCACAGTCACATAGGATGTCATTTGTGGCTCTGATAAGAGCCGTTTCAGTCCTGCGGCAGCAGAACTCTGATTGGAGGCATTCAAACATGGAGGTCCAGGAAAGATGGGAATGTATTTTGGAGGCAACAACATGTTCAAAGACAAAAGCAAAATATTGCAGATGCTGGAAATTGGAAATAAACACAGAAACTGTTGGAAATACTCAGAAGGTCCAGCAGCATCTAGAAGGTCACAACCTGAAATGTTAACTCTGTTTCTCTCTACAGAAGCTGCCAGACCTGCTGTGAATTTCCAGCATTTACTGTGTTTATAAAGTCAAGGACTTTGAAGAGGAAAGGGAGGTGGGAGTTGGGACAGTAGTTTGTAAGGACAGTGGGGTCAATGGTTCCTGGAACCCTGGAACCCACATAAAACATTGCTAGACCCTGAGACCTCCATCCTGTACAGCCAGACCCCAGGAGCATTCCCTGCCCTGATATATCAGTGACACTGGTATTACTACATTTCATAATAATCCTTTTCCCACGAAATCTCCAACTCACAGAAAGCTACACCACAGCAGATATACTAGGCAGACAGTAAGTGTTTTAGATAGGTACTTTGGAATTTTGCTTCATGCACATTTGGGATCAAGAAGAAAATTTGAAGAATGTTTAATTAGGAGCTGAAAAGAAGTGGAACACATATTATGTGGTCTTTGGAAGGAATGTCACTTGTTTGGCTGAATGGCCAATGCTCCATGTTATCTTAGTGTACAAACGCACTGTGCAACTGGATCATTTTAGCAGCCTATGTTTTTCACTCATTTCTCTCCAGCTTACCTTGTCAGATGCACTGAGTCCTTGCTGAGTTATATTTTTCACAGGCCCCCTCTGGTATCTCATCCAGGTGATGTTTATTCATATTAGATACTTAGCACTGAGGCCCAGTCTATTTGACTGTGTGAGGCATCAAGCAGAGCCCAAACCTGCTGTCCCCTGACATGAACACACTTTAATATCCAGCAGGGAATTCAGAGAGGAATCCTGAACCATTGTCCCCTCAGTAAAACAAACTCACTGTGGCTGATCATTACCCCTTTATAGCCACCCAGAAAAAAATGACTAATTCAGCATAAATTGAAGTTCAAACCTGGTGTCTTCTTAGTCTGTAGCACTTCCCTAATGACGAGGTAATAATTATAATAACAAAGTTCTGGTCGCCACATTACAGGAAGGACATAATTGCTCTGGAGAGAGTGCAGAGGAGATTTACAAGAATGTTGCCAGGGCTTGAAAATTTCAGCTATGAGGAAAGATTGGATAGGCTGAGGTTGTTTTCCTTAGAACAGAGGAGGCTGAGGGGTGACTTGGCCCCTTTTTAGTACACTTTTCATATGATAATAATGATTATGAGGGGCCAAGATATGGGTAGACAGGAAAGACTTGTTTCCCCTAGCCTAGGGGCCAATTATCAGGGGGCACAGATTTAAGGTGATTGGTAGAAGGATTAACGGGGACATGAGGAAAAACTTCTTCACCCAGAGGGTGGTGGGTGTCTGGAATTCGCTGCCTGGCTTGGTGGAGGAGGCAGAATCCCTCAACTCATTTAAAAGGCACCTGGATCTGCACCTGAAATGCTGTAACCTGCAAGGCTACAGACCAAGTGCTGGAAGATGGGATTAGAATGGGCGGCTAGTTCTAAAAATGTATTTTTCTTGTTTGACAGGTGCAGACACCATGGGCTGAATAGCATCTTTCTGTGCTGTAACTTTTTTACGGTTCTATTAACTTACTCAACTATTGTCAATTTCTAACCATCCCTTGAATCTCATCACATACCCATCAGTAGAAGCAGAAGAGTTTATTTTCATGACAAGCAGTTCAGTCCTAGTCTATTTCAAGGAATGGAGTATGATGAAGCTGTCTTAAAATCAATACATCCACATGTGTTATATCTGTGCAGGATGAGGGTTAATTACACTTCATCAATGACATCTGTCACTAAAATCAAAGCTAATTATCATTTTACTCAAATCCACTTCTAATCCTGGCTCTATCACAAATCATGGCTTGACCAATTCTCTGACAGAAACACTCTGCGCAGCGAGTTATTGTTACTGTTCTATCTATGTCACTGCCTTTATACAGTGTCCAATGGATAACAACATGAGGGAACTGCACCCGCTGAAGCTCTCTGAATGGGAAAGGAATATTGAAAGGTTAGTGCTTCTATCTGAAACAGTAAAAGCACTGTACAAATGCACTGAAACCATGATTTCACATCACTATGTAAATTTCAAGAAAAATGCAGAGACTTGCTCATTACCCTCACTGCAGAAGATCCTAATTTGTTGCCTCAAGTTGTCCATAGATTTGAACAGTAAAATAGAAAATAAACAACACTGAATATTGATCTTGGAAAATGATTAAAGGTTCAGATGCCTTGAGAATGCTGTACAAGTTACATACTCTCGGACTTGTCTTAAACCTTAATTTTGATGCTCATTGTTTCTCATCATTACCCAATGCTGCAGTAGTGTTCACTGCTAATTATGCTGGCATGTAGATATTCTATGATCAAGGGCTAGATGACCATTGACGTAGAAATTTATGAAAAAGAGGATGGTAAGGCAATGAAAATGTTATTAAAGATACGAAGATGAAACATTAACTGATTAGTTATGTTGCATTTTTGATATGGTTTAAATACAAAAATAGATAAAGCATGGTTTTTTCTGTGTTTTGTGAAAGACCACTAGGACCCTAAACATTCTCCTGTATGACAACAATGTTTGCTTATTTAACCCATCTTGGTAATATTATGCACATTAAATTGAGGAGTCTTGCGTTTCTACTTTTGCATCTATCCAGAATTACACAGCTGGAACAAGCCGACATGTGCTTCTAATTACAGGGTCTAAGTACCATAAACAACAATCTATATTCCTGGCAGATGAGGGCTTCTATTTTTTTGTGACAGAACAATCTGACGGAACATGCCCAAAGTCTCACTTTGCCTGTTTGCATGAATGTGCCAGGTAATCATTGAAGGTAACTTATATCTCCCTGACCAGATTACCTTGACTAATGAACAAATCAGTTAAAGACAGGAGAAATGAATAGCTTGTTATAATAAATATTTTCAGTCGTGCTGCCCTTTTTAGTACAGTTTACATATTATAATAATAATGAGCGTAATCAGACATTGTAAAAATGACCTGAATTTATCCATTTACACAACAATTTGACAAGAATATCTTGAGGAATTCAAAATGCCACAGCTTTAAAAAGTATGAGTTTTAAATAGAGGATAATTACCTGTAAATGCTTTAAAACTCGAAACGTTAACATTGCCTGGAGATGTTATTGGGCGATGTGTTAAAGTTCAGAAGATCAAACCCCTTCAAACCGCTTGATGTTAGTTTGTCTCCGGCCAATTGGTTTCGATACACAATGAACTGGATTGAAATTTGAGAAACGTCCAAATATCAGAAATCTTTCAACAACCCGAGGTCTACAGAGACATTCCCAGCGTTTGCAGCGAATATCAAAGGAACACTGCATAGCAAGGCAAATCCGTGCCCGAATGTTTCCCCGCCACGTTTAATAAATAATGCATTTTAAATAAAACACTCAGTTTGAAGTCTCCTGCATTCGTTTGGAATTAGGTGCGTTTTTGCTTTTAGCGCTTGTCACTGTTTTCAAACCACGGGTTTAAACACACACACACACACACACACACAAATACACACACTCAAACACACACATGCTTAAGACAAATGAAAACTCTTTTGCATAATTAAAGTTGCTGCATCTCACCGAGTCCTCATCCTCCTCGGTCGAGTCGGCTGCTCTAAGGCCAGGCTCCTGCCAGTGGGCTTCAAGCGGTTTCTGAGCAGCTTGTGTTATAAATCGCGAAACATAACATTTCCCCCCTTTGATCGCAGAAATCAACTTGGAATGAATTCTTGATCTTGCTCCGAGTTCTGTTCCTTGGGGGCATTAGACAGAAGACCCAGAAGGTAAATTACACTCCCCCGCATTTCTCGATTAAACTCGATGCAATTGCAATAGCAGTTGATACTTACCACGAAAGCGAGTTGGGAGCAGCTCGCAGGCTAGGGAAGAATTGATGCTATTTCAGTGGGTCCGCTGTCCGCTGAGCGAGGGGGGACAGACTCTGCCTCTCCTCGCTGCTGTGGCTCACCTGGCGGTTACAGGTCCGGAGAGGGACAGACCGGCCAGTCCGGTTCTGGAATCTGCCAACTTCTATCAGGTCCTCGACACGCCGGAGCCGATTGTCTGGTTGTAGCTCTCCATCCAAACATTTATGGTTTGGGCAATGGTCATTGGACCCAGGGATGCTGCCGTCTCCTGGTTACTGGAATCAATCTACAGACCGTCACCCAGGAAACGGCGATCTGATTGGCCCGGGATGTGAGTTAAAGCTCTTTTTCCCGCCTCTCCCCTCCACACACACACACACACACACACAGACAGACAGAGGAATGTGTCATTGTCCATTCCGTGTCCACTCTCCACTCGCCACATGATGCCAGTGGGTCAGCCTATCATCAAAACTGGCAGCGATGATGGAGAATGAGACTAACCATCGAGTGCATTAGTCCCCAACTAACACATACCCACAGTAAGGCTGTCCCTCTCTCGCAGGGTGAAGCTAGATAGCGATTGAGCTGCTTACTCCCAGCCCCTACTTTCTGCAGAAGTGATCTCTATTAGCATGTCCCAGCGCTGCGCTATAGCGAAATCCCTACTTTCTGAAATAACCTATAAAATTCGTTTAAGCGTAAACACTTCGCTTGTTAAATATATTTTCTGTTGGGTCCGACAAGGGTTTTTTTTTTGAGCGGGGTGGGGGGGTTGGGGGGTGGAGGTGTGGGGTGCGGCGTGGGTGGGGGGGTGGGTGCGTAAGCGATAGGTTATCAATAAAAGAAAATCTGTCACACAGATTTTTACTGAATGTTTCGTATTCTCGGAGTATAATTATGTTTATACAGAACCTTCATTTTGCTGCAAAGATGTTGGACCCCATGTTGATCAGGCGTTACTTAAAGGTACTTTTTTTTGCAAAGAGGTTTTTGTGGGACAGGTTCTCCAAACCCGACTGATACCTCAATATAAAAGTAACCGGGAATAAGTACACTAAGGTCGCGGAATGTGAGATCATATTTTTTTTTAAAAAAAAACTCCTTGTTATTGTCATGGATTTCTGCCTCGAACCCAAATTTAAATGAACAAATCAAGTTCGAACCTGATGTAGTTTGAATGTTAATATTTCGGTGAAATTAGTGCACATTTTTAGCGCGATGGTGTGTTCAGCTTGAGGATTACAATAGTAACTGTTATATACAGGCCTCCCGCTTTAACACTATGTTCTTGCCTTAAAATATTTGAAAGACGCTTTGTTCAGGATTATAACAGCAAAACTGCATTTAATTGTTTCTGTGTAGTAGCCCGGTCAGGTTATTAATGCCGCTTAGACCCCACCACCCCGTCTCCGCCGTTACAGTGACATTGTGACATTTCCAACAGCTGCCTATGAAAAAGGAGTCAGCGCTCACTCTCTTCCAGGCTGCCCGCCTGATTAAAAGAGTCTTCACAAAGCAGGAGACAGTGGACTGATTGAAAATCGATAAAAAAGTATTGGAGAAACCCACAAAGCGTTGGATTTTATTTGATTTAATACAGCAACTTGCATTTATATAGCGCCTTTAAAAAATGCACTTATAACGCGCCCACAACTTTGTTGGGGGAACCTTCTCGCTGGTCGATTCTTTGAAGACTGATGGCGAATGAATTAGTGACATCACAACCGGAGCGGGATTAAGGATCAGTCTGGCCCCAGGCACACTTTGCAAATCAGGCTCCAAGTTTCAACCTGATTTTAAATGAACTAATGAAGTCACACAGAGTGCCCTACAAGAACATCTAAAGACAATATTCAGTGGTTTATGGGAGCATTAAAAATAAAATATGGACATCTGCAAATAAAATGCACAGTTCAACCTGTGAGCGATTGAAAACAAAGGCGAGTGTTTAAGAATAGAATGCCCTTTTATAATGTGAGCATCTACAAACAAATGTCGAGAACAGTACATGAGCAATAGCCCGACATAGTGCAGTACCCGAGTGAAAAGGACATATCATATAACAATGAGCGGTGCCAGACATGAATAGTAACCATCCACAGGGACATAGGTGAACATTAACAATTACAATATGAATACATTAACCAAACACCGTGAACTAGGTGACAATTTGCCTCAGTTACTCATACTCATTTTCACCGTCAAAAAGTCGTGGGTTTTAAACCATGCTTTAGGACTCCAGATCCAGAACCCAGGCTGACGTTTCAGCACCTAACTGAGGCAGTTTTACAAATACAGATGTTAAATCAAGGCCCTGGTGGATCTAAAAGATCTATACCATATAAAGATATGACCTGGAACACATTCTTCCCTCCCCCAACAGCAAAAACAGATTCACTGCCCATCTTGCCATATTTGCTAATTGAGGGGACTTATCATAGAGTCTTAGAATGGTTACAGCACAGGAGGAGGTCGATCAGCTCATCATGTTTGTGCAACCCTCTGCGAGACCAAATCAGCTTGTCCCACTCCCCAACGCAGCCTGATTCTGCAGCCCTTTTTCTCTTTTTAGGCACTTGCCCAACTTTCTTTCCAAAGCCCCGATTGAATCTGCCTCCACCACATTCTCAGGCTGTGCATTGCAGATCCTAGCCACCTGCTGTGTAAAAAAGTTTTCCTTGTGTTGCCATCGGTTCTTTTGCCAATCTGCTTAAATCAGTGTCCTCTGGTTCTCGGCCCTTCTGCCAATGGGAACAGTTTATCTCCATCTGCCCTGTCTAGACCCCTTCAAATCTCCATCTAATCTTGTCTCAACCTTTTTCTCTCTAAGGAGAATAGCTGCAGCTTTTCCAATCTATCCACGTAACTGAACTCCTTCATCCCTGGTACCAGGGATAAATATTTTCAGCATCCTCTCTGCCTTCATACCATTCCTAAAGTGTGGTGCCAAGAATGAGACATAATTGAGGCTGAGCCAGTGATTTATAATTGTTCGTCGTATCTTCTTCGATTTTGTACTCCATGCCTTAATTTGCAAAGTCCCAGATCTCATATGCCTTTTTAATCACTTTCTCAACCTGCCCTGCCACCTTCAGTGATTTGTTTGCATTTACCCCCAGGTTTCTCTGCTCCTTCACCTGCTTTAGAATTGTGCCCTTTATATTATGTTGCCTCTCCTTGTTCTTTCTACCAAAGTGTGCCATTCCATACTTCACTGCATTAAATTTCATCTGCCATTTGTCTGTCCATTCCACCAGCCTGTCTATGTTCTCTTGAAGTCTATCACAATCCTCTTTGCAGTCCACAATACTTCCAGGTTTTGTGTCATCTACAAATTTTGAAATGGTGCCCTGCACACCTAGGTCTGCGTCATTATTATATACCATGAAAAGCAGTGGTCCTGGTTACTGGCACCTGGGAAACTCGACATTATACCCTCGTCCAGCCTGATAAACAACCATTTACCACTACTCTCTGTTTCTTGTCACTCAGTAACTTCCTATCCATGCTGTCACTTTCCCTTTAATTCCATGGCCTTCAACTATGTTGGCAAATCTATGATGTGGCACTTTATTAAAAGGCTTTTGGAAGTCCATATGCACCATATCAATTTCATTACCCTTATCAACCATCCCTGTTCCCTCACCAAAGGATTCAATCAAGTTAGTCAAACACAATTTGCCTTGAACAAATCTGTGCCAATATTGCCTAATTAATCTACACTTATTCAAGTGACTGTTAATTTTGTCCTGAATTATTGTTTCGAAAAGCTTTCTCATCACTGAGGTTAAAAAAGATTGGCCTGTAGTTGCCAGGCTTATCCTTACACACTTCTCTCTTGCAATTCTCCAGTCTTCTGATACCCATCTGGGTCCTGGTGACATCAACTTTAAGTGCAGCCAGCCTTTCTGATACCTCATCTTCATCAATTTTTGCCCATCCAGCATTTCAATGCCTCCTGTTTTATTATGACTTTGACAACATTTTCTTCCTTAGTAAAGACTGATGCAAAGTGTTCATTTAATACCTCAGCCACGCTCTCTGCCTCCTTGCGTAGATCACTTTATGATCCCTAATCAGCTACACTCCCTCCTTTCACTGCTGTTTTAGTCTTTATATGCATAAAGACTTTGGATTTTTTTTTATGTTAGCTTCAGCCTCTTCTCATACTCTCTTTTATCTCTTTTATTTCCTTTTTCACTTCCCTCCTAATTTTCTATATTCTTTGGAGAATTTTTTTCTCTAAGCTGGTTGTGAGTCTTTGGAACTTTCTTCCTCAAAAACTGATGGGAGCGGAGTTTTTGAATGTTTTTAAAGCAGAGTTAGATAGATTCTTGATAAACAAGGGGATGAAAGGCTATTGGGGGTAGGTGGGAATGTGGGGTGAGGCTACATTCAGACCTGCCGTGACCTTATTGAATGGTGGAGTAGGCTTGAAGGGCTGAGTGGCCTACCCAAACTCCTAATACGTATGTTTGCATGTTGGTATTTAACATGGTTCTCACTAGTATTATCAACCTTATGTCTGTCATAAGGCCTCTTTTTCTGTTCCATCTTACACCATTTATCTCATCGATCAGGGGCTCTGCGTTTGGTTGCTCTACCTTTCTCCTACCCCTCTCCCCCCGTGGGAATATACGTTGGCCTGTACCCAAACTATTTCTTTAAAGGCAGCCCGTTGTTCTATTACAGTTTTCTCTGATGATCTTTAATTTCAATTTACAAGGGACAGATCCACTCACCCCACCGAAATTGGCCCTCCTCCAATCTCGTCCTTTTACTTTAGATTGGTCCTTGTCTTTTCTATGGTTAACATAAACCATATGACGCTATGGGTGTTGTTCGTTAAACGTTTCCATAATGGCACTTGATCCATTTCACCCACCTCATTCCACAGAACTAGGTCCAGCAATGCCTTCTTTCTTCATTGGACCAAAAACTGTTGATCAAGAAAATTCTCCTGAAAATGCTTTTGAATCTCCTTCCTGTCTCTTCCCTTTACACTGTTACTATCCCAGTTTATACCAGGATATTGTAGGCAGGCAGAATAGTGGTAATATTATTAGGCTGGCAATCCAGAGACCTGGGCTAATCCTCTGGAGACATGAGTTCAAATCCCACCATAGCAGCTGGGGGAATTAAATTCAATTAATAAATCTGGAACAAAATGCTTGCCTTGTTAATAATGATCATGAAACTACTGAGTTGTTGTAAAAACTCATCTGGTTTACTAATGCCTTTAAAAATCTGGTGACCTATATGTGGCTCCAGATCCACAGCAATGTGGTTGACTCTTAACTGTCCTCTGAAATGGCCTAGCAAGCCACTTAGTTGTTTCAACTCATTACAAGCAAAGCACTGTGGATGTACCTACACCCTGTGCTCTGCAACAGTTCAGGAAGATGGCTTGTCACCACATTCTCAAGGGCAATTAGGGATGGGCAATAAATGCTGGCCTTGCCTGGGATGCTTACATCACAAGGATGAAGATTAAAAAATGAAGATAATTGAAGTCTCCTGTTATCTTTAGCTTTTGCTCCTCTCTATAATGTCTTCACAAATTTACTCCTCTTTGCCTTTCCTAATAGTTGGTGGCCTATAGGATACACCCAGAACTGTAAGTTTACCTCTATTTTGTTTCTTAATTCTAGCCATTTGACTCAGATATTGTCTCCTCCAGGACATCCTCTCTCTCTAGCACTGTAATACTTTCCTTAATCAACACTGATCCTCCTTTCTTGCTGTGCACAAATTCTTCTTCTTAGGCAGTCATTTGGGGTCGAGGGTGACTTGCTTCCACACTAAAAACGAGTTCTCAGGTGACTGAAGAGTCCAGTATGCGACCTACAGTCTCTGTCATAGGCGGGCAGACGGTGATGGGGGTATGGGTGGGGGAACGGGTGGGGGAATGGGTAGGGGAATGGGTGGGTGGGGTGCCCAGGTTGCCACCTGTTCCTTCTACTGTCAATGCTTGGCTTCAGCTAGTCCTTGGCGATGAGACTCGAGGTGTTCAGCTGCTTCCTGGATGCTTTCCCTCCATATCAGGCAGTCTTGGACCAGGGATTCCCAGATATTGGTGGGGATGTTGCACCTTTTCAAGGAGTCTTTGAGGGTGTCTTTGAAGTGTTATCTCTGCCCTCCTGGGCTCACTTGCCATGTCAAAGCTCCGAGTGGGGTGCTCGTTTTGGGAGTCTCCTGTCAGGCATGTGGACGATGTGGCCTGCCCAGAGGATCTGATCAAGCATGGTCAATGCTTCAATGCTGGGGATGGTGGCCTGAGTGAGGATATTGACATTGGTGAGCCTATCCTGCCAAAGGATTGGAAGGATCTTGCAGAGGCAGCGCTGGTGGTACTTCTCCAGAGTTTTGAGGTGCCTGCTGTACATAGTCCACATCTCTGAGCCATTTAGGAGGGTGGGTATCACTACTGCTCTGTAGACCATGAGCTTGGTGCTGGATTTGAGGTCCTGGTATCCAAACACAAATTAGCTGCTACACTTCAAAAGTAATTCAATGGATGGGAAACAAATTGGGATATTCCTGAGGAAATCACAATATATGTGCAAGTTCCTTCTTCTCTGTGAACCACAAACACACAGAACAATTTGTAAGGACCTGGAACACCGAGTGCAATACAGGGGCATTTCTTAAACCTAGCCATGTGTTCCCCCTCTCACTCCCAAATCTGTTCACGTGCTCTTCTCCCTCCTTACAACACAGCTAACTGCTTTTTTTGTTCTTAAATATTGCACTGTGATCTATTTGCTATTTTTATTTCAAATCATATGTCAGGTAACAAGACCAGTTCTGTTTCTGTCAAGAAAATACAGCCACTTTCTGCAGCAGAGTCAATGGAAACTCACTATTGATAAGTTTTTCACTCCACACTGAACAAGAATGTCTGTTTGATGGGTTCCACTTGGGGGCTGAGAACACCTGCTGATATAAAAGCCTTGGGTTCCTGAGGATCAATACATTATTGTCATTTTGTGTTAAGATAATGATGGAATCAGGGAATGTACTTCCCATGCTATTTTTTTTCAGCACCCTTGTCAGCTAATATTCCATCAGCTGTGGAAAGCATTGCCGAGTCAGGTGGAGGAGGGTGTGTGGGACTGACAGCATGTATCAATGCCTTGTGTTATGACACAGCCACTGGTAAATGCTGAGCAGCTCAAATCCCAGAGGGAAACTTGAAACAACTGCCATAACTGTTTTGCAATTTGTATATTTATTTCAAGATGTGTATCTGAAACTCAGTAGTAATAAATCCACCAAGTCTTAGAGGGTTTTTTAAACAAAACTAACTTAAACATTTATTAATAAAAGAAATGATTTTATGCACATAAGTAGGTTCAAAAATTACTACTATGATAACTCCTAGCTCCCTGATTAATCTAACTCCCTGTTAAGGCAACAGTAAAACACATAGATTTAAACAGACCCAGACAAAGTAATATGATACCCTGAGCAGTTGAATTCAAGGTGAGTTTCCTCAGTTTTGTTTCCTTGTAGACTGCAGCTTGAGGCTTTTCACACTTGTGTTAGATCTTAAAATGCCTGTCCTTGCACACAGCCTTCTCTCCTTTATATATATTTTGCCATTTGAATGCAAATTCCCGTTGTTTCACTATGTCATTGGACTTTACCTCTCTAATAATAAAAATCTACCATGGTACTAATTTTACCAGTAATCTTTGGGAAAAATAAACACATTGTTTCTTAACTTCTTCTGGCTAGGTGTAACATTTCACCCCCTCTTTTGAATTCAAGCTACTCTGGTTTACTAAAAAGTGGAAATGCTCCCTTTACACCTCACATTCTAAAACTTCACCCATGTTTAACTATTTAGCATTTCAAAGCTAGCTTCTCTTCTTACATCAAAGTTACACCCAGATCATCTCTCTGCAATTCAATTAAAGCCACCTCCCCCTGCCCACACACACACAGACACACACACACACACACACACACAGGCATAGACACTATCACTCTACCTGACCATAGATTCCAATAGGATTATGAAAATTATTATATCTTCTTGACACTTGGGACATTCAAAGATGTTAAGGATGCTATATAACTTCAAGTTGTTGCTGTTGCCAGTGCAGGAGGCTTTAAAAGCAATCTGTAGTGGGTCTGCTTAAGGCAAACTAAGACTGGAGGTACAGTGGGCAGACAGTAAATTGCTTTTTTAAAATTCATTCATGGGATGCAGGGGGTATCACTGGTTGGGCCAACATTTATCATCCCTAATTGCCCTTGTGAATGGT